>NC_134357.1:145793083-146106416 GCF_048569485.1 Anomaloglossus baeobatrachus
GTGTACTGATGCACGTCCTCGTCTGTAGACCCCCACTTCTGGTGGAGCTACTCGCCACCAACTCGCTGATTCTAAAAGCGCCAAAAAAGGCCAGTGTGAATGCACAACTAAAGAGTAACACTCAAAGGACTGCTACAGACTCGGCCTAGTACACTCAGTATCTGCTGCAATAACTGGAAAGAAATCGGACGCCGTTTATCAACTTTTCCTGTAACCCTTAGGGCCTGCTTAACTAAACAAATGCTTTGTGTAATCAGTGAAGTCGTGCAACTTAAACCAAAAAGCTAATCCAGACATTTTACTATCAATACTGGACATGAAGTACCATCCACAAAGGCCCTGCTAATGTAAAATAACAACAAGGAAACATTGTCATGTAACCTGGCATCATGTCCCACTAGAGCACACAAGTTTTCCCCATTCCCTCCATGCTGACTGGTACCCTCTGCCATGTGCTTACACCCACAGACCGTTCTATCAGAGCGTATGCGGTGTCACTGGCAGTGACCAAGAAATCCGGACACTTCTTGCCTTGTACCTCTGCCATCGGGGCTAACGAACGGAATCTGTCCCACTGAAAACGAGACAGAGCATCAGCCACAGAATTGCAAACACCGGGAACATGCACAGCTGTAATCTGACAATTTGACTTTAAACAGCGCAGCACTAGATGACGCAGCAACGTAACAACAGGCAGGGAAGAAGCTGATTGTTTGTTGATGACTTCTACAACTCCCAAGTTATCACAATGAAATCTCACTTTTCGGTTTTGGAAAATATTGTACCAATTTCACAAGCAACCACTATGGGGAACAATTCAAGGAGTACTAAGTTTCGTGTTAACCCATTGTTTCTCCAACTCTCTGGCCACTATCTGCACACCACTGTCCCGAACAATATGCACCAAAACCAGTTGACCCCGCTGCATCGTGTGGATGTCTAGATCAAAATTTGAAACCGGTGGTCTGATCCACCTGACCTCCCATTAACTCTATAAGAACTGTTCCCATACCGCCAGATCGTCCTTTAATGTTCTAGCCAGCCGCACAAAGTGATGTGGAAGGTTATGCCTGAGGTAGCTGCAGCTAGGCGCCTACAAAAAACTCTACCCCATTGGAATAATGCGACACGCAAAGTTCATTTTCCCTAACAGCGATTGTAGATCCTTTAATCTGATCTTACGGTGAGATCTAGCTTCTCTGACTGCCTCCAGCAGATCACTGACCTTGTCATCCGGTAATCTGCACTCCATTGCTTCACTGTCAATCAAAATTCCTAAAAACTTGATAAGTGTAGACGGGCCTTCTGTTTTATCTGATGCTAACGGTACTCCAAAACACTTAAAAACCGACTGAATCGCTGCCAATAATGAAGCACAAACAAATGACTTTGGTGGACCAATACATAGGAAATCATCTAGATAATGCAGGACAGAACGCACGCCGGCTTCCTTCTTTACTACCCACTCCCAAAATGTGCTAAATGATTCAAACAAGGAGCATGAGATGGAGCAGCCCATCGGTAAACACAAGTCTACATAAAACATTCCCTGCCACTGACAACCCAAGAGATGGAAGCTTTCTGGATGGACTGGTAGAGTCTAAAGGCAGCTTCAATGTCTGTTTTTGCCATTAAAGCTCCTCTGCCGTACTTCTGAACCCATGCAATCGCTGTATCAAATGAAGTATACGAGACTGTGCAAAGTTCCTGATCGATTCCATCATTAACTGAGCTTCCATGAGGGAAGGACAGATGATGGATCAGCCTAAACTTATTGGGTTCCTTCTTTGGGACCACCCCCAATGGAGAGACCCTTAAGTTTTCTATTGGCATTTTGGGGAATGGGCCTGCCATGCGGCCCAGGTCAATTTCTTTGTTTAGTTTTGTGGAGACAATGTGAGAATATGTATAAGCTGAAGCAAGGTTACGAGAACAGGTTAATGGGCCTGAAGTAGATGGGATCTTAAAACCTTCTGAGAAACCCTCCCCCAGCAATTGTGCTGCTTTTCTATCTGGGTACCTGCTTAGATAGCCCACCATCTCCCCGAGTCTAATTGGGGTTTCCCCCTTTTTGGTTAATCTCTGCTGTTGGGGTTTTATTTCGTGTAAAGCATTTTGATAGGCTATGGTTTCCACTACAGAAGGTGCATTCATGTTTGTACCTGCATGTGTTTCCGAATCTGCACTGGCTATCATTGAACTGCCAGCAGCAACCTTTTCTGTTTGCTGCCGACAATCCGATTGCTGATGATCTGCCGACATAGCCCTGAAAGGGCTGATTAACCCCACGTGGCGCTGTCATGAGACGCATCCATAAACTAATATCTTTGTGATCCCAACGAATCCCTTGGCGACCAGCCTTTCGTTGGCGAAACTGCTCATCATAGCGCAGCCATGCTAAACCTCCATACGCACGGTGCGCCTCCCCGATAGAATTCATGTAACAAAATAAGGCAGAGCAATGTTCAGGAGTTTTTTGGCCTATTACACTTGCTAATATGGCAAAGGCATGGAACCAATTGCTAAATGTTTGGGGGATGAGACAATACCGTCTTTCTTGTTCCTCTCTTTTCCTCTCATCAAACCTTACTCTATCCAAGTTATATTTTTCTAAGGGCAATAATGAAAATATTTCCACATATTCGTCGGCCCAAATCTTCTCCCTAACCTCCTGTTTCAAATGAATTCCTAGAGGACCCTCAAAACATACATATAATTCTCCTTTTGCTGCATCAGATAATGGAACCCCTTGTGAAATTACTGCGTCCTCCTGTGTGTCTGGATCAGCACACGACTGACTTACCACCTTCGATGTCCGGCGACCATTCCCGCACCATGCAGCAATAGGAGAAGAGGTTATGGGTAAGCTAGACTGACTCAAAGCCTCCTTAACCCCGGACACTAATTGCTGTCCTACTGAATTAAGATCCCATCCTACATTGCCGGGACCTGTACCCCAAACTGCGCCCACTGGATTCATTACAGGTGTTGTTACACTAGATATAGGACAAGAAAAAGTGTTCTCACCAATACCTGGCTGCGTCCTAGGTTGACCAGCCGTCCGTGACGTATTAGTTATAGTCTCTACAGCCCCTCCATTATTGAAGTGCTGCGTGCTGCTGCCCTCTACTGGGGAGTCGTTATCTGTGTCATAGTCATTGTCTGGAATCTCTTCTGAGTCTTGTAGCTGTAGATTTCTTGCCGGACTCATATCCTGAGCCGGCCGAAGAAGTCTTTGTCTGGTTAAAGTACTTTTGCGCAGTTGTCTTTTTGGATTCCTGCCACTCCTCGTGTAATGAGAACCCGGATCCGGAAATGTTGTGTGTCCTAAGCCCATCCCCCCGTGTTGGTTTATTTCCTGGGGTAAGGCCGTATGATGTCCTCTAGAATGATACAAAGTTTGTTGAGGAAGTTCTAAGGATCCATCGTGGGCTGTGGTCACGTCAGTTGTAGCTTGTGTGGCTGCTTCTCTGGCTGGCACCTCAGTAGAGCTGGACTTTCTCCTTGCACTTCTTGGTGTCTCTCTGGTTAGATGGTCGGGCTCTTTTCTCTGTCCTTTGTTATTCTTGTACTGTAATTTCCTTCCTGGTTTGTAAGCAGGATCAGAGGCCGTGCTGCGCTTTGCTCTTTTCCTAGAGGTAACGGAAGGACTTATGATCCTATTGTGAGTCCTATTGGCCATTTCAGAAGTTAGTCTCTCAGGAGGTCTTGATCTTCTTAGAGTTTGATGTTCAGAAAGTTCAGAAGGGACAGATGCTGTATCCCGGGCATTCTTCAGCAATTCGTCTAGCTGGGCCTGAATCCATTCGGGCCTACATGTCAAAGCCGCGGCCTGAACGCTCTTCAGCAAGGCATCCATACTGCTTGTTCAGTCTTTAAGTCCAGGACAAAGGAATGACACCTTAACATGGGACCTATTTCTTATATGGCCCCTGCCCCCATCTCTCCTCCTGCTCGCCCACCACCACATTCCTTAGGTAAAAACCCCCATCCCTTACTCCTTAACCCTTTCCTGGATCTATCACTGCCTCAGTCATGTACGTTACGGCTATCTGCCTTCACTCTGCTGGAACATTGGATGGAGCTGCGCTCTGCAGCATCATTCCAATATGTGTATATCCTATGCGGGCATATAGGATGCAGCCGCGCTCTGCAGCATCGTTCCAATATGTGTATATCCTATGCAGGCATATAGGATGGAGCCGCGCTCTGCAGCATCATTCCAATATGTGTATATCCAACGCGAGCACATTGGATGGAGCCGCACTCTGCAGCATCGTTCCAATATGTGTATATCCTATGCGGGCATGTAGGATGCAGCCGCGCTCTGCAGCATCGTTCCAATATGTGTATATCCTATGCGGGAACATTGGATGGAGCCGCGCTCTGCAGCATCATTCCAATATGTGTATATCCTATGCGGGAACATTGGATAGAGCCGCGCTCTGCAGCATCATTCCAATATGTGTATATCCTATGCGGGAACATTGGATGGAGCTGCGCTCTGCAGCATCATTCCAATATGTGTATATCCTATGCGGGCATATAGGATGCAGCCGCGCTCTGCAGCATCGTTCCAATATGTGTATATCCTATGCGAGCATATAGGATGGAGCCGCGCTCTGCAGCATCATTCCAATATGTGTATATCCTATGCGGGCACATTGGATGGAGCCGCGCTCTGTAGCATCGTTCCAATATGTGTATATCCTATGCGGGCATATAGGATGCAGCCGCGCTCTGCAGCATCGTTCCAATATGTGTATATCCTATGCGGGAGCATTGGATGGAGCCGCGCTCTGCAGCATCATTCCAATATGTGTATATCCTATGCGGGAACATTGGATAGAGCCGCGCTCTGCAGCATCATTCCAATATGTGTATATCCTATGCGGGCATGTAGGATGCAGCCGCGCTCTGCAGCATCGTTCCAATATGTGTATATCCTATGCGTGACTGATGGACTAGTGAATTGCGCTCCTGGAAACCTAATAAATAAGACACCACACACTGCGTGACATGGATTAAAATTTTGGCCACAGCAGCCCTTTATTTTTAATAAGAAAAAACATCAACAAGAAAAAACAAGATTATCGGCCCAGAGATGTGGTTGTTATAAATCCCAGCCCCATATCCCCCTCCGCCGTGTACACCTAGCTCAAGGGGGAATCTGGGTATACCCCTTGATCATTTTCCTTGTGTCCGCTGAGCTCCTCCCCAGGGACCCATCTATTCCACTGTCCACTGAGCTCCTCCCCAGGGACCCATATTCCACTGTCCGCTGAGCTCTGGCCCAGGGACCCCATTAAAAACATAATTCTCCAACCAACAAAGAGGGGGTTTAAACAACCACATCCCGCCGCCGCCAAATGCTGCTGTAACATACAATATTAAAATGTTAATACAATATTAATATGTTGATATGACATTGTCAATTTGGATACATTACTGATAACAATTGATACAATACGATACAATACTAATAATGTTGATAAAATACCGATGATGTTGAATACCAATAACATTGTTAGAATATTGACAGTGTTGCAAAGTCCTGATATTGATACATTTCCCTTTATTATAGGGAGGGTGGGTGGGACAACTGCTTGTTCAGTCTTTGAGTCCAGGACAAAGGAATGACACCTTAACATGGGACCTATTTCTTATATGGCCCCTGCCCCCATCTCTCCTCCTGCTCGCTCACCCCCACCACCACATTCCTTAGGTAAAAACCCCCATCCCTTACTCCTTAACCCTTTCCTGGATCTATCACTGCCTCAGTCATGTACGTTACGGCTATCTGCCTTCACTCTGCTTGACTGATGGACTAGTGAATTGCGCTCCTGGAAACCTAATAAATAAGACACCACACACTGCGTGACATGGATTAAAATTTTGGCCACAGCAGCCCTTTATTTTTAATAAGAAAAAACATCAACAAGAAAAAACAAGATTATCGGCCCAGAGATGTGGTTGTTATAAATCCCAGCCCCATATCCCCCTCCGCCGTGTACACCTAGCTCAAGGGGGAATCTGGGTATACCCCTTGATCATTTTCCTTGTGTCCGCTGAGCTCCTCCCCAGGGACCCATCTATTCCACTGTCCACTGAGCTCCTCCCCAGGGACCCATATTCCACTGTCCGCTGAGCTCTGGCCCAGGGACCCCATTAAAAACATAATTCTCCAACCAACAAAGAGGGGGTTTAAACAACCACATCCCGCCAAGACTCGCTCTTGTGACACCTTACAAGAGTGAGTTCCTCCACAACTTAATGGCTCGTTCTACTCCTTCTTGTATTCCCAACATCCATATATCAATGCCAATGTCATTAAGATGTACCTTATCATCTCTCCAAAAATGTTCCTTTGTATTTTCCAGCATCTGGTGACGTATGGCCACCCCTCCGTTTTCCAACACAAATTTTGTTATTTTTTTTTTTTTTTTTTTTTTTTTTTTTTATTAACTTTTATCCTTGTATTATTGATGCGAGCCACTGATCGCGCTGTTCTCCACATTTGTCTAGCTACTATATCCGACCAGACCACCACTGTTTCTGGGTAAGACCTCCATAAATTCAACATATCAAGCTTTATGTTCCTAACTAAATGTCTTGATGTTCTTATTGCTAAATCATTACCACCTAAATGGATAAGTAAGACGTCCGGGGGGCGGTAGAACTCCACATGATACTGGATTTCTCTCAACAGCTGATGCCACTGCATTCCCCTCTTTCCTATCCATGTCACCCGTGCCAAGGAACTGGGCAACCCCAACTGTTTGCCATTAGGCCTGACTGCTGCACGTAAGGCCCCCCAAAAAACAATTGAATGTCCCATGATCCAAACCAGGCATTGCTGTTCAGCTAAAACAAAAGACAAAAACACAATTATCACACAATTGTCTAAATGAAGACACAACTACTATAAGGTTACCACAATGTACACATATATATACATGTACGCCATTTATAATAAATGTCATCGAATGCAACTCTTAAATCTGCTCGATTCCCATCTCCCGATTTTTTTTTAACTATGTCAGGCTCTAAGCCCCGTCTAGCAGCTTCTGTGGCTGCTCCTATCCTAAATGAGTGTGAAGTGAATGCATTTGGAGACTCTCCCAATATTGTCAGGCATTTTTTAAGAACTGCTGTGAATTGAAATTGTGACAATGACTTACAATCCTCATGAATTGCTTAAAGGAAACAATGTGATCCATTTTCCTCTACCCTGTTGATCAGTTTTTGACTTTGACAGAAACATTCTAATCTGTCTGTGTACTGATGCACGTCCTCGGCTTGTAGACCCCCACTTCTGGTGGAGCTACTCGACACCAACTCGCTGATTCTCAAAAGCGCCAAAAAAAAAGGCCAGTGTGAATGCACAACTAAAGAGAAACACTTCAAACGGACTGCTCCAGACTCAGCCTAGTACACTCAGTATCTGCTGCAATAACTGGAAAGAAATCGGACGCCGTTTATCTCTGGTCTTCTTACAACTTTTTCTGTAACCCTTTAGAGCCTGCTTAACTAAAAATTGCTTTGTGTAATCAGTGAAGTCGTGCAACTTAAACCAACAAGCTAATCCAGACATTTTACTATCAATAGTGGACAATGAAGTACCATCCACAAAGGCCCTGCTAATGTAAAATAACAACAAGGAAACATTGTCATGTAACCTGGCATCATGTGCCACTAGAGCACACAAGTCTTCCCATTCCCTCCATGCTGACTGGTACCTCTGCCATGTGCTTACACCCACAGACCGTTCTATCAGAGCGTATGCGGTGTCACTGGCAGTGACCACAGAAAATCCGGACACTTCTTGCCTTGTACCTCTGCCATCGGGGCTAACGAACGGAATCTGTCCCACTGAAAACGAGACAGAGCATCAGCCACAGAATTGCACACACCGGGGACATGCACAGCTGTAATCTGACAATTTGACTTTAAACAGCGCAGCACTAGATGACGCAGCAACGTAACAACAGGCAGGGAAGAAGCTGATTGTTTGTTGATGACTTCTACAACTCCCAAGTTATCACAATGAAATCTCACTTTTCGGTTTTGGAAAATATTGCACCAAATTTCACAAGCAACCACTATGGGGAACAATTCAAGGAGTACTAAGTTTCGTGTTAACCCATTGTTTCTCCAACTCTCTGGCCACCTATCTGCACACCACTGTCCAGAACAATATGCACCAAAACCAGTTGACCCCGCTGCATCAGTGTGGATGTCTAGATCAAAATTTGAAACCGGTGGTCTGATCCACAATGACCTCCCATTAAACTCCATTAAGAACTGTTCCCATACCGCCAGATCGTCCTTTAATGTTCTAGCCAGCCGCACAAAGTGATGTGGAAAGGTTATGCCTGAGGTAGCTGCAGCTAGGCGCCTACAAAAAACTCTACCCATTGGAATAATGCGACACGCAAAGTTCATTTTTCCTAACAGCGATTGTAGATCCTTTAATCTGATCTTACGGTGGGATCTAACTTCTCTGACTGCCTCCAGCAGATCACTGACCTTGTCATCCGGTAATCTGCACTCCATTGCTTCACTGTCAATCAAAATTCCTAAAAACTTGATAAGTGTAGACGGGCCTTCTGTTTTATCTGATGCTAACGGTACTCCAAAACACTTAAAAACTGACTGAATCGCTGCCAATAATGAAGCACAAACAAATGACTTTGGTGGACCAATACATAGGAAATCATCTAGATAATGCAGGACAGAACGCACGCCGGCTTCCTTCTTTACTACCCACTGCAAAAATGTGCTAAATGATTCAAACAAGGAGCATGAGATGGAGCAGCCCATCGGTAAACACAAGTCTACATAAAACATTCCCTGCCACTGACAACCCAAGAGATGGAAGCTTTCTGGATGGACTGGTAAGAGTCTAAAGGCAGCTTCAATGTCTGTTTTGCCATTAAAGCTCCTCTGCCGTACTTCTGTACCCATGCAATCGCTGTATCAAATGAAGTATACGAGACTGTGCAAAGTTCCTGATCGATTCCATCATTAACTGAGCTTCCATGAGGGAAGGACAGATGATGGATCAGCCTAAACTTATTGGGTTCCTTCTTTGGGACCACTCCCAATGGAGAGACCCTTAAGTTTTCTATTGGCATTTTGGGGAATGGGCCTGCCATGCGGCCCAGGCCAATTTCTTTGTTTAGTTTTGTGGAGACAATGTGAGAATATGTATAAGCTGAAGCAAGGTTACGAGAACAGGTTAATGGGCCTGAAGTAGATGGGATCTTAAAACCTTCTGAGAAACCCTCCCCCAGCAATTGTGCTGCTTTTCTATCAGGGTACCTGCTTAGATAGCCCGCCATCTCCCTGAGTCTAATTGGGGTTTCTTCTTTTTTGGTTAATCTCTGCTGTTGGGGTTTTATTTCGTGTAAAGCATTTTGATAGGCTATGGTTTCCACTACAGAAGCTGCATTCATGTTTGTACCTGCATGTGTTTCCGAATCTGCACTGGCTATCATTGAACTGCCAGCAGCAACCTTTTCTGTTTGCTGCCGACAATCCGCTTGCTGATGATCTGCCGACATAGCCCTAAGGGGCAATAATGAAAATATTTCCACATATTCGTCGGCCCAAATCTTCTCCCTAACCTCCTGTTTCAAATGAATTCCTAGAGGACCCTCCAAACATACATATAATTCTCCTTTTGCTGCATCAGATAATGGAACCCCTTGTGAAATTACTGCGTCCTCCTGTGTGTCTGGATCAGCACACGACTGACTTACCACCTCCGGTGTCCGGGGACCATTCCCACACCATGCAGCAATAGGAGAAGAAGTTATGGGTAAGCTAGACTGACTCAAAGCCTCCTTAACCCCGGACACTAATTGCTGTACTACTGAATTAAGATCCCATCCTACATTGCCGGGAACTGTACCCCCAACTGAGCCCACTGGACTCATTACAGGTGTTGTTACACTAGATATAGGACAAGAAAAAGTGTTCTCACCAATACCTGGCTGCGTCCTAGGTTGATCAGCCGTTCGTGACGTATTAGTTATAGTCTCTACAGCCCCTCCATTATTGAAGTGCTGCGTGCTGCTGCCCTCTAGTGGGGAGTCGTTATCTGTGTCATAGTCATTGTCTGGAATCTCTGCTGAGTCTTGTAGCTGTAGACTTATTGCCTGACTCCAATCCTGAGCCGGCCGAAGAAGTCTTTGTCTGGTTAAAGTACTTTTGCGCAGTTGTCTTTTGGATTCCTACCACTCCTCGTGTAATGAGACCCCGGATCCGGAAATGTTGTGTGTCCTAAGCCAATCCCCCCGTGTTGGTTTATTTCCTGGGGTGAGGCCGTATGATGTCCTCTAGAATGATGCAAAGTTTGTTGAGGAAGTTCTAAGGATTCATGGTGGGCTGTGGTCACGTCAGTTGTAGCTTGTGTGGCTGCTTCTCTGGCTGGCACCTCAGTAGAGCTGGACTTTCTCCTTGCACTTCTTGGTGTCTCTCTGGTTAGGTGGTCGGGCTCTTTTCTCTGTCCCTTGTTATTCTTGTACTGTGTAAGATGGATCAGAGGCCGTGCTGCGCTTTGCTCTTTTCCTAGAAGTAACGGAAGGACTTATGATCCTATTGTGAGTCCTATTGGCCATTTCAGAAGTTAGTCTCTCAGGAGGTCTTGATCTTCTTAGAGTTTGATGTTCAGAAAGTTCAGAAGGGACAGATGCTGTATCCCGGGCACTCTTTAGCAATTCGTCCAGCTGGGCCTGAATCCATTCGGGCCTACATGTCAAAGCCGCGGCCTGAACGCTCTTCAGCAAGGCATTCACAACTGCTTGTTCAGTCTTTGAGTCCAGGACAAAGGAATGACACCTTAACATGGGACCTATTTCTTATATGGCCCCTGCCCCCATCTCTCCTCCTGCTCGCTCACCCCCACCACCACATTCCTTAGGTAAAAACCCCCATCCCTTACTCCTTAACCCTTTCCTGGATCTATCACTGCCTCAGTCATGTACGTTACGGCTATCTGCCTTCACTCTGCTGGAACATTGGATGGAGCCGCGCTCTGCAGCATCATTCCAATATGTGTATATCCTATGCGGGAACATTGGATAGAGCCGCGCTCTGCAGCATCATTCCAATATGTGTATATCCTATGCGGGCATGTAGGATGCAGCCGCGCTCTGCAGCATCGTTCCAATATGTGTATATCCTATGCGGGCATGTAGGATGCAGCCGGGCTCTGCAGCATCATTCCAATCTGTGTATATCCTATGCGGGAACATTGGATGGAGCTGCGCTCTGCAGCATCATTCCAATATGTGTATATCCTATGCAGGCACATTGGATGGAGCCGCGCTCTGCAGCATCATTCCACTCTGTGTATATCCTATGCGGGCACATTGGATGGAGCTGCGCTCTGCAGCATTGTTCCAATATGTGTATATCCTATGCGGGCATATAGGATGCAGCCGCGCTCTGCAGCATCGTTCCAATATGTGTATATCCTATGTGGGAACATTGGATGGAGCCGCGCTCTGCAGCATCATTCCAATATGTGTATATCCTATGCGGGCATATAGGATGCAGCCGCGCTCTGCAGCATCGTTCCAATATGTGTATATCCTATGCAGGAACATTGGATGGAGCCGCGCTCTGCAGCATCATTCCAATATGTGTATATCCTATGTGGGAACATTGGATGGAGCCGCGCTCTGCAGCATCATTCCAATATGTGTATATCCTATGCGGGCATATAGGATGCAGCCGCGCTCTGCAGCATCGTTCCAATATGTGTATATCCTATGCAGGAACATTGGATGGAGCCGCGCTCTGCAGCATCATTCCAATATGTGTATATCCTATGCGGGAACATTGGATAGAGCCGCGCTCTGCAGCATCGTTCCAATATGTGTATATCCTATGAGGGAACATTGGATGAAGCTGCGCTCTGCAGCATCATTCCAATATGTGTATATCCTATGCGGGCACATTGGATGGAGCCGCGCTCTGCAGCATCGTTCCAATATGTGTATATCCTATGCGGGCATGTAGGATGCAGCCGCGCTCTGCAGCATCGTTCCAATATGTGTATATCCTATGCGGGAACATTGGATGGAGCCGCGCTCTGCAGCATCATTCCAATATGTGTATATCCTATGCGGGAACATTGGATAGAGCCGCGCTCTGCAGCATCATTCCAATATATGTATATCCTATGCGGGCATATAGGATGCAGCCGCGCTCTGCAGCATCATTCCAATATGTGTATATCCTATGCGGGCATGTAGGATGCAGCCGGGCTCTGCAGCATCATTTCAATCTGTGTATATCCTATGCGGGAACATTGGATGGAGCCGCGCTCTGCAGCATCGTTCCAATATGTGTATATCCTATGCGGGAACATTGGATGGAGCCGTGCTCTGCAGCATCATTCCAATATGTGTATATCCTATGCGGGCATGTAGGATGCAGCCGGGCTCTGCAGCATCATTCCAATCTGTGTATATCCTATGCGGGCATATAGGATGCAGCCGCGCTCTGCAGCATCGTTCCAATATGTGTATATCCTATGCGGGCACATTGGATGGAGCCGCGCTCTGCAGCATCGTTCCAATATGTGTATATCCTATGCGGGAACATTGGATGGAGCCGTGCTCTGCAGCATCATTCCAATATGTGTATATCCTATGCGGGCATGTAGGATGCAGCCGGGCTCTGCAGCATCATTCCAATCTGTGTATATCCTATGCGGGCATATAGGATGCAGCCGCGCTCTGCAGCATCGTTCCAATATGTGTATATCCTATGCGGGCACATTGGATGGAGCCGCGCTCTGCAGCATCGTTCCAATATGTGTATATCCTATGCGGGCATATAGGATGGAGCTGCGCTCTGCAGCATCATTCCAATATGTGTATATCCAACGCGAGCACACTGGATGGAGCCGCGCTCTGCAGCATCGTTCCAATATGTGTATATCCTATGCGGGCATGTAGGATGCAGCCGCGCTCTGCAGCATCGTTCCAATATGTGTATATCCTATGCGGGAACATTGGATGGATCCGCGCTCTGCAGCATCATTCCAATATGTGTATATCCTATGCGGGAACATTGGATGGAGCTGCGCTCTGCAGCATCATTCCAATATGTGTATATCCTATGCGGGCATATAGGATGCAGCCGCCCTCTGCAGCATCGTTCCAATATGTGTATATCCTATGCGGGCACATTGGATGGAGCCGCGCTCTGCAGCATCGATCCATTATGTGTATATCCTATGCGGGCATGTAGGATGCAGCCGCGCTCTGCAGCATCGTTCCAATATGTGTATATCCTATGTGGGAACATTGGATGGAGCCGCGCTCTGCAGCATCATTCCAATATGTGTATATCCTATGCGGGAACATTGGATGGAGCCGCGCTCTGCAGCATCATTCCAATATGTGTATATCCTATGCGGGCATATAGGATGCAGCCGTGCTCTGCAGCATCGTTCCAATATGTGTATATCCTATGCGGGCACATTGGATGGAGCCGCGCTCTGTAGCATCGTTCCAATATGTGTATATCCTATGCCGGCACATTGGATGGAGCTGCGCTCTGCAGCATCGTTCCAATATGTGTATATCCTATGTGGGCACATTGGATGGAGCCGCGCTCTGCAGCATCATTTCAATATGTGTATATCCAACGCGAGCACATTGGATGGAGCCGCGCTCTGCAGCATCGTTCCAATATGTGTATATCCTATGCGGGCACATTGGATGGAGCCACGCTCTGTAGCATCGTTCCTATATGTGTATATCCTATGCGGGCACATTGGATGGAGCCGCGCTCTGCAGCATCATTCCAATATGTGTATATCCTATGCGGGCACATTGGATGGAGCCGCGCTCTGCAGCATCGTTCCAATATGTGTATATCCTATGCGGGCATATAGGATGCAGCCGCGCTCTGCAGCATCGTTCCAATATGTGTATATCCTATGCGGGCACATTGGATGGAGCCGCGCTCTGCAGCATCGTTCCAATATGTGTATATCCTATGCGGGCATGTAGGATGCAGCCGCGCTCTGCAGCATCGTTCCAATATGTGTATATCCTATGCGGGAACATTGGATGGAGCCGCGCTCTGCAGCATCATTCCAATATGTGTATATCCTATGCGGGAAAATTGGATAGAGCCGCGCTCTGCAGCATCGTTCCAATATGTGTATATCCTATGCAGGCATATAGGATGGAGCCGCGCTCTGCAGCATCATTCCAATATGTGTATATCCTATGCGGGAACAATGGATGGAGCCGCGCTCTGCAGCCTCGTTCCAATATGTGTATTTGCTATGCGGGAAAATTGGATAGAGCCGCGCTCTGCAGCATCGTTCCAATATGTGTATATCCTATGCGGGCATATAGGATGGAGCCGCGCTCTGCAGCATCATTCCAATATGTGTATATCCTATGCGGGCACATTGGATAGAGCCGCGCTCTGCAGCATCGTTCCAATATGTGTATATCCTATGCGGGCATGTAGGATGCAGCCGCGCTCTGCAGCATCGTTCCAATATGTGTATATCCTATGCGGGCATGTAGGATGCAGCCGCGCTCTGCAGCATCGTTCCAATATGTGTATATCCTATGCGGGAACATTGGATGGAGCCGCGCTCTGCAGCATCATTCCAATATGTGTATATCCTATGCGGGAACATTGGATAGAGCCGCGCTCTGCAGCATCGTTCCAATATGTGTATATCCTATGCGGGCATGTAGGATGCAGCCGCGCTCTGCAGCATCGTTCCAATATGTGTATATCCTATGCGGGCATGTAGGATGCAGCCGCGCTCTGCAGCATCGTTCCAATATGTGTATATCCTATGCGGGAACATTGGATGGAGCCGCGCTCTGCAGCATCATTCCAATATGTGTATATCCTATGCAGGCACATTGGATGGAGCCGCGCTCTGCAGCATCATTCCAATATGTGTATATCCTATGCAGGCACATTGGATGGAGCCGCGCTCTGCAGCATCATTCCAATATGTGTATATCCTATGCGTGACTGATGGACTAGTGAATTGCGCTCCTGGTAATCTAATAAATAAGACACCACACACTGCGTGACATGGATTAAAATTTTGGCCACAGCAGCCCTTTATTTTAATAAGAAAAAACATCAATAAGAAAAAACAAGATTATCGGCCCAGAGATGTGGTTGTTATAAATCCCAGCCCCATATCCCCCTCCGCCGTGTACACCTAGCTCAAGGGGGAATCTGGGTATACCCCTTGATCATTTTCCTTGTGTCCGCTGAGCTCCTCCCCAGGGACCCATCTATTCCACTGTCCACTGAGCTCCTCCCCAGGGACCCATATTCCACTGTCCGCTGAGCTCTGGCCCAGGGACCCCATTAAAAACATAATTCTCCAACCAACAAAGAGGGGGTTTAAACAACCACATCCCGCCCTGAGCTCTGGCCCAGGGACCCCATTAAAAACATAATTCTCCAACCAACAAAGAGGGGGTTTAAACAACCACATCCCGCCGCCGCCAAATGCTGCTGTAACATACAATATTAAAATGTTAATACAATATTAATATGTTGATATGACATTGTCAATTTGGATACATTACTGATAACAATTGATACAATACGATACAATACTAATAATGTTGATAAAATACCGATGATGTTGAATACCAATAACATTGTTAGAATATTGACAGTGTTGCAAAGTCCTGATATTGATACATTTCCCTTTTTTATAGGGAGGGTGGGTGGGACAACTGCTTGTTCAGTCTTTAAGTCCAGGACAAAGGAATGACACCTTAACATGGGACCTATTTCTTATATGGCCCCTGCCCCCATCTCTCCTCCTGCTCGCCCACCACCACATTCCTTAGGTAAAAACCCCCATCCCTTACTCCTTAACCCTTTCCTGGATCTATCACTGCCTCAGTCATGTACGTTACGGCTATCTGCCTTCACTCTGCTTGACTGATGGACTAGTGAATTGCGCTCCTGGTAATCTAATAAATAAGACACCACACACTGCGTGACATGGATTAAAATTTTGGCCACAGCAGCCCTTTATTTTAATAAGAAAAAACATCAATAAGAAAAAACAAGATTATCGGCCCAGAGATGTGGTTGTTATAAATCCCAGCCCCATATCCCCCTCCGCCGTGTACACCTAGCTCAAGGGGGAATCTGGGTATACCCCTTGATCATTTTCCTTGTGTCCGCTGAGCTCCTCCCCAGGGACCCATCTATTCCACTGTCCACTGAGCTCCTCCCCAGGGACCCATATTCCACTGTCCGCTGAGCTCTGGCCCAGGGACCCCATTAAAAACATAATTCTCCAACCAACAAAGAGGGGGTTTAAACAACCACATCCCGCCAAGACTCGCTCTTGTGACACCTTACAAGAGTGAGTTCCTCCACAACTTAATGGCTCGTTCTACTCCTTCTTGTATTCCCAACATCCATATATCAATGCCAATGTCATTAAGATGTACCTTATCATCTCTCCAAAAATGTTCCTTTGTATTTTCCAGCATCTGGTGACGTATGGCCACCCCTCCGTTTTCCAACACAAATTTTGTTATTTTTTTATTAACCTTTATCCTTGTATTATTGATGCGAGCCACTGATCGCGCTGTTCTCCACATTTGTCTAGCTACTATATCCGACCAGACCACCACTGTTTCTGGGTAAGACCTCCATAAATTCAACATATCAAGCTTTATGTTCCTAACTAAATGTCTTGATGTTCTTATTGCTAAATCATTACCACCTAAATGGATAAGTAAGACGTCCGGGGGGCGGTAGAACTCCACATGATACTGGATTTCTTTTAACAGCTGATGCCACTGCATTCCCCTCTTTCCTATCCATGTCACCCGTGCCAAGGAACTGGGCAACCCCAACTGTTTGCCATTAGGCCTGACTGCTGCACGTAAGGCCCCCCAAAAAACAAATTAATGTCCCATGATCCAAACCAGGCATTGTTGTTCAGCTAAAACAAAAAACAAAAACACAATTATCACACAATTGTCTAAATGAAGACACAACTACTATAAGATTACCACAATGTACACATATATATACATGTACGCCATTTATAATAAATGTAATCGAATGTAACTCTTAAATCTGCTCGATTCCCATCTCCCGATTTTTTTAACTATGTCAGGCCCTAAGCCCCATCTAGCAGCTTCTGTGGCTGCTCCTATCCTAAATGAGTGTGAAGTGAATGCATTTGGAGACTCTCCCAATATTGTCAGGCATTTTTTAAGAACTGCTGTGAATTGAAATTGTGACAATGACTTACAATCCTCATGAATTAGTAATGAACCTTGGATATTTGGCCTTCTTGAGACATAGTTTCTAAAACAGATGACCGGGCAGGCCCTGGACCCGCTTAAAGGAAACAATGTGATCCATTTTCCTCTACCCTGTTGATCAGTTTTTGACTTTGCCAGAAAACATTCTAATCTGTCTGTGTACTGATGCACGTCCTCGTCTTGTAGACCCCCACTTCTGGTGGAGCTACTCGCCACCAACTCGCTGATTCTAAAAGCGCCAAAAAAGGCCAGTGTGAATGCACAACTAAAGAGTAACACTTCAAAGGGACTGCTACAGACTCGGCCTAGTACACTCAGTATCTGCTGCAATAACTGGAAAGAAATCGGACGCCGTTTATCAACTTTTCCTGTAACCCTTTAGGGCCTGCTTAACTAAAAAATGCTTTGTGTAATCAGTGAAGTCGTGCAACTTAAACCAAAAAGCTAATCCAGACATTTTACTATCAATACTGGACAATGAAGTACCATCCACAAAGGCCCTGCTAATGTAAAATAACAACAAGGAAACATTGTCATGTAACCTGGCATCATGTCCCACTAGAGCACACAAGTTTTCCCATTCCCTCCATGCTGACTGGTACCTCTGCCATGTGCTTACACCCACAGACCGTTCTATCAGAGCGTATGCGGTGTCACTGGCAGTGACCACAGAAAATCCGGACACTTCTTGCCTTGTACCTCTGCCATCGGGGCTAACGAACGGAATCTGTCCCACTGAAAACGAGACAGAGCATCAGCCACAGAATTGCAAACACCGGGAACATGCACAGCTGTAATCTGACAATTTGACTTTAAACAGCGCAGCACTAGATGACGCAGCAACGTAACAACAGGCAGGGAAGAAGCTGATTGTTTGTTGATGACTTCTACAACTCCCAAGTTATCACAATGAAATCTCACTTTTCGGTTTTGGAAAATATTGTACCAAATTTCACAAGCAACCACTATGGGGAACAATTCAAGGAGTACTAAGTTTCGTGTTAACCCATTGTTTCTCCAACTCTCTGGCCACCTATCTGCACACCACTGTCCCGAACAATATGCACCAAAACCAGTTGACCCCGCTGCATCAGTGTGGATGTCTAGATCAAAATTTGAAACCGGTGGTCTGATCCACCATGACCTCCCATTAAACTCTATTAAGAACTGTTCCCATACCGCCAGATCGTCCTTTAATGTTCTAGCCAGCCGCACAAAGTGATGTGGAAAGGTTATGCCTGAGGTAGCTGCAGCTAGGCGCCTACAAAAAACTCTACCCATTGGAATAATGCGACACGCAAAGTTCATTTTCCCTAACAGCGATTGTAGATCCTTTAATCTGATCTTACGGTGAGATCTAGCTTCTCTGACTGCCTCCAGCAGATCACTGACCTTGTCATCCGGTAATCTGCACTCCATTGCTTCACTGTCAATCAAAATTCCTAAAAACTTGATAAGTGTAGACGGGCCTTCTGTTTTATCTGATGCTAACGGTACTCCAAAACACTTAAAAACCGACTGAATCGCTGCCAATAATGAAGCACAAACAAATGACTTTGGTGGACCAATACATAGGAAATCATCTAGATAATGCAGGACAGAACGCACGCCGGCTTCCTTCTTTACTACCCACTCCAAAAATGTGCTAAATGATTCAAACAAGGAGCATGAGATGGAGCAGCCCATCGGTAAACACAAGTCTACATAAAACATTCCCTGCCACTGACAACCCAAGAGATGGAAGCTTTCTGGATGGACTGGTAGAGTCTAAAGGCAGCTTCAATGTCTGTTTTTGCCATTAAAGCTCCTCTGCCGTACTTCTGAACCCATGCAATCGCTGTATCAAATGAAGTATACGAGACTGTGCAAAGTTCCTGATCGATTCCATCATTAACTGAGCTTCCATGAGGGAAGGACAGATGATGGATCAGCCTAAACTTATTGGGTTCCTTCTTTGGGACCACCCCCAATGGAGAGACCCTTAAGTTTTCTATTGGCATTTTGGGGAATGGGCCTGCCATGCGGCCCAGGTCAATTTCTTTGTTTAGTTTTGTGGAGACAATGTGAGAATATGTATAAGCTGAAGCAAGGTTACGAGAACAGGTTAATGGGCCTGAAGTAGATGGGATCTTAAAACCTTCTGAGAAACCCTCCCCCAGCAATTGTGCTGCTTTTCTATCTGGGTACCTGCTTAGATAGCCCACCATCTCCCCGAGTCTAATTGGGGTTTCCCCCTTTTTGGTTAATCTCTGCTGTTGGGGTTTTATTTCGTGTAAAGCATTTTGATAGGCTATGGTTTCCACTACAGAAGGTGCATTCATGTTTGTACCTGCATGTGTTTCCGAATCTGCACTGGCTATCATTGAACTGCCAGCAGCAACCTTTTCTGTTTGCTGCCGACAATCCGATTGCTGATGATCTGCCGACATAGCCCTGAAAGGGCTGATTAACCCCACGTGGCGCTGTCATGAGACGCATCCATAAACTAATATCTTTGTGATCCCAACGAATCCCTTGGCGACCAGCCTTTCGTTGGCGAAACTGCTCATCATAGCGCAGCCATGCTAAACCTCCATACGCACGGTGCGCCTCCCCGATAGAATTCATGTAACAAAATAAGGCAGAGCAATGTTCATGAGTTTTTTGGCCTATTACACTTGCTAATATGGCAAAGGCATGGAACCAATTGCTAAATGTTTGGGGGATGAGACAATACCGTCTTTCTTGTTCCTCTCTTTTCCTCTCATCAAACCTTACTCTATCCAAGTTATATTTTTCTAAGGGCAATAATGAAAATATTTCCACATATTCGTCGGCCCAAATCTTCTCCCTAACCTCCTGTTTCAAATGAATTCCTAGAGGACCCTCAAAACATACATATAATTCTCCTTTTGCTGCATCAGATAATGGAACCCCTTGTGAAATTACTGCGTCCTCCTGTGTGTCTGGATCAGCACACGACTGACTTACCACCTTCGATGTCCGGCGACCATTCCCGCACCATGCAGCAATAGGAGAAGAGGTTATGGGTAAGCTAGACTGACTCAAAGCCTCCTTAACCCCGGACACTAATTGCTGTCCTACTGAATTAAGATCCCATCCTACATTGCCGGGACCTGTACCCCAAACTGCGCCCACTGGATTCATTACAGGTGTTGTTACACTAGATATAGGACAAGAAAAAGTGTTCTCACCAATACCTGGCTGCGTCCTAGGTTGACCAGCCGTCCGTGACGTATTAGTTATAGTCTCTACAGCCCCTCCATTATTGAAGTGCTGCGTGCTGCTGCCCTCTACTGGGGAGTCGTTATCTGTGTCATAGTCATTGTCTGGAATCTCTTCTGAGTCTTGTAGCTGTAGATTTCTTGCCGGACTCATATCCTGAGCCGGCCGAAGAAGTCTTTGTCTGGTTAAAGTACTTTTGCGCAGTTGTCTTTTTGGATTCCTGCCACTCCTCGTGTAATGAGAACCCGGATCCGGAAATGTTGTGTGTCCTAAGCCCATCCCCCCGTGTTGGTTTATTTCCTGGGGTAAGGCCGTATGATGTCCTCTAGAATGATACAAAGTTTGTTGAGGAAGTTCTAAGGATCCATCGTGGGCTGTGGTCACGTCAGTTGTAGCTTGTGTGGCTGCTTCTCTGGCTGGCACCTCAGTAGAGCTGGACTTTCTCCTTGCACTTCTTGGTGTCTCTCTGGTTAGATGGTCGGGCTCTTTTCTCTGTCCTTTGTTATTCTTGTACTGTAATTTCCTTCCTGGTTTGTAAGCAGGATCAGAGGCCGTGCTGCGCTTTGCTCTTTTCCTAGAGGTAACGGAAGGACTTATGATCCTATTGTGAGTCCTATTGGCCATTTCAGAAGTTAGTCTCTCAGGAGGTCTTGATCTTCTTAGAGTTTGATGTTCAGAAAGTTCAGAAGGGACAGATGCTGTATCCCGGGCATTCTTCAGCAATTCGTCTAGCTGGGCCTGAATCCATTCGGGCCTACATGTCAAAGCCGCGGCCTGAACGCTCTTCAGCAAGGCATCCATACTGCTTGTTCAGTCTTTAAGTCCAGGACAAAGGAATGACACCTTAACATGGGACCTATTTCTTATATGGCCCCTGCCCCCATCTCTCCTCCTGCTCGCCCACCACCACATTCCTTAGGTAAAAACCCCCATCCCTTACTCCTTAACCCTTTCCTGGATCTATCACTGCCTCAGTCATGTACGTTACGGCTATCTGCCTTCACTCTGCTGGAACATTAGATGGAGCCGCGCTCTGCAGCCTCGTTCCAATATGAGTATTTGCTATGCGGGCATATAGGATGCAGCCGCGCTCTGCAGCATCGTTCCAATATGTGTATATCCTATGCGGGCATATTGGATGGAGCCGCACTCTGCAATATTGTTCCAATATGTGTATTTGCTATGCGGGCACATTGGATGGTGCTGTGCTCTGCAGCATCATTACAATATGTGTATATCCTATGCGGGCATATAGGATGGAGCACTTGTGTATTGATGAATGGATATTTGGCACAGGTTTAAAATGTATATTTACCTGGATTTTGGTGTGAATGTCCCAGTTGCAATTTTGTGATTATTATAAGGACTCAGTTGATTTCCTGCTTGTGTCTCTCTATTTATTCGGTACCTTTATGCTAAAATTTTTTCCTTAAGAAAAAGTAAATTTTCTAGTGCACACATGGCCTAGATGTGAGCCAGTGTATTCAATCAGATTAGGCAATACTTTCCCAGGTATGTTATTCACCTCAATATTGATGAAATCCCCATTAAAGGTATCCCCAGGTTTTTGCTCTCTTATCTAAGTGCAGCATAAAGTAGAAATAGACCCTGATTCCAGCAATATATCACTTAGGCTTGGTTTCAGACGTCTGTGTTTCAGGTATGTGTAACATCCGTTTTTAACACTGATGCCACACGTACCCATGTTATCCTATTATGTACTCACACGGACCGTGTGGCTCCTATATTCCCTGCACGCACACAGACATGTCCACTTTTTCTCCGGCAGCAGGGGTGTCACACGGACCGCACACTGACACGTATTTCACTGTCTGTGAAATAAAAAATGTTCTATATTCACCTGTATCCAGCGGTGAGGTCTTCACCTTTGCTGTCTCCCACTCCTGACCCCCGCTCATTATTTTCATTATGCACTGCAGTGAGCAACAGGAAGCACCGCTGGGGACAGCACCGCCGGGGACAGCATAGCTGGGGACATCGCTAGTGACAGGTGAGTATCCTGCCAGTAGTGTGTTTGGAGGGATGTCCAGGAGGTCATTGGATTTCCCAATGAATTATGATGACCACCTGATGACACCCCTGCGACAATTGCGCTACAGCGAGTGTCACGACAGTGACTTCCAGGGGTTCATGAGAGTTTATTGGGAACTCCGATGACCCCCTGGATGTCACTGTATACTCACCTGTCCTCGACGGTGCTGTCCGGCGCTGTCCCCATGATGCTTCCAGATCCTCGAGTAGTGAATAATCAATAAATATAATGAGCGGGTGACAGGAGTGGAAGGCAGCAGAGCCGCAAAAAAACCCGCTGGAAACAGGTGAATATAGAACATCTTTTTATTTTAGAGAAACGTGTTTTCTCCGATACGTGTCACCGTATGCAAACACAGATGTCACATGTATGACCATAACCATGTGTGTGGCTTGTACCTGATAAAACACGGATGTCTGAAACTGGCCTTACTTTACTGGGTGCAGCAGTTATGACAGAGTTCTTTGATGTAGAAGACTTCAGAAAGCTGACCCTGCCCACACCAGGCTTTCTATATACATAGTCTATTGACAGTGAGCTGCTAATCAGAGGAGGAGCATGGTTGGACACAGGCTAGTCACAGTACTCATATTCAACTGGTGATAAAAACTTCACTATAAGGCTATGTGCCCACGCTACAGGATTTACCGCGGATTTGCCGCGGATTTTGCCGCGGATTTACCGCGGATTTGCCGAAAATCTGCAGCAGCAGCACTTCCAAGCCATTTCAATGGCATTTTGGAAATGCTGTGCCCATGCTGCGGATTTTTCCGCTGCGGATTTGCCGCGGATTTTGATCCGGAAAAATCTGCAGCATGTCAATTGTTTGGTGCAGATTTGGTGCGGATTTTTGGTTTTGAATGGGGAAAAAAAAAATGAAATCCGCATCAAAATCCGCGGCAAATCCGCGGTAAATCCGCGGTAAATTCGCGGCAAATCCGCGGGTGCGGATTTGCCGCGAAAGTCGCGGATTTTCAGGCAAAAAAATCCGCAGGGACATTCTAGCGTGGGCACATAGCCTTAGGAAACCGCACATAGTCTGATCAGTGACACATAACTGAAATCTGTGTTGTAACCCCTACCTGATGCTGTCCTCAGAATACATAGGGAATCTGCCAGCTGGTTTTTCCTTTTTGTTTTGGCAATTCGAGAATACAGTGGAACCTCGCTTAACGAGTAACCCACTTAATGAGAATTTCGCTTAACAAGCAAAGCTTTCTGTAAATTTGTAACTTGATTTACGAGAAAGCTTTGCTGTACGAGCAAAATACTCATTGCACACACTTCCGGTTCCGTACATCCACCGCGCTCTGACCCGCTCTTACAGTCCACGCACACACATACAGTATTATGCTCTCCTTACCTTCCGTTCCACTGCCGGCCTCATGGTTCTCTTAGTTCCCGGGGATGTCGCGACGTCCTCGCAGCGAACTACAAGACCCAGGAGGCCTGGGATGGAACGGAAGGTAAGGTGAGCAAATAATATAGTGTACCTTCCGTTTCATCGCTGGCCTCCTAGGTCCTGTAGTTCACCGCTCCGCTCCACTCCAGGCTGTCCATCGGCAACCATAGCGACAAAGCAGGAACTTCCTGTCACTGCTGCTCAAAGGCAGCGCGCTGGCCAATCAGAGGTAAGCGGCTCTGCCTTTGACGTTGGCGCTCTGGCAGCGGAAGTTCCTACCTCGTCGTTATGGTAACACAATACACAGCCTGTACCGGAGAACAGCAAGTCCCAGGAGACCGGCGGTGGAACGGAAGGTAAGGTGAGCATAATATGTGCGTGTGTGTGTTTGTGTGTGTTTGTGCATGTGAGGAATGACAGAATAGGGGACCAGGATGGGACATTTAATAATTTGTGGAAGGAATTGTCTGCATTGCAATGATTTCCTATGGGAAATCTTGCTTTGCTGAACGAGTAACTTTGTTATCAAGCACACTCCCAGAACGGATTGTTCTCGTTAACCAAGGTTCCACTGTACATATTTTTGTGCAGTACTTGTAGCCTGTGACTCAGGTTTATAACTACAGATTTATTTCCATACATCACATCTGGTAATGTGAAGTTGTTCAGAAATTGTTGTCTGTGTTCTGCTTTTCAGAGCTGCTGCCATGTCAAACTTTGAAAACTTCAATCAAGATTTCTACCAAACAAGCTATAGTATTGATGATCAATCTCAGGGTTACAGCTACAGTGCACAAGGTGGAGAACAGTACAACAAGTAAGAGCAGCTCTTCTGTCATTACAGATCACTAGAAATATTTGTAGTCCACTATGAAAACCTGATGACTCCGCAGAGGCGACTCTTCTGTCAATCTTTCTTTTTTTTTTCTTGTGAAGCTGACGTTTTTAATGGTACAATTTTGAGCGCATGTTATTGCATTTTGTGCAAAATTTGCAAAAACCGTAATTTTGGCGTTTGGAAATTTTTTTTTTGTCGGTACACAGTTTACCAATCAAATGAATTGCTTTTATGTTTTGCTGGATCGGGCGTTTCTGAACTTGACGATACCAAATGTGTGTGTATTTTTAATTTTTTGTTTTTTTTTAAATTTGGATCAGCAGTTTGATCGCTCATTCATTCTCCCAATCAGAGCTGCACAGCTCAGATCAGTAGATATGCTTGACTTCTGTTAGGCTATGTGCGCACGCTGTGGATTTTACCGCGGATTTTACCGTGTATTTACTGCAGAGAATATGTCTAACATTTCTGCAGTCATTCCCCAGCAAAACCTCTAGGTGGTGTGTGTTTTTGTTTTTTTTTGTGTTTAACCTGCGGATTCTCCGTGGAATTAATGTGCATGTCACTTCTGTTCTGCAGGTCCCTGCGGTTTTTCCATTAATTATTGGTGGTAAAAACCCGCAGGGACTAACCTGCGAAAAAACTGCACCAAACTGCGGCAAAACCCCATAACTGATTTCGTTGCAGCTTTAGTGCATTTTTTTTTTGTTTTACCGCAGGTGCAGGATTCTTTCAGAGGGTCACTGGCTGCCGGCAGTGTTTTCTCTGGCTGGTCTCCCCGAGATCAGTGATTGTTTTTTTTTTTTTTTTTTTAGTTGATCTACTAGGCATTGCTCCCACCCGGCCAGAATCCTACTCCACACTGATGAGGGGCAATACCCCGAAACGGCTGTCTGTGGATGGATACCTGGCCTTGGTATTTCCCTTGTCATATCTTTAAACTTGTCAAAAAGTTGGATTTTGACTTTAAGGGCCACTTAATATGGTGGTTATGGTGGTCTCCTAAAAAGAGTCACCCCTTGGCTGGGCCCTTCCCGGAGGGATATCTGGCTGGTTTCTGTGTTGAGACTCCTAGCTGAAATAGGAAGAGAGTTATGATAATGACAGGAGTCATCACGTGACCCTGTGCTACTATGGAAACAATCGTCTCCCCGTGATCATGTCACGGGGCCTCTGGTGGCGGCAGTAAGTGTGCGTTCCCAGCTGCGGCTATTAAAATTGGGCTGTCACATTTTCACAGCGCGATTTAAGGAGTTAACAGGTGCGGGTTGATTGCAGATCCACCAGCAATCTGCGAGGCACAGATGTCGTTTGCTGTACAAATCAGCAGACGTGCGGGGATCACCGCTGACTCACCACAGCAGCCGGCGGTGATAACCCCTTCACAGTACATCCTATTATCATGAAGGGGTAAAGGACTGGGCAGTCTTCCATGCTTGCGCTTTCGTTTTATCCTTCCCTTATTCCAAGGCCACAACTTAAAAAGTAAAAATCTGCAATAGTTTTTCAGGGTGCTTTTTTTTTTTTTTTCTTCTTTCTAGCATTCATTTTACCTAAAACTGACCTGGCAGTATGATTCTCCATTCCGGTATAATTGCATAGAATATATATCTAATATATAAAGGTGTGTGTGTGTGTGTGTGTGTGTGTGTGTGTGTGTGTGTGTGTGTGTATGTATGTATGTCCGGGATTGGCATCTGCACTGTCGCAGCTACAGCCACAACATTTTGCACACTCACACGTCTGGACCCCGAGAGAGTCATAGGCTATGTTGTGAAGTGAAATTTTAACCCCGCATGTTCCAATTTACCATTCAATTTTGCCCCTATCTACATAATGGGGAAAAAGTGAAACGAAAAGTGTATCCACACCGTCGCATTTACAATCACGAAATTTTGCACAGACACCTCATGTGACCCAGGGAACGTCGTAGACTGTTTTGACATGAAAATTTAACCCCGCACTTTACAGTTACTCTACAAAAAACATGCCTCCATTAAAGTAACTGGAGCCTGGAACTGCAGGTTATTAGTAGGAGCTGTGATTGGTTGCTATAGGAACAAAAGACATTCATAGTATAAGAAGCTTATATGTGAGGTAATAAGATGTCGGTGGGGAGACGGATAGACAGAGACAGACTGGGACAGAGACAGACGGGGCACATTACTTGGCCAATTTAGTTAAATCTGTGTGGAATATCTGTGGTGTTGAAATATATGTTGTGAAATGCTTCTATTAGCTTAGTTTTTGGCTTTTTTATAATTACATTTATATCTTTTTGTTTTGTGTTTTTAGTGTGCACAATAAATTTTTGTTAATACATTCTATTTTGTTAACAACAGTTATTAACCCGGGCGAAGCTGGGTAGTACAGTTAGTATAATATATATTATTTATATTATAACCTAGGTAGACACTGAGCCCTCCATATTTTCCCACACGATGGCTGGCGGGATTTAATGTGTGATCCTCGTAGATTTGCCGACTTTGATCTGCAGAAACTGATGAGATAAAGACATACGTTGAGTTTAACAGAGCATACACACGGATCCGTCAAAGTATGTGAATGGTTCCATGGGTCAGTGTGCAGCACACAGATGAGAAAAACAAATGTGTGAATGCAGCCTAAAACTTGAGAATACAGCCATTTTTATTTTTTATTTTTTTTTCCTCTGTTCTTTATTCTAGATAAAAATCCTTCACCCAGAAATTGTCTCTCTGTTCTTTAGCCTCTATACATAAAAAAAAAAATGACATCTGTGTCAATTTCACTGAATTTAGAAGAAGTGCATGTGTAAAATCCCATCCAATGCTTTATACAAGAGCTTACAGAGTAACGTGAAGATCATTGTGACATGAGGACCGCGCTGTGCGGCTGATTGCTGGGATAACGTTGCACACACAGATACAACTGTTCCAAAACATCCAAACTTGTTGAATCCTTAATTGCAAGTTGCACACATCTTAAGCGGGCTTTACACACAGCGACATCGCTAGCGATGGTGAAAGCACCCGCCCCCGTCGGTTGTGCGTCACGGGCAAAGCGCTGCCCGTGGCGCACAATCTCGTTAGAACCCGTCACACATACTGACCTGCCTAGTGACGTCGCTAAGGTGTGATGGGTTTCTAAGGGGGCGGTTCGTGCGGCGTTACTAAGTGGCCGCCCTATAGCAGAGGAGGGGCAGAGATAAACGGTCAGAACATCCCGCCCACCACCTTCCTTCCTCATTGCGAGCGGCCGCATGTAAGCTGATGTTCCTTGTTCCTGCGGTGTCACACATAGCGATGTGTACTGCCGCAGGAACGACAAACAACCTGCTTCCATAATTGGCAACAATAATCGGGATAAGAATGACTGGACAATGATTAACGATTTTTCGATGTTTTGCGCTCTTTAGCGGTTGCTCGGAGGTTTCACACACTACGACGTCGCTAACTATGCCGGATGTGCGTCACAAATTCCGTGACCCAAACGACATCTCGTTAGCGATGTCGTAGCGTTTAAAGCCCGCTTTAGATCTTGGGCTTCAATGTAAGATAATAATGCCAAATGCAATAAGCACGTATTGAATATTATTCATTGAGGCACATAATTTTTATGTGTCAAAAAGGATTGCAAACACTCCATAATACAATTAAAAAACTGGAGAACACTGGAGTATAATGTAAACATAAAAAAATTATTTACAAAATGTAAAAGAGAAAAAAACAATACAAAAGACACAGTGAATTAAAAAGACAGATGAGAAAAGCAACCCCTACACAAAGTAATGTGGCGAGGCTCAGTGAAACAATATAAATGCAATATTGGTCTGGGATTTGGTAGTGCAGTGGTATAAATAAGAAATTATTGGTATATAAACTAAATAGATATGCAATGCCATCACTAAGTCACAAAATACTGCTATGCTTTATAGTGAAGACCTCATGGGAGCAGCAAACATAATGACACCTGAACAAAGTGTTATGGAAAGATCCTGCCTCAGAATTAAAGATAACACAGACCCATAGTGTAGAAAGGAAGATAAGGGGCAAAGTGCCGCAAGTGCAGGGGACCCCAACGAACATTTTGTTTTCTTTACATAAACTTCATTGGGGGAGGAAAAGTGTGAGAACGCTACTTCAGACCATGTGACGAGTGCACAAATGGATCATATGACTGCAACTAGCGGCGCATGCTCGCCTAACCCCAAAAGAAGACACGTCAGGGCAAACGGCACATACGCGGTGGTGAGGGATATGTCACTTGGTCCACCACACGTGCAGAAACCACAGTGGACAACAGCAATGTCCATTGGGGAGACGGTAAGGCAAACTCCATACGCACAGCGGTACAAGGAAGAAACAAAGAGGGGAAAGGGACGGCACATCTGACCATCAATATTTTGAGAGAATAAGCAGATGGTAGCACACAGCACATAAAAAAACAGCAATATAAAATAGGCTTTTAAAGGGATAACCGCCTATAAATTAAAAGACATATACTGTATATCGAGTATAACCCTTCATGAACCACAACATTAAATTGTGTTTCCTGCATAATGACAGTCTATAGGGCTGCTTTCACACTACGTTTTTTTTTTTTTAACATGCGTCATGAACGTTTTTTTGCTGTAAAAGCGGATCCTGTTGTTACAAAGAAAAACGCATGCAAACGCAAGTGTTATTTTGCAGGATCCTGTTACTTGAAGTTTATGGGCGAGCATAGGAGTCATGCGAACGGGAGTGAGGGGGAACTGAACGTGACAGACTGGGAGCCGGCATCTGACAGCTGCAGACACTCGTAACCAAGGTAAACATCGGGTAACTTGCTTGGATACCCGATATTTACCTTGGTTACGAGCGTCTGCAGCTGCTAGGAGCCGGGCTCCCTGCACACGTAACCAGGGTAAACATCGGGTATCCAAGCAAGTTACCCAATGTTTACCTTGGTTACGAGCCTCTGCAGCTCTCAGGCGGGGGAGAGAGACTGATCACACCAGGCTGGTTTCTGGGCATGCTCAGTAGAGCAAGCAGGATCCTGTCTATCAGCATGCCAGCGTTCACATACGTTTGCGTGCAGTATAGTCAGGATCCAGCAATTTTCAGTATTTGGACGCAGCTCAAAAACGATACAAGTAGCGTTTTTGAAAAAAGTTAAACTGCAAGTGGCTGGATCCTCACTATAACGCACGCAAACGCAGGTGAACGCATGTTGACGCGCGTCCATTGCAAATGCATTGAAATGAAAACGCATTTTCACTGGATCAGTTTTTACGTTAAAAAAATGTTCAGGACGCATGTTAAAAAAATGTAGTGTGAAAGCAGCCTTACATAACAAACACAATCATATAAAATTCAGGGCTAGTCATCAGGCAGATCCACAATGCATATGGGGGGTTAAAAGGGTGGTCCAAGGCCATATATTCTCAAAAAATAAGATCCAACTGTACTTGATTGTGTCAAAAGATGAATCAAAATAAAATGAACACGAAACTTTAGGAATTTAAAATCAAAACCTCACCGAGAACTAAAGATAAAAAGGGAAAAAAAGAAAAGGATGATGAGCAAATTGAAGGAGACAGGTGACACTTAATGCTGCATTAAGACTCTTAGGAACAAGTATATCCAAAGGGACAATCCATGTGGTTTCAAACTGAGGCAAGAGGGTTTTTTTTTTTAAGAATTTCCACCTAATTCCACAATGAATGGCATCGATCACACCCATGGTGCAACTTAAAATAATGCGGAAGTGGTTTTAATAAAGTGTGTCATCTACAGCCCTCTCTGTGCCAATGTCTATTGTTTGTTCCCTGACACTAAGGCGGAGCTCCCTGGAAGGGAGTCCCACGTAGGTCATAGGGCAAGCACAAGTCGCAAAATAGACTACGTGATTGGTGTTACAACTTATGTAATGTCTGATATCATAAGATAGTAGTGTAGTGAATGACATTGACGCATGTGAGGCAGTGACCACAAGGCAAACAAGCATGGGTGTGCCCCCTGGACCCAAAAGGACTGGGGCATCCAGGCACATAATTTTGACCAGAATACAGAGTACCGCTGTGCGCATGGAGATCTCGGTGCTGTCTCCCCCTGGATATTGCCAGTGTCTTGTGATTTCGGCACATATACGGTGACCCGGGTGACTCATCCCTCATCACCGCACACGCGCAATTTACCCTGATGTCTGAGTGTCTTCACTTGGGGTTAGGGGAGCGTACGCACATGCACTGCTACTTGCGGTCATGTAATCCATTTGTGCACTCGCCACATGACGTGCACTATCTTAAAATACCCCTTCCGGTCTGAAGTAACATTCACACAAGTCTCAGAACAATATACAGTATATGTACATGCAAACGTTTTATAACCTATTACTGCATGTTATGTTTTTTCACTCAGCCTCGTCACATTATTTTGTGTAGGGGTTGCTTTTTTTTTTTTTTTGTCTGTCTTGTTTAATTCACTGTCTCTTTTGTATTTGTTTTTTCACTTTTACATTTTGTAAATAAAATATATTTTTGTTTGCATTATACGCTTATGTTCTCCAGTTTCTCAATGTAAGATACCGTATTTTTCGGACCATAAGACGCATCCTGGTTTTAGAGGAGGAAAATAGGAAAATTTAAAATTTTTAGCAAAAAATGTGGTCATGACACACTGTTATGGGGCGAGGATCTGCTGTTAACACTGTTATGGGGGTAATGTCCCCAAATTCTCTACTAAGGTACCCCATTCTGGTAATGATCCTTCTGCCTTGTATATGATCCCTCATCCTGCTATATGCCCCCATCCTGCATCCTGGTATAGCCACCATCCTGCTATATACCGCCATCCTGGTATAGCCACCATCCAGCTATATACCGCCATCCTGGTATAGCCACTATCCAGCTACATACCGCCATCCTGGTATAGCCACCATCCAGCTATATACCGCCATCATGCTATAGCCACCATCCAGCTATATACCGACATCCTGCTATAGCCACCATCCTGCTATATACCGCCATCCTGGTATAGTCACCATCCTGCTATATACCGCCATCCTGGTATAGCCACCATCCAGCTACATACTGCCATCCTGGTATAGCCCCACCCCCCAATCCTGTGGCACACAAAAAATAAACGTTTGTACTCTCCTTTCCTCGCTCCACGCAGCATCACTCGTCTTTCTGTCTGTGCCAGCAGCAGCGCCGCTGACCTATGTGGAGCCGTCACCGTTCCATGCAGCATTGCGATGTCCTCCTGTGTACCAGCTCGCTGATGTGTGTGGAGAGCGATGCGCACACGGGTGATGTCATCACTGTACGCACCACTAGTCTCCACACACAGCCGCGGCCAGCAGACAGGAGGACATTGTGATGCTGCTGGGAACGGTGACCAGTGAGTATACTTATTCACTGCCCCCCATCCCGTGCTGATGATGCGCGGGGGACAGTGAATATAGCCACACATGATCACTCCAGGCTGTAGTTTCCAGGTGTGATCACGCGGGCCGACCGGCTGTTAATTATGCGCGCATTCCCCGCCCATCATCCCGACTACCTGTCAGCGCTGAGAGATGATGGGCGGGAGGATGCTTATGAAATGAGCGGGCCCACGTGGTCATGGCAGGAGCTGCTACAGCCTGTGCATGCTGCCGATGACCCGCAACACCCTCATTTCCTGCAGCGATGCCCTACATTCAGACTATAAGACGCACCCCCCACTTTCCCCCAACATGTGGGAATTTAGAATCTTACAGCACAGCTTTTCAGAATCTAAAATATCAAATGGATTTTTATGGGGAAAACTTGCTGACTTGTTAATAAATAGGATTCTGTCCTCTAAATTGAAAAACTTACTAAAGTGAAATCTTGTTACATTCACTTGTATTTTTTCAGGCAATACCAATATGACTATAGCCAACAAGGTGGTTGTATGCCTCCAGACATGATGAGTCAACAGCAGCCTTACACAGGACAGATCTATCAACCAACGCAAACGTACACTCCGACATCTCCAGATTCTGTGTATGGAAGCAGTTTTGATGATGAGCCACCTTTGTTAGAAGGTAAAGTCCAGTCTCTGTAATAAACAGGATATATTGAGCTGTAAATAAAATGACACAATGACTGCTTATCAGCCAGGACAACAATGGTTCAGAATTGTGACCTGAAAGTGATATGCTTTAACTTGTTTCCAATTTCTTATTATTGTTATTATAATATATATATATATATATATATATATATATATATATATATATTTTTTTTTTTATTTTTTCTTTTTCCTTCTCCAATTCTTGTATTTCACTATTAATTTGTCTCTTCAGCTTTGACATTGAAAGGGGTTTTCTCAGAATCAACACAATAGATGTGTCTGATAGTTGTGGTCCCACATCTAGGTCTCCGACCAAACACCAGAACAAGGGCCCCTTTTTCCTTGTTAGCAGTCAAGCATTCGACCTACTAGACCCTTCAAAGTCTATGATACTGGCTTGAGATGACAAAGACCTGTAGATGGTTGTCTTCATTTCTGTAGCATTTAACCCATTAACTACATATGACATAATATTACTTCATAGGTTGGCTCCCTTTCTTTGATGTGGGCTCTGGAGCAGAGTCCGCATTTTTTCCCAGCAGATGATAGCTGTGTCATTCAGTCATTATCTGCCTCTTAACGGCTGCAAGTGGCTGTTAACCTGTTAAATGCTCCTGTCAATCTGACAGTGCGCGCCCCCAGTGGGTGTACTGTTGTAACCTCCAATAGACTCCCATCCGACTTGATTATAGGGTGGTGGTTGGTTACTATACTGGCTGAGTGCCTGCTGAAGACTGCTAACTATGTAATGACAATACTACTAAGAAAGCCAGCCCATGGCTGGTTTTCATAGGAGTTATTTATTCCTTACACTAATAATGTGTTCTCACTCTCTTTCCCAAAGAGACCTAAAAGTGTTAAAAGACTGAAAAATATAAATGTTAAATCACACCACCACCCCTTATGTACCTAATTAAAAATAACACATGATATCTTTATGTCCGTAAGTCTGATCAATAAAAAAGAATAAAATTAAAACCTAGTATAAAGGATTTCACTTGTGCGTCATACCAGGCATCTGTAGAATTCATGGCATCAGAAATGGTGTGAAATTTGGTACCCTTGAGGTGTTTCTTCGGGTTTTGAAACAGATGATAGTCGGAGGGAGCTAGATCTGGTGCATAAGATGGGTGATCAACCAGCTGGAAGCCCAACTCTGCCAGTTTTGCCATGGTCGCTTGTGCAGTGTGAGCGGAGGCATTGTCTTACAGGAAGAAGATTCCTTTGGACAACTTGCCGTGTATTTTGGCCTCCATGGCTGCCTTCAGTTGGTCCAAAAGTTTAATATAATACCTTGCATTGATGGTGGAACCCTTTTGAAGGTAGTCCACTAGCAGCAGGCCCTCCTTATCGCAGAACACTGACGCCATCACCTTAGTGGCTGATTTTTGCACCTTGAATTTCTTTGGACGAGGAGAACCACTGTGCCTCCACTCTGACTGCTCCTTGTTTTCAGGGTCATACAAATAAATCCAGGTCTCCTCCATAGTGACCAGTCGATCCAGGAAGTTCTTATCAGTCCAGAAATGCTGAAAAATGGACCGGGAAGTTTTCACTCGCCTGCTTTTCTGATCTGTTGTCAAACATTTGGGGACTCACTTTGCAGATAGCTTCCTCATGTCCAAATGGTCATGGATAATGACAGAAAACGCGTTAACGGGAAATCCCCATGTCTGCTATTACTTTAGCTGAAATTCATAAATGCTCCAGTATGAGGTTGTGCACAGCATCAATGATTTTTGGAACAACCACCACTCTGTTGTCCAGGACGTTCCTCATCGTTGGTGCTGAAGTGGCCCATTTTAAATTTGGCAACCCAGTTGTTAACTGTGGAATATGAAGGGCATCGATTCCTCCAATGTCTGCGACATATCACCATGAATATCCTTTGCGGACTTTTCTTGCAGAAACAAGAATTGTATCACTCATCTGCTCTCAGTTGCTGTGAATATCGCATTAGACTCTGCCATTTGTAGAACACTCTTGCTATAAGCAACAAACACAATTTTGAAAACATGTAGTAGACACACAAGGCTTTCATGTAATGTAACATTCATTACCATATAAACAAAAGAATCACAAAGCCAAAGACTTATCAGCAGCCCCTCATAATGAGAAAAAAACAAAATGCCAGAATTAGGCTGGTTCGCCTGCTTTTCTAGCAAAAGAACAAACAAAAAAAACAATCAAAATGTATGTAACCTAAAATGATATCAACAGTATGAATAAAAAAAGTTTCCTTTTTATCAATTTCCTAATTTTTTTTTTTTTTTTTCCTTCACCATTTTAGTTACCTGAAAAATCATTTCCAGGGCATTTTTACCATGTAATGAACACTATTTAAAAAAAAAAATTAAAGTAAAAAAATAATTGTGGAATTGCGCTTTCTTCTCTATTTTGACGTACTCCTGAATTTATGTCCTACTTTTGAGTACATTACATGATAAAATGTTTAGAATCCTTTTTAAAGTACAGCTCGCCCAGCAAATAAACAAGACATTTATACCGCTATATTGACAGAAAAATAAATATTTTGACTCTTGGGAGAAGGGGAGGATGAAATGAAAGTGCAAAAGAAGAAAAAAAAAATTGTAAGAGTTGAGTGGAATGTTAGAGCACAGGGTCAACCATCATACTAATCAAATTGGAATTCGATCACCGCGCAGCTTGCGTATTCATATGCATAATCTGAAATGTGGTCTACTTGGGGATGAAGAAAAGTTTCACATATATATGTCCATATAGCCCAGTTACTATGCTTGCATGCTTATTCTGCAGAACTTGGAATCAATTTTGACCACATTTGGCAGAAGACATTAACTGTTCTACACCCTCTGAAGGTCGCAGATGGCAGCATCATGAACGAAACGGATCTCACTGGACCAATGGTCTTTTGTCTTGCATTTGGTGCCACCTTGTTGCTGGTATTTATAATTTTTCTGGTATTCTTTGATTTCTTGTATAGAACTGTTTTGAAAGTCTTTGCTGCAGGACCTGAAGCACAATGTCCATGAAGGGTTCTCTGTCTTGACATTATGCTAAACAATAAACTTTTAGTTAAAGGCTTATCAATGTATAAAATAATTAACAGGAGCTGTTGCTCACCTTTCATGGCTCCAATGCTGCCTATCCATCGTGGTTTGTTGATTTGGTTGTAGTTGTGATACTAGGACAAAAGCACGTATAACCTCTGCAGCCAATCAATGGGCGCAGTGGCTCTGTCGATGTAATCAGCAAAAATCACTCAGCCCAGTGACTGGTGTCAGCACTGTCCACATTACATCACTGCTGCACCACAATCACCAGAGCTTTGTTTTTTGTTCCTTGTGTATTTTTACAACAAAAAGCCAGGAATACCATTAATCTGTGACTAAATGTATAAAGTGTATTTTTGTCTCTGAGCTTGGGTTGTCTCTAAGGCTAAGTTCACATTTCCGCTAAAATCTATCAGTCACAATCCGCTGCTCTTGTAAACAGCGGAATCCGTTTAGCGGATTCCGCTGCTCCCATAGACTTGTGTGAGCAGCGGATTGTGACTGATGATGCTGCGTTGCACCCTCCGCCCGACTGATCAGTCGTGGAACGACTGACCGCCGGGCGGGGGGAACGCAGCATGTAACGTTTTTTGAGCAGCGAGATCCGTCGGATTTCGCTGCGCATGCTCTCTGGCTCCCTGCACACGTCACCAGCTTTGGTTGGTTACCCGATATTTACCCTGGTTACGGTGCAAGGAGCCAGCGCTAAGCGGTGTAGGCCCGTAACCAAGGTAAATATCGGGTAACCAAGGTAAACATCGGGTGCTTTGCTGTTACCCGATATTTAGGCTGGTTACGTGTGCAGGGAGGCCGACACTTCCCCGCTCGGCCCCGCCCCCTCCCGCACTCCGCACATGTACACACACAAACACACACACACACACCTGTCCCCAGCCATGCAGACAAGCACTGACACCCTCGTCTGGCCCCGCCCCCTGCTCGGCTCCGCCCCCTCCCGCACTTTGCATGTGCACACACACACATACATACATACATACATACATGCACATACACACACTCACTCACACATACACTCACCTGTCCCCAGCCATGCAGTCCTTAACTCCTTCAACACCCGGGCATTTTTGTTTTTCTGATTTTTTTTTCCTTCTCCTTCTTTTGAGAGCCGTAACTTTTTTATTTTTCCGTCAATCTTTCCATATAAGAGCTTGTTTTTTGCGGGACGAGTTGTAGTTTTAAATGGAATCATAAGTTTTACCATATAGTGTACTGGAAAACAGCAAAAAAATCCCAAGTGCGGAAAAATTGCAAAAAAAAAAGTGATCGCACAATAGTTTTTGGGATATTTTATTCACCATGTTCACTATATGGTAAAACTGATGTGTTGCTTTGATGCCTCAGGTCGGTGCGAGTTTGTAGACACCAAACATGTATAGGTTTACTTGTATCTAAGGAGTTAAAAAAAATCACAAGCATGTCCAAAAAAAGTGGCGCATGTTTTGCGCCATTTTCCGAAACCCGTAGCGTTCTCATTTTTGCTATGATGCTATGTTTTGATCGCCTGTTATTGCATTTTGCGCAAAATTTGCGGCGACCAAAAAACGTAATTTGGGCGTTTTGAAATTTTTTGCTGCTACGCCATTTACCAATCAGATTAATTGATTTTATATTTTGATAGATCGGGCATTTCTGAAAGTGGCGATACCAAATATGTGTATATTTTTTTAACCCTTTAATTTTCAATGGGGTGAAAGGGGGGTGATTTGAACTTTTAGATTTTTTTAAATTTTTTAAAACTTTTTTTTTTATTTTACTAGTCCTCCTAGGGGGCTATAGCAATCAGCAATCTGATCGCTCTGCCATATCTTAAGATCACAGCTACAGAGCTAAGATCTGCAGATATGCTGCTTTACTTTCAATGCCGGCTGTATTCCGGAATTGAGATTAAATGACTCATGTTAGCTACAGGCGTCATCACATGACCCTGTGCTACCATGGCAACCACCGAAAGTCACGTGATCATGTCACGTGGCTTCCGATGGGGTCGGGGTAAGTCAGGATAATGGTGGCGCGCATATACATCTCGCTGCAAGATTTTGGCAGCGACATGTAAGGGGTTAATAGTCGCGGGTGGAAGCGATTCCACCCGCAACTAGCAGGCACACATGTCAGCTGTTGAAAACAGCTGATATGTGCGTGGATCGCCACGGAAGGCGGCGGGGATTAACCGCACACGATCCATGACGTACCCAGTACGTCATGGGTCGTTAGGGGGTTAATATTGTCTTTGGAAGGAATAAGTCATGTGCCAGTCCTTTATATTGACCACACATGTATTTATACATATAAATGAGATCTGAGATGTCTTTTTTCGCAGCTAAACATATCTAACTTTTTCAACCTCTCCTCATATGGGCGGCCTCCATTCCTTGTTATAGTATCTCCTGGTATAAGATGACAATGTTTCAGCATTTTAGTATGCTTTTTGCATCCCTAATGCCTCACTCAGTCATCATTCTTCATGTACTGTACATGTTTTATCTGTGGTTTTCCATGGATACAACACGTACCCATCATAGTCTATAGGCCTGTTCACATGATGGTGTTTCTTTGCAGACTGTTTGTCTGTACAACATGTCTGTTTTTCTCTGGACTCATGAATGAAAAATACAGTTTTCTAAGTCTGTGAAAATCACGGCCATCACACAGATGGCATCAGTGTACGGTCAATGTGCGGTCAGTGATTAAGATTGCAAAGAATAAGCAAGTCCTTGTGATTTATTTATCTATATGGGAAAATCAATGAAGAAACTCTAATGTTAAAAACGACACTGACCAAACACTGATAAAACTCGGATGCAAAACACTGATGACCCTTGTACCATTTCTTTGTGTACGTGTAAAAACATGGACGCCTGCAGGAGTGCCCTCCTCAGATGCAGACATCACAATGCAACCTTCCATCAGAGATGACAATTTCCTGACATAGACCTCAGACAGGAGATTCTAACATAAAGGCTAAGGCTATGTGCCCACGCTGCGGAAAATGCCCCGGATTTCTCGCGGAAAAGCCGCGGATTTCCCGAAAATCTGCAGCTCATGCACTTCCCAGCCATTTCTATGGCATTTTGGAAATGCTGTGCCCATGCTGCGGATTTTTCCGCAGCGGATTTCGTGCGGATTTTGATCCGGAAAAATCTGCAACATGTCAATTATTGCTGTGGATTTTCATCCGGTTTTTTTCTTTAAAATTGGGAAAAAAAAAAAATCCGCAGCAAAATCCGCATCAAATCTGTGGAAAATCCGTGGTAAATCCGCGGCAAATCCGCACCTTTGAAAAAGTGCGGATTTTGCGGGAAAGCTGCGGATTTTGATGCAGAGAAATCCGCAGCTACATTCTCCCGTGGACACATAGCCTAAAAGACCGCACTTTGCGTTTCCACCTGCGTTTCAGCTGCTTTTTAGGTCTGTTTTGAGAAGCACATTTTTCATGCAAAAGGCATGCGTTTTTATTTTACAGCAAAGTCTATGGTAAATGTTGATTTCTAGACCGCACTTTGCGTTTCTAAATGCTGCGTTTAATTTGCATATTTTGTGGCAAAAACCAAGCGTTCAAAGAAGCAGCATGTCAATTGTTTTTGCCATTGTGGGTGCGTTTTGCTACCATTGAAGTCAATGAGAAATGGCAACAATCAAGAATCTACAAATTTCCTGCTTTTTACCTGCTTTTTTGGTGCAGAAAACATGCGTTTTGGACTTCAAAAACGCATGTTTTTCTGACATTAAAATAATGGAATAATATGTCCCTTTACACACACACATAGTCCGACAATTAAAATAAAGAAAATTATTTTTTTTTTGCTATTTTAGCATTAAATATTATATAACCGCTCTAATTACATTAAATATAACTTTTTTTTCAATATTAATTCCAAAATTATATATATTTTGTTTTTTCTTTCTTTTTTTTTCATTCTGTTTGACTATATAATCTTTATTTATCAGTGTCTTGATGTTCAAAACGCATCAGTCAAAATGCAGGTGAAAAAGCATGTAAAAAGTGCTGAAAACGCATCTAAAACGCAGTAAATACGCATGTGTTTTCAGCGCTAAAGTTCTGAAAAAAGCAACTTTGGTCAAATCAATTAAGCCCAAAACGTGCGTTTAGCACTGCAAGTAGGACGACGCAAAGTGCGTTCTTAGCCAAAGGCACAGAGTGGCATATGGTGCCCATTTACCATGTGGTGCTCTTTTTGGGGAGATGCCTCTACATAAGATAGCGTAGTCTACTATGTTATTCCTTACAGCAAAAATAAAAGGAATGACATCTTTTACCAGTCCAACTGATACCAAAAATACACTGTTTTTGCATCCATCCGATAAATGGAATCCTGTGGATACGTTTGATGCCACATATGTCATAGGTTTTGCAATATGAGGGTTTTATTTAACTAACATTAACAATATTATTTATTTCATTAATTTTATTTGGGTCTGGACTCCTGTAATAACGAGTGCTTGATTGATCTTCCTAAATCAATCACTGTTTTACGCTTTGAACTAAGAAGATATTACAATTACAAGCACAATGGATTTCACATCTGTGCTTAAAGGCCGCTTTACACGCTACGACATCGCTCAAGCGATCTCGTTGGGGTCACGGAATTTGTGACGCACATCCGGTCGCTTTAGCGATATCTTTGCGTATGACACCTATGAGCGATTTAGAATCGTCGCAAAAACGGTCAATATTGCTCATCGGTGACATGCCCACCTATTCTCGAATATCGCTGCTGCTCGGTGTACGAAGTAGTTTGTCGCTCCTGCGGCAGCACACATATTGCTATGTGTGACACCGCAGGAACGAGGAACCTCACCTTACCTGCAGCCGGCCACAATGAGGAAGGAAGGAGGTGGGCGAGATGTTACGTCCCGCTCATCTCTGCCTCTCCGCTTCTATTGGGCGGCGGTTCGGTGACGCTGCTGTGACGTCGCTGTGACGCTGAACGAACCTCCCCCTTAGAAATGAGGCGGTTCACAGGTCACAGCGACGTCGCAGAGCAGGTATGTGCATGTGACGCTGCCGTAGCGATAATGTTCGCTACGGCAGCGATCACACGATATCGCATGTACAGTGGGGGCGGGTGCTTTCGCGCTCAACATCGCTAGCAATTCCTAGCGATGTCGTAACGTGTAAAGCGGCCTTTAGGACAGGGATGTGACAAGGTGCTCTTTTGGAAAGCTCCACAGTGTCAGGGCCAGAGAGTGCTGCCACTTACCATAGCGTTCCAAGGAGAATAGCAAGAGGCTCAAGCGCCCTAGTTATGAGTTTATCTTGCCACCCCCATTTATATTAAAATATAGGCACAAGCTAACAGTTTATTTGGAAATGATGGGTAAACAAATGTCATGTTCCATCAAAAACCAATTACAGAGAAATCCCCCTGTGTTTTACGTGGCCAAGGGGGAATATTCTTCAGCTGTTCTTTTAAACAAAAAGCTTAATGGTAGTGAACGTGTAGGAATTCTTATGAAGATTGTCCATGATCTGAGAGTGGGAATCTCTACCATCTCATTGCTGTCTTCCCCTTTGTAGTGGAGAATATTGCTACATTGAGTTTCTATGTTCGCACACTATAAAGCTACAGAAACTTTGTGTGCTGCCTAAATGGTTCATGCATATGGCCATTCCTCCTAAGAACTAAAAAGGATGTTCCTCTGGTGAATTAAATAGTGCTTGCTATATAACCTTTAAAAAGACATTAAAGGGGTTGTCTGGCAGAAAATATTGATGGCCTATCAATTAAATAGTCGTCAGTATGAGATTAGTGGGGGCCCAGCATCCAGTACCTCCACAAACAACTGAAAAGAGCTCCGGTGGCCACCTGGATATAAATAGATTGCTTTAAAGCTACTTGGCGCAGCTCCATTCAATACACAACTGCGGCGGCCAGTTATGGCACAACACCTTCATCTACGCACAACAGTTTTCTGCTGATTAGCGGAGGTGTGTTGAACACCCACTGATCTCATGTCGATGACCAATTTTACAAATAGGTCACAATATTTTCTGCTTGGAATGGCCACTTTCATTTAGGCTGAATCATACAAGATAGTAATCCAGTATGTCCATCATGCCATTCTCCAGGAAAAATATTGTCAAGCTGTAAAAAATCAAGGCCAAATTGAAGATCCGGTTCATAAACTATTGATTGGTGTACAGACGTGTTGGAATCATAATCCTACAAAGAGGCCTACTATGGACAAAATAACTGATGTCATCAATGAAATTATGAGACCCAATGCTCAATCCTGATAAGATCATTCTTCTAAGCAATTTGAAACTCTCATATCTTTCTAATCTTTTAGTGAGGTTATCAGTCACCTTTGTGTACTAATAACCACTTAGGGGTACTTCTCACATAGCGAGATCGCTGCTGAGTCACAGGTTTTGTGACGTACCAGTGACCTCATCAGCGATCTTGCTGTGTATGACACTAAGCAGTGACCTGGCCCCTGCTGTGAAATCGCTGATCGTTACACACTGTTCTGGTTTATTTTTTGCTCGTTGGTCAGCCGCTGTGCAGCACACATCGGCGTGTTTGACGATGGGAGACCAACGAGCACCGACTCTGTGTAAGCAGTGTACGCTGGTAACCAGGGTAAATATCGGGTAACTAAGCAAAGTGCTTTGCTTAGTAACCTGATGTGTACCCTAGCTACGTATACAGGGAGCCAGCGCTGGCAGCCTGTAAGCGGTGCACACTGGTAACCAGGGTAAACATCGGGTAACCAAGCAAAGCGTTTTGCTTAGTTACCCGTTATTTACCCTGGTTACCAAGCACAAAGTCGCTGGTGGCTGGTCACTGGTGAGATCTGCCTGATTGACAGCTCACTAGCAACCCTGTAGCGACGAACCAGCGATCCTGACCAGGTCGTATCGTGGTCAGAATTGCTGGTACATCGTCTAGTGAGACGGTACCCTAAGCCTTTGTCCCGCAAAACACACTGATTAGGTAGCTCATTGTTTTCTTACGAATATTGGACTTCATCGCAATCCTGCCTTAATTTTTAATACTGACTTATTATAGCACATAACCAGGAAAATAGTCAATGAAAAAAGCAAAATTATACCGTTTGAACATAATCCAAGTGCCTATTCTATTGCTTATAGCACAACAGCTGGAGCTATCGCTGATGATCCTGTGCCACACGATACTCAAGAAATGGAAGAACTCTATGAAAATAAAGAGCAGGAAGATCTCTATGATAAAGTCTTGCCTGGAGATTCCACTACTGAGTCTCCTTGGGATAGTGTGGTTAATGAATTTACCAGACGATTTGGACTTCCAAAAAACAGAAAACCTTTGTTTGAGTTCAAAGAACAATTACATTATGAGGACATTGGTATTTCAGTGAGAAACAAATCACGGTCTAAACGCGGATTCATTTTATAGACTTTGTAAAGAGACCAGGTACTTTCTTATGAGTAACGACATATTTTTGGACTTGAAATTGACACATTTCTTATAACAGTACTTTTCTTTGTTAAATGTATTTTTATAAATAAAACTTTCAATATTTTTGTAATTACATTCATGCCTGAATTATTAGATTTCACTTTACTTTTAGTCACAAATTTTCACATCTTGTCATAGCCTATGATAAAAATATAAATAATATAAGAATTCTATAAAATTATATAGAACATTCCTTTTCAATTAAGAGCATACAATAGAATTAAATGGCTAAATCATAAAAATAATTAAGTTGTGATTCTATATCGATAAGGACAAACCTTAAAGGGAATCTATTAGCAGATTTTTTCTATATAATCTGATAGCAGCATAACATGGAGCAAGAAAGTCTGATTCCAGCGATGTATCCCTTACTAGGCTGCTGGTGTAGTTTTCATGGAATATGTGGTTTGTCTGATGTAGATGTAACAGAGCTAAGAGTTAAACTCTGTATAACCTCACTTACAACCCTGATTGGCAGCTTCATGTGTTCACTGTGCATTGTAAGCCTGTTGTCAATCAGTGGTGGGGGCAGGGTTACACGCACTGGTCTGGGTTCCGCATGAGCCGCATGAACAGTAGTCTTAAGGCCCCGTTACACGCAACGACGTATCTAACGATATATCGCCGGGGTCACGGATTCCGTGACGCACATCCGGCATCATTAGCGATGTCGTTGCGTGTGACACCAACGAGCGACCATTAACGATGGAAAATACTCACCAAATCGTTCATCGTTGGCACGTCGTTCATTTTCAAAAAATCATTGATTGTTGAGGACGCAGGTTGTTCGTCATTCCCGAGGCAGCACACATTGCTATGTGTGACACCTCACGAACGACGAACTACAGCTTACCTGCACCCTCCGGCAATGAAGAAGGAAGGAGGTGGGTGGGATGTTACAGACGCTCATCTTACCCCCTTCGCTTCTATTGGGCGGCCGCTTAGTGACACCGCTGTGACACCGCCCAAACCGCCCTCTTAGAAAGGAGGCGTTTCGCCGGCCACAGTGATGTTGCTAATCAGGTAAGTCCGTGTGACTGCTCCTAACGATATTGTGCGCCACGGGCAGCGATTTGCCGTGGAGCGGACTACCTACTAGGTGGCAGACGGCAAGCAGGACCACAGGCGATGGAGATCCGGTCGCGGGAGACCTTAAGTGGACTGGGGCAGAGTTGTAGCCCACCGGTGCCGACAGCGGGAATCTGGTCCAGAGCCCGTGCACAGTCGGGGTGCCTGGCACCTAAGGCGAGAAAGGTTTCAAGCCCCTTGTCAATTGACCAGCCGGGGACAAGGTTCCAGGCCTTGTTCCACAGTAAGCCCAGAGAGCGAAACAGAAGCCCAACATGAGGGATAGGGTGTCCGCCAGAACCCACAGAGATCCCAAGGGTCAGATTTTGCTGGCTACACCTCCTAACATACAAAGTACCAGGAGTGGACTTCCCCGTTTCAAGCGGAGTTGTCCCATTGAAGACACAAACACTGAATGCAAGAGGAAGGGACCCCTGTTTGCTACACCAGGGTGTGGGACCCGAATACACCCACCTGAGGCAACCGGTCACTGGCAATTTGGTTTACCACTGGACTCTGTGTGCAATTCTTTGGAACTGTGAGTACACCATCCATCCCCGGTCCAAACCTGCATGACACCCTCCGCAGCCATTACTCCCATTCACCTGGGCCCCGGGACTACACCTCCCCTACCCGTGGAGGGGATTCCATCCTGCTGCCCCGGTCCATCAGCCCCGGGCGTCCAATCACCAGGCAGCGGCAGTGCTACCAACTCTCACCGCAACCCACGGGTGGTGTCACTGACAAACTATTCCCCTGTAAATACCCCCTTGCTACGGTTGTGAGGACGGACGGCCACACGAGCCCGGGTCCGGCTACCACTCGAGCCACAGTAACGAACCCGGATCCGAGCAGCCCCTGCAGCGGTCCGGCCCCCGTATGCAACATTTGCATGCTGATGGAGCAATACCAAAAGTTAGGATCCCAGAACCATGGGGGTTGAGTCCTGCACCAGAAGGAAAGGGGTGCAGTACCCACACCCTGACTAGTTCAGGGATGTCACATATGGAGAGGTATATTTGCTGTTTTCTGGTAACAAGCTTAGCAATTTTAAAGGTTTCCATTGAATGTTGTATTCATTAAATGTGTATGTGTATGTGATGTAGTGTGAGTGTGATAATATACTCACCTACTGCTGCTTTCTCTGGTGTCCAGTGCTGGCCTCCTCTTCTCAGTGATGTCACTGCGCTCCAGACTCTCTGGGACAAGCTGCTCAGATGACTTTTAGCCTCGGGGAGGGGGAGCTCATACACAGTTCTTGCATAGGGGCCCTTTTGTTGTGAATGTCAGTTATGCTTTGGCTGCTGGGAGGCTCACTCTAGTGGCCAGGAATGGTTTGGACATAGACCAGGTGTGTTGAGCAATGGGTGTTTCCATTGCTAACTCTCTGCTTATTTAAATCCTGGTCTGATAGCAGGCTATGCCGAATGTCAGTTGTTCTTTGTTCACCAGCCTGCTTCATTCGCCTCCACACCACATCTACCCCAGATAAGTGCTTTGCTCTTTATTTGTTGTTTGGTTCTTTTACTCTTATCTGAGTTTGTCATTTGCTGTGGTTGTTTTCAGTTTATTTGCATGCAGGGATTTTCCCTCTTAGTTGCTTAGCTGGGAAACTCCCTGCAGTTATGTTTGGAGTATAGCTCCTTTAAGTCTATGGGTTTGTGGCTTTTTGAATTTGTAATGATTCTTGTTTTCTGTTCATTGGTATGACAAGAGTGCCTGGTACAGGACGAAGTGCAGATCGTGCGATCTGAGGGTCTTTTTGTCCTATCAGGAAGTTGGAATTTTGCAGGGTTTTTCTCTGGCCACCATCAGCCCCTTCCCTGTCCTTTCCTATTTTAGTCAGTGGAGGCATTGGATGGAGGGCGCTAGACATCAAGTTGTGCTTACGGACCACAAGAATCTTACCTATCTGGAATCGGCCAAGAGGTTGAATCCTCGGCAGGCCAGGTGGGCTTTGTTTTTTACCCGGTTTAATTTTGTGGTCTCTTTTTTGCCGGGCACCAAGAATGTTAAGGCCGATGCCGTTTCCAGGAGTTTCTGCACTGACTCTTTGGAGGTTGTCGAGCCGTCTACTATCCTGAATGATAGTGTAGTTTTCTCGGCCATTTCGCCTGATCTGCGGTTGGCACTGGCGGAATTTCAGGGGGATAAACCTGAGAGATGTCCTACTGGGAAACTGTTTGTTCTGGACCAATGGAGAGACCGAGTTGTCTCTGAGGTTCATTGCTCTGTTTTGGCAGGTCATCCTGGCATTTTTGGTACTTGGGATCTTGTGAGACGCTCTTTTTGGTGGCCATCCCTGTCCCGGGATGTCCATCGTTTTGTGCAGTCGTGTGGAGTTTGTTCTAGGTCCAAGCCTTGTTGTTCACGTTCTAGTGGGCTATTATTGCCTTTGCCGGTATCTAAGAAACCTTGGACACACATCTCTATGGATTTTATTTCAGAGCTTCCCGTCTCTAAGAAAATGACTGTGATTTGGGTGATCTGTGATAGATTCTCCAAGATGGTCCACTTGGTTCCCCTATCTAGGTTTCCGTCTTCATCAGAGTTGGTGCCTTTGTTTTTCCAACATGTTGTTCGTTTTCATGGTATTCCCGAAAACATTGTTTCTGACAGAGGGGTGCAGTTTGTATCCAGGTTTTGGAGGATTTTTTGCTCCAAATTGGGTGTTCAGCTGTCTTTCTCCTCAGCGTTTCATCCTCAGACCACCGGTCAGACTGAAAGGGCTAACCAGACCCTGGAGACCTATTTACGATGTTTTGTTTCTGCGGATCAGGATGACTGGGTTTCGTTTTGGCCTTTGGCTGAATTTGCCCTTAACAATAGAGCTAGCTCTACCACATTGGTGTCCCCCTTTTTCTGCAATTTTGGGTATCACCCCAGGTTCCTCTCAGGGCAGCTTGAGGCGTCTAACTGTCCAGGGATGGATTCGGTGGTAAACAGAATGCAGCAGATTTGGGGGCAGGTAGTGGATAAATTGTTTCAGTCCCAAGAAACTGCCCAAAAGTTTGCCAACCGGCGTCGGACTATTGGTCCCCGGTTTAAAATGGGGGACATGGTGTGGTTGTCCTCTAAAAATATTCCTATGATAGTTCCATCTCCTAAATTTAAGCCCAGATTTATTGGACCTTATAAGATTTCGGAGATTATCAACCCTGTATCTTTCCGTTTGACTCTGCCTGTGTCATTTAAGATTCACAATGTCTTCCATAAGTCCTTGTTGAAGAAACATGTGGAGCCAACAGTTCCTGCAGCAGCACCTCCTGACCCTGTTTTGGTACATGGGGATCTGGAGTATGAGGTTGAAAAAATTCTGGATTCCCGTCGCAGTAGGCGTCAGCTTCAGTACCTTCTGAAATGGAAGGGTTATGGGCAGGAGGATAACTCTTGGGTTGTGGCTTCTGACATTCATGCGGACAGGTTGGTTCACGCCTTCCATCATGCTCATCCCGAGCGACCCGGTGGCGTTGGTGAGGGTTCGCTGACCCCTCCTCAAGAAGGGGGGTACTGTTGTGAATGTCAGTTATGCTTTGGCTGCTGGGAGGCTCCCTCTTGTGGCCAGGAATGGTTTGGACATAGACCAGGTGTGTTGAGCAATGGGCATTTCCATTGCTAACTCTCTGGTTATTTAAATCCTGGTCTAATAGCAGGCTATGCCGGATGTCAGTTGTTCTTTGTTCACAGCCTGCTTCATTCTGCTCCACACCACATCTACCCCAGATAAGTGCTTTGCTCTTTATTTGTTGTTTGGTTCTTTTACTCTTATCTGAGTTTGTCATTTACTGTGGTTGTTTTCAGTTTATTTGCATTCAGGGATTTTCACTCTTAGTTGCTTAGCTGGGAAACTCCCTGCAGTTATGTTTGGAGTATAGCTCCTTTAAGTCCATGGGTTTGTGGCTATTTGAATTTGTAATGATTCTTGTTTTCTGTTCATTGGTATGACAAGAGCGCCTGGTACAGGACAGAGTGCAGATCGTGCGATCTGAGGGCCTTTTTGTCCTATCAGGAAGTTGGAATTTTGCAGGGGTTTTCTCTGGCCACCATCAGCCCCTTTCCTGTCCTTTCCTATTTTAGTCAGTGGGGGCCTCATCTTTTGCTAATCCTATCATCTATCTGTGTATTGTGTTTTTCTATATCACCGCAGTCTTTGAATGTGGGGGGCTTGCTATTCTTTATCTATTTTATGAGGCAGAGAGTTATTCATCTTTCCTTCCTTTAGGATAGCTAGTTCTCCGGCTAGGTTTGCGGTGCACAGTATGTTAGTTCACCCCTCGGCTATTTCTAGTGTTGATGATTAGTAAGGTGATGGCGGCCAGATTAGTTGCCAATGCTCTTGTCACCTTTTACCAATGATTTGTGGTGGTCTTCCATGGTTCCGGATCATAACACCCTTTGCTCTCAGTGGTTGCCCCTGTCTGTGGCCATGGTATGCAAATTTATTTCTGGGCTGGTGAGAGGACCCTCAGGTCTTCCAAGAACCACTGTCAAAATTGGCTCCTCAAATAGCATATTGAGGAGGTTCATTGATTTTATTTTTATTCTTCGGACTAGGGATTTGGCCTCTTTTAAGGAGTTTGTAGTGGAACTGAACAAAAATTCTTTAGGACTTTTTTCACCTCAGAGAGTGAAACCCTAAATATTTTAGAAAAAGTAACGGTGTATTTAGTGTTTATTCAGGAAGAATAAAAGGGTAGTGTGGCGCCCCTGAGGCTTCAGGCACCACAGGGTACTGCACCTCCATTAGGGTGTAGTACTTATCCTGGGTCCATGGAAGGTCGGTACCGGTTTCCACTCACACATATATACAGTCTAAGTGGGTTGCCCTCCCCAATGTTGACTGGGCCAGGGTCGGGTCACAGAAGGGGGTCACTACAGCGGTTGGGTTTTACAGTACACCACCGCATGAGGGGCTCCCCGATCTACTGGACCTGGGACTCAGGGTCAGGGAGAAGCAACCACCAGGCAGGGTCAGGAACACACAGTGGAAAGAGCAGGTTGACCTAGTGAGAGTAGTGAACCAGCCGGTGGCAGCGGCTGGGGGCAAGAGCTTGGAACACACAACACAACTATAGCAAAAGGAGAGAACAGCTTCACATATAGAGCAGAACGGACGTGCCGCGAGTAGCTCTGTGGGCCAAGGCGTTCAACATGTTCGCTGGAGAGAAGCAGGCAGCTGCTTCCACAGGACCGTCACTGTTGGGATACAGAACCCTAGGGCAGGCATACTGCAAGGGTCGCGGGAAGGACTAGAAAAGTCACCGGACCTTTCCCGCCTGAGGTACTTGACCAGCCACACATCGGAAATACGCTATCAGCATACAGAATGGGACACTTTACTGACACCAGGATCCCCAAGTACTTCACGCCACGGGGATCCGATACTTAGCGCATCAAAGGAGAAAGGGCCCATAGGCTGACACACTGGATCTGACCTTCCACGGATTCGGGAACGGCTGGAGCCCATCGTGGCAGAGACCGGTACTATGGGGCAGCGCCTGAACTTCCTGTGAGTAAAAGACCTGGAACTGCAGCCCCTGTCACTGCCTCTCCCTTACCGACGCCGTTGCCCAGCACTGCGGCGCTTACAGGGACTACCACTATCCCCGTCGTCCTCCATCATACTCTCCGGGGTAATCCCGCTCCGCCTGTGGGGAGCGACACTATCCCAGCTGCGACCCTCACCATCAGCCCCGGAGAGCAGCATCCGCAGCGGCGGCCCATCCCTGGCAGTGGACCACAGGTGGTGTCACGATCATAAAAGACTTTCCTAAACATCACTACCACCCCCATCCTCCATCCATCCTGCCATCTACCACCTTCCCTCCCTCCTGTATGTCTCAGGGTTACGAAACCGGGCCAGGCCAGCCCGTGATGACGCAGAGGTTCTGAACCCCCGGCCCAGCGTCATGTCAGGTGAAAACCCCCTCGACCACGGGGTGTTAGGCTATGTGCGCACGTTGCGTACAGTCACTGCAGAAATTTCTGCAGCAATCTGAAGAGTACACGTGCGGTTCAAATCGCTGCAGAAAATGTCCGTAGCGAAAAAAAAAAAAGCCGATTCCATGCGCTCTGCCTGCAGCTCCTGCCATAGACAGAGCGGGACCTGTAGGCAGAGCGCACGGAAGAAGTGACATGTCACTTCTTAGAACGCGTGCTTCGGGCAGCAGCTGAAGCGCTGCGCTCTAAGACGCCACGTGCACACGGCTCCTGCATAATCTTCATAGATTATGCAGGGGACGCAGGACGCATGCAGTTACACTGCACTACAAAGCGCAGCGTAACTGCATGTAATTACGCAACGTGCGCACATAGACTTACAGTAGAGGACTGCTTTGTATTTGCAAAGACCACTAGCAACGTATGACTGTGGCTTGCTGTGGACAGACGGAACAAGTCAGGCTGTGAAACCCTAACTATTGTGGAAACAGGAATGATGCTTTTCTGTATCAGGCAGCACTGAATGCTAGGGTCCTGCTTTGTAATTATTTGCAAAGGCCACTAGCAAAGTATGAATGTGGCTTGCTGTGGACGGACGGCAAAAGTCAGGCTCTTAAACCCTAAATATTGTGGAAACAGGAACTGTGTGTTTAGTGTATCAGACAGCACAAAATGGTAGAGTCCTACTTTGTATTTGCAAAGGCCACTAGCAACGTATGACTGTGGCTGATGTGGATGGACGGCACAAGTCAGGCTGTGAAACCCTAACTTTTGTGAAAAAAGGTCCTGATTCCCTGCCTAATCCACAATCTATTCCTTCCCTGCTATGACTTTGTTCAGTGCTATCAGTGTACCGCCCCTGCATCAGTCGGACTGCTCAGATCTGGGGTTGCTGTGGCTTGAGGGGTCTCCGGACCCGGGGGCTTGCGGCCACTCGAAAATTAAAGGGGGTTATTTACAGGGGATTAGAGTTCGTGACGCCACCCGTGGTTCCTGGTAATTGGAGTACCGCTGCTGCCGATGGCAGTACCCGGGGGAGATGGAGTGGGGCAGCTAGATGACGTTCCCTCCACGGGTAGGGGAGGCCCTGGGACTCTGGACAGTGGAGGTGTAGGGAAGCGTGGTGCAGGCCAGGTGAATAGACTCAGGGGAGAGCAGCAGACCGTGTGGATGTTGGCGCGACCATTAAGCAGACTCTGACACAGGAGTAAACCAAGTCTCTGGGTGCCTCTTCCACTCTGGGGAGCTCGTCCAGGAATCCGTCCACATTCGCATTGCTGGCGGTCTGGAGCCTGTCTCCATGCACTAGTGTTTAAATGTTTCTGAGTGACCCTTCGGCCTGAAGCTGTCGGGGTCCAGCTCCCTATGGTTAAATAGGAGAGCTGTGCTCTCGATGGCTGACACTTGGGATTTCAGTGGGCCGCATAAGCTGGAAAGCCCTATACCACTCGTTGTGTTGGTGCCTTCGATCTCTGAGCTCTTGGGGAAAGTTCATAAAGAGACTATCCTCCACAGGTTAATTATCAGTTTGCATGAAGCTACTCCCTGATCTAGGTTCCAGTACCCTGCCGTACTCGGTACCGGTCCGGTTACTAGATTTTCTGGTGCTCTGGGGCCGACCATTCTCTAAAACTAAATCTGGGCACACCTCTCCAATACCCTTTGACCGGGTCCCAGACCACCATCTGCGACCTAACCAAAGTCTCCCAGGGAGCTACAACTCCCTCAGCTCCTCACTCTCTGAGGGCTACTCTAAAACTGACTATGTCCCTCCCACTAGTCTGCCTGACCCCTAGGCGGGTGGCCCTTTTCCAGATATACCACCCACTGGTGTGCCTGACAGGGTGTGGTGTGAGGTGTAACTATGAGTTGAATGCTGATGGAAGCAATACCAATGGTTAAGATCCCAGAACCATGGAGGGTGAGTTCTGCACCATAAGAAAAAGGAGTGTAGTTCCCTGTGACACCCTGATAAGATCAGGGGCGTCACATCAGCTCTTAAAAGAGCTATTATATTCTGGTTCCTGAACGGTACACCAAATTTACCACACCTGCTCATCATTCACCTCTGAGACCTTGTAACAATAATGAGTCACATGACACCGGGGAGGGAAAATGGTTAATTGGACAGTATTTGGTCATTTTCACTTAGGGCTGTACCCACACTTGTTGCCAGAGGTTTGCACATTAATGGTTGTGTGTTCAGTTATTTAGAGGGCACACCAAATTTTTTACTAGGTCTAGGAATTTTTGGACAATGACTCAAGTTTTGGCAATTAAGCTGTATACCAAAATACATTTAAAATATAGATATATAAGGCATAACAACTTTACCCTTGCAGACCTATATAATTAACATGGGCTTACAGTGAAAACTCTTAGCTTTAATTTGAGGTTATTCACTTCCTAATCGGAGTAACAGTTTAGGAATTACAGCTCTTTAATATGTAGCTAATCCCTCATTAATTCATCATCAAATAAGTGTGGAAAAGGTCTGGATCAGATTCCAAGTGTGGCATTTTCATTTGGAGGTTGTTACTGTAAACACACAACATGCTGTCAAATGTGTTCTCAATGGAAGTGAAACGGACCATCACTAGGTTGAAATAAAGAAGAAAACCATCACAGGGATAGCAGAAAGGTTAGGCGTGACCAAATCAACAGTTTGGTAAATTGATGGTGTTTGCCGAGCATGCATGGCTTCCAATGACCCTGGGTCACTAGTGTTTATTGATGAGGTGACTGAATACAGAAGGAGAAGGAGCTGGATGAATTCTGAAGTGTACAGGGCGATACTTTCTACTCAGATTCAACCAAATGCAGCAAAATTGATTGGATAGCGCTTCACGGTATAGATGGACAATGACCCAAAACAGAATGCAAAAGCAACCCAGGAGACTTTAAAGGTAGCGTCACACTAAGCAACATCGCTAGCAACATCGCTGCTAAGGCACGACTTTTGTGACGTAGCAGCGATGTTGCTAGTGATGTTGCTGTGTGTGACATCCAGCAACAACCTGGCCCCTGCTGTGAGGTCGCCGGTTGTTACTGAATGTCCTGGACCATTTTTTAGTTGTTGCTCTCCCGCTGTGAAGCACACATCGCTGTGTGTGACAGCGAGAGAGCAACAACTGAATGTGCAGTGAGCAGGGAGCAGACTTCTGCAGACACTGGTAACCAATGTAAATATCGGGTAACCAAGAAGCCCTTCCCTTAGTTACCCGATATTTACCTTCGTTACCAGTGTCTGCTGCTCTCACGCTGTCAGTGCCGGCTCCCTGCTCCCTGCACACATAGCCATACTACACATCGGGTAATTATTCCGATGTGTACTCTGACTAGGGGTGCAGGGAGCCAGCGTTAAGCGGTGTGCGCTGGTAACCAAGGTGAAAATCGGGTTGGTTACCCGATATTTACCTTAGTTACCAAGCGCAGCATCGCTTCCACGCGTCACTGCTGGCTGGGGGGCCGGTCACTGGTTACTGGTGAGATCTGCCTGTGTGACAGCTCACCAGCAACCCGTGTAGCGACGCTCCAGCGATCCCTGCTAGGACAGGTTTCTGGTGGGATCGCTGGAGCGTCGCTTAGTGTGACGGTACCTTAAGTCAAAGAAGTGTAATATTCTGCAATGGTCGAGTTAATCACCAGATCTTAATCCCATCGACCATAAATTTCACATGCTTAAGACAAAATTTAACAGAAAGACCTACAAACAACCAACAACTGAAGTCAATTGCAGCAATGGCTTGCCAGAGCATCACAAAAGAGGAAACCCAGCGTTTGGTGATGTCCATGGATTCCAGACAGTCATAGTCTGCAAAAGATTCTCTACAAAGTAGTAAAAATGATTTTATTTATGGTAAATTTTATTTATGGTAAAGTTAATTTGTCCAATTACTTTTTGAGTCTCAAAAATGAGGAGGCTTTGTAGAGAAATGGTTGCAATTCCTAAACATTTCACAGGATATTTTTGTTCAACCCTTTTAATTAAACCTGAAAATCTCCACTTCAATTGTATCGCACATATATACACATACATGCAAACACATAAATGTAGCCCATGCATTATTTTCATTTTTAGGGTGCGGAGTGTGCCATTTTAATTTATACCTCAGGAAGCAGCCCTGGATGGTGGATGTATTGCCAAATAAAAGGAATGTGGCTAATGTCTGTTTATATTCTAATGTTTTTATAATCTTATACATGTTGTAAAGTAATCTCAGCCATAATTGGCCAAGTTGTAATTCCCCAGTTTCAGTTCTTTCCGCCTCAGAAATCAAATACATATAAAACCCAACCACTATATATTTTACAGTAAACAATAAAGTTTGATTACATATTTAATACTTATAATAAGATTAAAGCACAAAATTAAAAAATGAGGAAGAGGACAAACATTTTTTTAATTTGGATGATACATTACTTTATTTAATAACAAAAAAGAAGATTTCACATACTTTTATCTTTAATTTTACCATTTTCTTTTTTAAAAAAGTACGGCACATATTTTCCATTTACTTATTAACCATTACAAATCTAAGCATTATGGTACAAAATCAGTCAGGACTCAAGATACTTATTTCTCTGCATTAAATTATTTCTATGTGTCCACTATAATTTATAAAATATGAAATATATATATGCTACACAATATAAAGGATAGAGTTATCTTGAGACACAATGGTTCTGGGCAGTGGTTATCAGTCACAATTTCTTCAGGCTGCTGAATTTGGTAAAACCTGTTATAAATAAGTATTAAATAACTAAAATAATTTATAGCTGGTTTAATATATGAGAAAATATGCTCATGTGTGTTGCTCTATATGTGCACAATACAAAAATAGTGGAAAAACTAGAAAAAAGCTTGTGTATGGTCCAAGGAAGAAGAAACCACTAATTTATTTTTTAGCAGTTCTTGCTTTATACTCTTATTACCTCGACAGAGAAATAAAGAATTACACAGACCACATTTGAAACAATTGTCAGACCCGCTAGATCCTTCAGAGTGAGGCCGGGCTCATGTCACGATCAGGCCTCACATTTGTCTCTCATTCAGAGTTTCTAACTGAAGATCTGAAAAACGAAACATGGATGGAACCACCTATGGAGTCATTCACAATAATAGAGCAGATGGAGTCACTTTTTGCACAATATAGCCAGGGTTCCAGTAGTGTCCATATGTCTAGGCAGACACAAAATCACAGAGGACTGTGGCTTGGTGGTGGCTTCAGTCCAATTATTTTGGTTAATGGAAGTGTAAGAGTTGATAGTAACATCGTTGGTGATCTAGGACAGTAAAGTGGTTAATTTTAGCATTACTGGTGGCCTAGGGTGATGTATTATCTCTAGTGATCTAAGCCACTGAAGCGTTTAATAGCAATATCTTACTGGTCAAGGCCAGTTAGTATGTTAACAGTGAATAGATTATTTGCTACATCTCAGTGGTTTAGGGTAGTGTAGAGAAGTGCTTTTCTTCCACCTGCACCAGTATTGAAGGCTACACAACTCTGACCAGCCTGGCATCAGTCTTGCTCTAGTTCTTCTTTTCCAGAAAATACAGAAATGTAATCTTTCAGGAAGCCATTGACAGACTGAATAGGGAGGGAATGCAAAAACTAGTGATGAGTGAGCACTACTATGCTCGAATGCTTGGTACTCGTTAAGAATAATTGGACACTCGGATGGGTGTGACTTGAGCACCTGAGTAGAATGGAAGTCAATGGGAACTTGAGCATTTTTCGGAAGATTTCCTGGAAAAATGCTTGATCTCCACATTATACTCGTGTGCTCGAGTTGCGCCCATTCGAGCATCCAACTGCTATTAAAGAGTACAGAGCACCTGAGCATGGTAGTGCTCACTCATCACTAGCAGAAACATAATGCCTGTTCTGAAATGTCCTGTGTCGGCTTCAGGCTAAGTTCATTGAGGGCAACTTTTGGTGTGTTTTTGATTTCACAAAGATGCACCAAAATGCATGAATTTTTTTCTCCCAGCAAAGATTTTGATTTTGCTGTCCACACTGGGCATCTTTTTTGGCTGCATCTTGTCTGCGTTTTTGGAGATGCAGCATGTCAATTCTTTTAGCGTTTTTCCAGCGTTTTTGAGCCCTTTCAGTCAATAGATTTGATTTAAAAAATGCATTGGGCAAAACGCGGTAAAACGTGTCAAAAACACGTCAGAAACAGATTGCGTTTTTTGTGCGTTGTTTGGGACAAGAACGCTGCATCTTTGTGGTAAAAAAAAAAGATGCCGCGTGTGAACATACCCTTACCCTTGTGCAGGTAAACAAGCTGCTAAGGTAATATGTCCATTTTTGTTGTAAACTCATTAATCCCAGCTACCCGAGCTAAGGAAATTAATGTCCTTTTTTCACAAATGGGATGGGAAGTGTGAGAGGTAGTAAAATTGCTGGGAACATTTTTGCTATAAGGCTAGGTTAACACATTAAGGCGATTTTGTGGCTTTTAGCCTCAGTCTTGTACCACTCAAAGCTTCCACATACAGTATCTTCATGCTTGCGCTGTCCTGCTGTTTCTGTGGATCTGCACATTTACGCTATGGTCTTAGTAAGTGCTGCCCAGACATTTTTTTGTCAGAGCACTCTACCATTGACAGTGCCCTCTCCTTGTCAAAATTAAAATGCATCTTCAGTCAATTCAAGTATACATGTGTATGAGGTGTAGGAACAGAAAGTTTTAGGCCCTATTCACATTGCATTTCTGCCGTCAGACTTGGGTTTCTGTCTATATATACAGTACAGACCAAAAGTTTGAACACACCTTCTCTTTCAAAGAGTTTATTTTAATGACTCTAAAAATTGTAGATTCACATTGAAGACATCAAAACTATGAATGAAAACATGTGGAATGAAATACTTAAAAAACTGTGAAACAACTGAAAATATGTCTTATATTCTAGGTTCTTCAAAGTAGCCACCTTTTGCTTTGATTACTGCTTTGCACATTTTCTTTGCTTGCCATTCTCTTGATGAGCTTTAAGAGGTAGTCACCGGAAATGGGTTTCCAACAGTCTTGAAGGAGTTCCCAGAGATGCTTAGCACTTGTTGGCCCTTTTGCCTTTACTCTGCGGTCTAGCTCACCCCAAACCATCTCGATTGGGTTCAGGTCTGGTGACTGTGGAGGCCAGGTCATCTGGTGTAGCACCCCATCACTCTCCTTCTTAGTCAAATAGCCCTTACACAGCCTGGAGGTGTGTTTGGGGTCATTGTCCTGTTGAAAAATAAATGATGGTCCAACTAAACGCAAACCGGATGGAATAGCATGCCACTGCAAGATATTGTGGTAGCCATGCTGGTTTAGTATGCCTTCAATTTTGAATAAATCCCCAACAGTGTCACCAGCAAAGCACCAGCACACCGTCGCACCTCCTCCTCCATGCTTCACAGTGGGAACCAGGCATGTAGAGTCCATCCGTTCACCTTTTCTACAAAGACACGGTGGTTGGATCCAAAGATCTCAAATTTGGACTCATCAGATCAAAGCACAGATTTCCACTGGTCTAATGTCCATTCCTTGTGTTCTTTAGCCCAAACAAGTCTCATCTGCTTGTTGACTGTCCTTAGCAGTGGTTTCCTAGCAGCTATTTTACCATGAAAGCCTGCTGCACAAAGTCTCCTCTTAATAGTTGTTCTAGAGATGAGAAGGTGTGTCCAAACCTTTGGTCAATACTGAACATCAGACAAATCACCGCCGGGACCATGGATTACGATGACACAAACAGAGTTCCAATGCTTTTTCTCTGAACGTGTCCAATTGTTCAGACGGGTACAGAAACGTAGCAGACGAATTTTCTGTGCCTCTCTAAAAAGAACACATTCAAACAAAAAAACACAGCCAGAGTTCTCTGTTACGGTCATTGTATTCTATGAATTCAGGGATTCATCTGAATCCTGTTTATAGAGGAAATGCAGTGTGAATAGGGCCTTAGTTAACAGCTGTCTAATATGTAGTCCTGGCTGTAGCATTCACAGATAGACAAAATTTAAATGCAGTACTACCTATTTTTCCCGTAAAGTTGTCTCATATACAGAGTTATATGATGGAAGCACATTATCGTACACAGGCTCATTTCTTCGAGAAATATCAACGTCATCATAATAATTACTTGGCGCTCTAGACATATTAATCCTCGTTTCATAACATGATTCAGGATCATTGCATTCTCTTGCTTCTATCTGTAACTAATAAAAAAGGAAATTATGAGCTGATTATTAATCTTTATACAGTGTAGAGATGAGAGGATCAGGCAAAATTCAAATTCACTACTTCATGCAGATTTTCCTGGGAAATTTGATTCAGATAGAAGCTATTCTTGGCAAATTTATTTTCCCTTGTCATAGCCCATTTCATACTCTAGAGCAGGGGTGGACACTTAATTTTCCAGGGTGGCAACATTAGAGACTGTGACTGGTGTGGAGGGCTCAACCAATAGGCTGAAATTAATTTTGCGCAATATTAATATTAACATATTAATTATATTTGTTTATATTAATGTCAATTGTATCACTTAATGAACATAATTAAGTATGCTGACATCCTCTATATACTTTATGAGCCCACATATACCCCCCTATATACAAGAAGGAGAAGAAAAATGTTTTTTTTTTTCAGCTTACACTTTTCAAATGACTCCTGTGTGTGTGGCTCCATGCCCAACAGCAGCAGGAAAATAGTGGTAGAGTGGTAAAGAGATCCAGAATCACATCCCAAAATATATAAAGATGTGGATTCACATTAAAAATATGTTAAAATCAGCGCTTTTTTTGCACAAAAATATTTGCCGGTATGCATCTCTGAGGCGAAGAGCGTGGGGGTAGGGGGGTGCTGTCAGGCGCCGACGGCGAGATTGAGGAGCGGAAACTGTCGGACGGCGGCTGAGATTGAGGGGCGGGGACGGGGTGCTGTTGTGCTGCTGGGAGATCCTGTGCACAGTTTACCTGTTGAGGCACTGGGCGGCAGAGGACTGACCCCCCTTCCTGAATCCCAGCTCTGACCACCATCCCCAGCAGAGAACCCCCCCTGAATCCCAGCACTGACCACCATCCCCAGCAGAGAACCGATCCCCTGATCCCAGCACTGACCACCATCCCCAGCAGAGAACCGACCCCCCCCCTGAATCCCAGCACTGACCACCATCCCCAACAGAGAACCGACCCCCCCCGATCCCAGCACTGACCACCATCCCCAGCAGAGAACCAACACCCTAATCCCAGCACTGACCACCATCCCCAGCAGAGAACCGCCCCCCGATCCCAACACTTACCACCATCCCCAGCAGAGAACTGCCTCCCCAATCCCAGCACTGACCACCATCCCCAGCAGGGAACCGACCCCCTCCCTGATCCCAGCAACGAACACTATCCCCAGCAGAGAACCAACCCCCTGATCCCAACAGCACTAGCCCCCACCACAGATGGCCCACATTAGCACTGAACCCCCCAAAAAATTATTCCAGAACAGTCACAAAGCATGAAGCTTACCCACACAGTAAATTAAAGAACTCCCATTTTCAACTATGAAGACACTGACCTTGGTCTGTGCAGGAAAGAATGTCATCCATAGTGTGGTGTCCTGAAGTAGAACGCTGCATCAGAAACCAGCGTCCCCAAATGGCGAGATACAGGAGGCAATGGCGTCGCCTCATGCATTGTGAAATTAGACCACGCCCCTAACACGTGACGGTAGTGATGTCATGCCGGGAAGGAGCCTGTACACGCTAGCATCTAACCTTGTGCCTCCGCTCCACACATGGCTAATTTGTATAGTTTACAAATTGGCCATGTGGACAGAGCCAGAAGTGCTGCCCCTCAGCGCTCTTCAGATTTTCCGGTACGCCGTACCGGCACGTACCGCTGCAAAAATAGCACTGGTTAAAACCATCCAGTGCATAGACATACGTCTTACGCGTATCGAACCTGACCGGTTCTTAATTATGGTCTATAATTAAAAACCTGTTGGGGTTCAATACGTGTAAGACAGATGTCTATGCACTGGATGGTTTTTACATGTTTTTCATTTTAATGTGAATCCAATGAAGAAGGTTTTTATCTACCTTGGGATGTGATGCTGGATCTCTTTACCACTCTTATTTTCCAGCCCCCCCCACAACCAGTATTAGTTTACACACAGCCCCTCTATACAGTATGAGCCCTGACATAGCCTTCCTATATACAGTATGAGCCTCCACCTAACCCTCATATATGCAGTATGAGCCCCCAGATAGACTCCCATATACAGTGTGAGCCCCACTTAGTCCCCTACATACAGCATGAGCCGTAACATAACCTCCCTATATTCAGTATGATCTCCCAAATATATTCAGTATGAGCTCCACATAAACCTCCTATATACAGTATGAGCCCCCTATATACAGCATGCGCCCACACATAGCCTCCCTATATTCTGTTTGAGCACCCACAATCCCCCCTACATACAGTGTGAGCCTCCATATAGCCCTTCTATATAGAGTATGAACCCCCACTGAGCCCCTATATACAGTATGAACCCTACATAACCTTCTACAGTTGAAACCAGAAGTTTACATACACTATCTAAAAGACACATCTGCATGTTTTTCTCACTATCTAACATGAAATCAGAATAAATCTTTCACATTTTAGGTTACTTAAGGCCGCTTTACACGCTACGATATCGCTAGCAATTGCTAGCGATGTCGAGCGCGAAAGCACACACCCCCATCGTACATGCAATATCGTGTGATCGCTGCCGTAGCGAACATTATTGCTACGGCAGCATCACACGGACATACCTGCTCTGCGACGTCGCTGTGACCCGCGAACCGCCTCCTTTCTAAGAGGGCGGTTCGTTCAGCATCACAGAGACGTCAAAGCAGCGTCACCGAACTGCCGCCCAATAGAAGTGGAGGGGCGGAGATGAGCGGGACGTAACATCCCGCCCACCTCCTGCCTTCCTCATTGCGGCCGGCCGCAGGTAAGGGGAGGTTCCTCGTTCCTGCGGTGTCACACATATCGCGATGTGTGCTGCCGCAGGAGCGACGAACTACTTCGTACGCCGAGCAGCAGCGATATTCGAGAATAGGGGGGCATGTCACCGATGAGCGATTTTGACCGTTTTTGCGACGATTCAAAATCGCTCATAGGTGTCACACGCAAAGACATCTCTAAAGCGACCGGATGTGCGTCACAAATTCCGTGACCCCAACGAGATCGCTTGAGCGATGTCACAGCGTGTAAAGCGGCCTTTAGGAACCAAAATTATTTATATTTGCCAAATGCCAGAATAATGAGAGAGGGAGAGAATATATTAAGGCATTTTTCTTACTTTCTGCAAAGTGAAAAGTTTACATACATTTCATTAGTATTTGGTACCATTGCCCTTAAACTGTATGACTTGGGTCAAACGTTTTGGATATCCTTCCACAAAGCTTCTCACAATAGTTGGTAGGAATTTGGGCCCATTCCTCCTGACAGAACTAGTGTAACGGAGCCATGTTTGTAGGTTGCCTTGCTCACAACTGCCTTTTCAGCTTTGCCCATAAATTTTCAATAGGATTGATATCAGGGATTTGTGATGGCCATTCCAAAACATCGACTTTGTTGTCCTTAAGCCACTTTGCAACCAGTTTGGCAGTATGCTTTGGGTCATTGTCCATTTGGAAGACTTATTTCTGCCCAAACTTTAATTTCCTGGCTGATGTCTTGAGATGTTGCTTCAGTATGGCCACATAATCTTTTTTCCTCATGATGCCATCTATTTTGTGAAGTGCATCAGTCTTTTCTGCAGCAAAACAACCTCACAACATGAAGCTGCCACCCTCATTTTTCACAGTTTGGATGGTGTTCTTAGGCTTCAAAACTTGTCCCTTTTCCTCCAAACGCAACAATGGTCATTATGGCCAAACAGTTCAATTTTAGTTTCGGCAGACCACAGGACATGTCTCCAAAAATTAATTAATTTGTTCCTGTGTGCATTTGCAAACATTAATCTGTTTTTTTATGTTTCTTTTGGAGTAATTATTTCTTCCTGGCAGAGTTTCCTTTCAGCCTATATTGATACAGTACTTGTTTCACTGTGGATAATGACACAATCTTACAACCTTCCATCTGCATCTTCACATGGTCTTTTGCTTTTGTTCGTTGAGCGGTATGATGGCTGGACATTCCCATCTTGTTTGTACTTACGTATAATTGCTTGTACAGATGAACAAGGCACTTTCAGGTATCTGGAAATTGCACCCAAGGAAGAACCAGACTTGTGCAAATCCACAATTCTCTTCCTGGGATCTTGGCTGATTTCTTTTGTCTTTCCCATGATGCTACACGAAGAAGTGGTGTGTCTCAGGTGTGCATTAAAATATAACTACAAGTGTGTCTCTAATTAACTCAGATGTTGCCAATAAACCTATCAAAACCTTTTAAAGACATGACATCATCATATGGGCTGTCCCATCTTGTTTAACCCTAGAACGCCATAACCATAGAAATCTACAAAAGAAAACAAGTAACCTAGCAGGCCTGCGAGGCCTCAGGTACGTATTCTAGGGTTAAAGGAATAGTACTCTTAGTGTATGTAAACTCTTGACTTTGCAGACAGTAATACAAATGCCATTAAACATTCTCTCGCTCTCATTCTGGCAAATATAAATAATTTTGACAATCCTAATTGACCTAAAACGGGAAAGTTTTATTCTAATTTCATGTCAGATAGTGAGAAAAACATGCAGCTGTGTCTTTTTAGATAGTGGATGTAAACTTCTGGTTTCAACTGTATATACACTATGAAACTCACAGTCTCTTTTCTCAGTTGGAGCTTCCGCATAGCCCTCCTATATACAGTATGAACCCTCACAGAGACCCTACACACAACATAAGCCTCCACATAGCCAGCCTATATATAGCATGAGCCCTACATAGCCTGCTATATACAGTATGAGCCCCACACAGTCTCCATTTATTCAGTTTGAACCTCCACATAACCCTGCTATATACAATATGAACTCTCACATAGCCCCTTATATCTCCCCTTATATACAGTATGAGCACATATCTTCCTATACACAGTATGAGGTCCACATACAGTGGGGAAAATAAGTATTTGATACACTGCCAATTTTGCAAGTTTTTCACTTACAAAGAACTGAGAGGTCTGCAGTTTTTATTGTAGGTACACTTCAACTGTGATTGATAGAATGAAAATAAATCCTGAAAATCACATTATATGATTATTAAGTAATTAATCTGCATTTTATTGCATGAAATAAATATTTGATCACCTACCAACCAGCAACAATTCTGGCTCTCACAGACCTCTTAGTTTTTCTTTAAGAAGTCCTCCTCCTTTGCACTCATTGCCTGTATTAATTGCACCTGTTTGAACTTGTTACCTGTATAAAAATACCTGTGCACACACTCAATCAATAACACTCTGATCTTTCCACCATGGCCAAGCCAAAAAGCTATCTAAGGACACCAGGGACAAAATTGTAGACCTGCATAAGCCTGGGATGGGCTACAGGACAATAGGCAAGCAGCTTGGTGAGAAGGCAACAACTGTTGGCCCAATTATTATAAAATGAAAAAAGATAGGGTCTGGTATCCAGACAAGAAGGACCTAGAGCCTAACTAGTGGTCTACCTCCATGTAAAAAGCTGTTGCACAGAGAAAAGGGAGAGCCACACATCAGATAATATGTCCTAAGGACCAAGGAAACGTAACAAGATATTTGATAGACTGGAACAGTTGATAGATGGGAATATAAGATACAGATTAACCCAGGTCAGGGAATCCGATTAAACTATACAGAGAGAAACCCATTGGAAGTAGAAGGCCCATGTAAAGGAAGACTGAAAGAGACAGACTTGTATCGGATGCTAGTGAACAGTTGAATACGGTGAAGAGTATCCCAATTACGTATATCAGAAGGAAGTTATGGTCGCCATATTGGGACACGAGTTTCCCTATGGGGAGCTGAGGGTGGGTTACAGCCAGGATTCTGTGACCCTCAAAGAATGGACTTTGCAGCAGTGGCCATATTGCCATATGGCAATAGTCTCCCAGGATTGTTGAGTGGATTGTTATGAGATATAAGAGCACAGTGTCAAGAATATGAAGTGTCATTATATGGAACTGAAAAGTGCCCATGCCTGCTTGATGCAAGGGAGATGTCCATGAAGCATTGTGCCTGTTATCTGATGTGAATAGTTTCTATCAAGTTGAAGTTCAGTAAAAAATGTATTTTTGGACTTTGGTCTCCCTCAATTCATTACCATGTGGTCCTGGCCTGCCCTCTCCAACGGCAACATGCAGTCGGCGGAAGTGTATGGTCCAGGTAACAACCCCGACAAAGGCACATACACCTAGCCAGGACCCCCGTTTTCATGTAACGTGGCGGGGTGTGGAAAACGAATACATCGCCCATGGCTATATTACACTTGCAGCTCTAAACTGGAGTCGTACACCTGTGCGCTATAATACCTAGGCACAAATACAACTAATTCTTCAGTATTATTAGTATAATTTTATACTTACTATTCTTACTATTATAGTTAGAGGTTCTTTTTATCAGATTTCACAATACAAACTGCATTTACTATGAAATACATCTTACGCCTGATAAGGCAGTTTGATTTCCTTTTAAAATGTATTTATATCGCTTTGTGGAATGTTCCATGCCTTGTATTAAAATGCTCATTTGAATTGATAATTATACAGCCATTCTGACTTGGATTTTCAATGTAAGTACATCAGCTTAATAAAAAAACAGACATAGGGAATATCAGGAAATGGAAAATCGTACGGAATTTTAAAATACAGCAAAATACAAAAGAGCTTAGGGCTTAAATATAGATATAATACCCTTTAAGGCTGCTTTACACGTTACAATTTATCGTGCAATCGCATTTGCGATCGCACCTGCCCCTATCGTTTGTGCGGCACGGGCAATTTGGTGTCGTACAATGCTGTAACCCCCCGTCACACGTACTTACCTTCCAAACGACCTCGCTGTGGGCGGTGAACACCACTTTCTGAAAGGGGAGAGACGTTTGGCTTCACAGCGACGTCACACAGCGGCCACCCAATAGAAGCGGAGGGGCGGAGATGAGCGGGACGTAAACATCCCGCCCACCTCCTTTCTTCCGTATTGGCGGCGGCCGCAGGTAAGCTGAGGTTCATCGTTCCCGGGGTGTCACACGGAGCGATGTGTGCTGCCTCAGGAACAATGAGCAACAGGACGTTCGATTTTTAGAAAATGAGCGACGTGTCAATGATGAACGAGAAGGTGAGTATTTCTGCTCGTTCATAGCTGTCACATGCTACGATATCACTAACGATGCTGGATGTGCGTCACTTACGATGTGACCCCGCCAACATCTTGTTAGATATATTGTAGCGTGTAAAGCCCGCTTAATAAATCTCTATTGTTCAACCCCTTTAATAGATCTCCTAGACAGGATGAAGCTGATGTACTTACTTTGAAAATCAAAATCAGAATGGCTGTATAATTCTTAAATTAAAATGAGCATTTTAATACTGGGCATGGAACATTTCACAAAGCCACACAAATGGATTTTAAAAGAAAAACAACTGTCCTCATCAGGCCTAAGAGACATATTTCAAATGTAAAGGCAGTTTGTATTGTATTGTTGTATCTGGTGACAGATCCCAGTTATGATCTCTTTATTCTTATTAAAAAAAACACTATAAAAAATATATACCGTATTTAAAAAAAAAAGGGCTGATTTCTACAATGAAAACTTGAAAATATTTTACCTGGGTCTTTTTGAGTTTCTTTTTGTAGAAGTAGAAAACGGCTACAGCCAGTGCAATTATCAGAGCGACACCACATGGTATTCCAACCGAAAGTCCAATTATTAATCCCTAAAGGTTAAAAATAGAAAATAAGTACAATTTGAAAAAGGTGCAATACATAGAATCTCACCCGCTAAATGTAAAAAACAAATATTATTTCATCCACCAGTAAAATCACAAAGACTGATATACCAATTTATATAACAAAAGATCATGAAAGTCCGACGTAGTCCAGGGATTCCGATTTAGTCCAGGGCGCAAGTATATAATATGTAGGAGGGTTGGAAAATTACATATCTGATAGCCATCTCTCTATCTATTTTAATATATTTCCATTTTCCATTCTTTACATATTTTTTGTGTCTGTATATGCATGTATTCATGATTGTTTGTATTGGGACATGACCAGTTATGAGGTTTCTTAGGGGATGGTGAAAGAGGTGGTTCACTACAATGTATAGTGGCCACATCAATTAAAAGCTGCAAAATAAGTCTTTTTTCCAAATATCTCCTGTTCCCAATTCTGCCTATGAGCGGCGCGATCGATGTCCGCTCACTCACCATCACATGACCTGGGTTGCAGCGGCCTCTTATGTCCAATCATGTCACATCAAGTTCTGGAATTGGAAGTTGACCCGGCATCACTAAGGCGGGACCCCGTCTCTGTCAGTGACTGGGCTGTGGGCAAAGTTTCAACGCACATCACAGCCACAAGTTGTGATGTGTGGTGAAACTCTGCCCACAGCCCAGTAGCTCAGGAAGACGGGGTCCCGCCTCAGTGATGCCAGGTCAACTTCCAATTCCGCAACTTGACGTGACATTACTGGACATCAGAGGTCACTGCAGCTGGGGGTCATGTGATGGGGACTGAGGGGACAGCGATAGCGCCACTCACAGGCAGAATTGGCAACAGAAGGAATTTGGAAAAAGCCTCCTGCCTCAGCTTTACATCGATGTGGCCACTATACATTGTAGTGGACCACCTCTTGAAGGTTATAATTATGCATGATTTTATTCCACTATAATCTGGAATAATAAACTTGTTTCTTTGCTTTGAGCAACTTCCTGTTTGCTCTGCTGCCCGTGTTTCAACCAACTTTATTGAGACAAAAACGAGTGTGTCAAAAACAGATAACAAAATGCATGTAACAAAAAAATACAAAAATATGTATTCTCCATTTTTTTTTAATCTTTTTTGTGGGTAGATACACTGAACAAATATATAGATGTAACACTTTTGGTTTTACCCCATTTTTCATGTTCTGAACTTAAAGATCTAAGACTTTTTCTATGTACAAAAAGCATTTTTCTCTCAAATATTGTTCACAAATTTGTCTAAATCTGTGTCAGTGCGCACTTCTTCTTTACCAAGACAATCCATCCACCTCACAGGTGTGGCATATCAAGATGCTGATTAGAGAGCAGGATTATTGTACAGGTGTGCCTTAGGCTGGCCACAATAAAGGCTAACGACATGAATGAGCAAAAAGGCTAGACTCTATAGATTTTGAAAAAAGGAGAACACTAGGAACGTTAAATGGCTTAAAGTGCAAATAACTATATTATTCATCCCAAGAGTGTTAATTATTAAAAAAACACACATTAAGTTGTGTGACAAGTTGTCACAAGATGTTACAAAAAGAAGGGGGTAATAATCCCAGAGTGAGCAGACAACATAGTCCAGGGAAAGGCAAAAAAAAGTGGGAAAGGGGAAGGGGGACAAAAAGGGGGTTCCATAGGATATTTAAGCAATAATTTCAGTCTGAGTTTCCCAACGTTAAATAAAAATGTAAATATATACAGGGCGTAAGGACACCATGCTGTATCAAAAGTTCAGAAGTATTACAGTATATTCCCCACAAATAATTAAAAAGTCTTACCCATGGAAACATAGCCCACACAATGTGCTGCTCACGACCTAAATTTATCTCCGACGCACGTTTTGCGTCTTCATCAGGGAGAGATCATTGTATGGGCTACTTGTAAGACTTGATGGAAATTTGTAAATGGAGCAAGATCCCTCAAGATGTCTTGAATACCCTAGTGGCTTCAATGCCGCGTTGGTGCAGTAATTAAAGCAAGAGCTTATGCTACAAAATACTAAGTTATGGCACTATAAACAATGAATTACTCTCTATATATTGTGATCAATAAATAGTATATGCTAAACATTTGGCAATTAGTTTTCTTTAATTAAATGACCATTCCTATATTCAAAAGCATTTTGGTTAAAATTAAGGTCTTGCATGATGACAACTTTATGCACTTTCAATTCATCTCCAGGAAAATGGTGTCACAAAAACCAGACAGAAGTAATCACACGTTTAAAAAATATGCAAACTTTTGGTCACTACTGTATATTACAAAGTTGATTATTGTCATGTGTACTATTGATTTATGAAACAAAAATGAAAATGACGGTTATGCTTTAAACAGAACTTATGAACTCCAGCTACCACATCAGTAATCTGGGGTCCTCAGACGGCAGCCCTACAAACCTTCGTCGTCTTGCCGACATCCCCGGCTCCTCCATTCCATTATCTGGCCTGACACGACTTCATTGTTTCATTATGACAGACACACAATGTTGAGCCAGTCTGATAATCGAATGAGGAGCTGAAGATGCCAGTAGTTAGATGTGGTTCAAAGAGCTCCCTGCAGCCACAACAGTAGCTCTGCAACTAGGGAATACTGATGTGGCAGCTGGACCAGGATCCAGCTATTTGATTTGCTCATCTCTGTTAAACAGATATTATACAGACTGCACTCACATGAGCATGTAACATGGGCAAGGGCTATCCAATGTTTTATCGCATAGCCTCGGACCATTTATTATGGAGCAGTGCTGATCAGTGTATTTTTTCTCATGCCGATTCAGAGTTAGTATAAAGCACAGGATGTTGTGAGAGTCAGTGCAAATCAGGTTGCAAGTCTACAGATGCATGAAATCATTGGATTGTATTTGGATGACATCCGATTTCCGCAAACTTATAGAATGGAGAAGATAGAGAACTTTTGTAATTCTCATCAGAGTGTGATCTGATTCTCCCATCTGATAGAATTGAATATCACTAAAGCGGGCTGTACACGTTGCGACATAGCTAGCGATGTCGCGAGCGATGGCACCCACCCACGTCTTTGGCTCGTCACGGGGTGATCGCTGCCGTAGGGAACAATATCGCTACGGCAGCGTCACACGCAATTACCTCTTCACCAACGTCGCTGTGGCCGCCGAACAATCTCTCCTTTAAGGGGGAGGTTCGTTCGGCGTCACACCGGCGTCACTAAGCGGCTGCCCAATGGAAGCGGAGGGGCGGAGATGAGCGGACGGAACATCCCGCCCACCTCCTTCCTTCCTCATTGCCGGCGGCCGCAGGTACAGTGATGTTCCTCGTCCCTGCGGTGTCACACATAGCGATGTGTGCTTCCGCAGGAACGACGAACAACCTGTGTCCTGCAACAGCAACGATAATCGGGATTAGAACGACCTGTCAGCGATCAACAATTAGGTGAGTAATCTTGATCGTTAACGGTCATTCATGCGTTTCACACGCAAATACGTCGCTAACGAGGTCGGATGTGAGTCATGAATTCCGTGACCCCAACAACATCTCGTTAGCGATGTAGTTGCGTGTAAAGCCCGCGTAAGACGATACTTGGATAAAACTCTGGAAGAGTCTGATCCGAATGTCATTTTCATAATCCACCCAAATGAGAGAATCTACAGCCATCTGACCGGAGACATAAAGTTACACTGGATAAAAGTGTCTTGAAATAGTAAAGAGTGAAAAATCTTATTAAAGGAGAAACATACCAAGTTTTGCTGATCTTTCGATGCTGGTGGCGTGGTAATGGGGATCTGAATGTAAGAAAAGACACAGAGATTAAAAAGAAATCTGAAGCATATTTTCTATAATGAATATAGCATAGGAAGAACAAACTTCTGTCAAAAACTTAATTGTAAATAATATTCATATTTATCTCACTACTGCTTGAGTTGATATGAACAAAACTTCAGTGTAATAATAATGATACTATACAAATGATGTATGCCTCTGTTTTTTTTTTTTAAAAACAACTGTTTATAAAACATGAATTAAAGGGGTTATTTATTTATTTATTTTTTTAAACAAGAAATTGAAACAGCAGACATCTCAGCTTCCAGAACTTTCTTGGCCATACAGGGGGTGAGATAAGTATTGAACATGTCACCAAGTTTATGAGTAAACATATTTCTAAAGGTGCTATTGACATAAATTTCTCACAAGATGTCGGTACAGATAGGGTTAAGGGGGAATGACAGATACGGGAAGGACAACAAGAGGGAAAGCTTGATAGGAAAGGAGTAAAGAATAGGGTTCAAGTGAGAGAAAACCTGGCCTCGGTGCTGAGGTAGCCTTGAGAGGTCCGGAGCCTATGGCTCACCCCGGCGGGCTTAGAAAGTTATCTGGCTAGAGGGCCGTCTGGACCCAGCATTGGACTTAGGTGTGAGGAGTAAGGTGAAGGATGTCACAGACCCTGGAGCATGAGAACAAGGTCCAGGATAGTAGGGGACAGGTCGAGCAGCAGTACCACACACTAAGATAAAGAAAGTAAAAGAAGATCATGTCTGTCATAACGGTGTGAAGGTTAAAAGTTAACTATTCTGGTTGGCTAAGTGAACTCCAGTGTTGCGTGTGTTACTAACTGTCTACAACGACTGCCAGCGGGGTGATGGACACCGACCTGAAGAACCAGTAAGTGTCATGCACCTCACCTAAAGTCACATCCGCACACGGAGTCTCCTTGGCAAACAAGTGCAGCACCTGCGCGACCCAGGGCTGGTCCCCTCCTTCATATACATTATGTATTATGAGTATTGGAATAAACTTATGTAAATATGCAGAAATATGTATAAAATAAACTATATACTTACATAAACTGTACTATTACCGGTGGTTGTAACCTGAGAAATAAAAATAATAAAAGTCCGATACATAAATTAAACAAAAAAAATAAATAAATAAATGTCATAGATAATTATAAAATTATTTGGCCTCAAGGGTCTTACTGAGATTTGAAATTAGACCTGCTTTTTCTCTAGAAACTTATGTAAATATGCAGAAATATGTATAAAATAAAATATATACTTACATAAACTGTATTATTAACGCTGGTTGTAACCTGGGAAATAAAAACAATAAAAGTCTGACACATAAATGAAACAAAGACATAATAATAAATGTTATAGATAATTATAAAATTATTTGGCTTCAAGGGTCTTAATGAGATTAGAAATTAGACCTGCTTTTTCTCTAGAAACATTGAACTTTTATATATGGATGTGTGACAGTGTGAAGAGTGCTGTCAGCTGTGCTGGAATTTCTAATCAATGGTCTCTCCCTGTAAGTGACTCATCAGCTGTTAGGAGGGCACTAGGACCTACTAGAGACTTGCTGCTCCAAAAATGTGGGGGTCAGAGGGAGATGAAGCAGTGGGGACAGGATGTGTGGAGACAAGCTCGGCATACTAGAATGCAGAGGACTGTGCAGAGCTGCTGTCAGTAGCTCCGACAGTTGTGGGCTGCAGTTCTGGCTGAGGTGAATATCTGCTGTTGACTAGGACGTCACACTGACACCTGTAGGGTGAGACAAAGCTTTTCCCCTGCTGAGGAGACCAGATAACCCCTGTAAGAGATGACATCTGAGTGGAGGACTGATAAACTTGGGCCTACAGAACTGTGAGTGGCACTGCCGAAGGCCTTTGAATGCTGAGGAAGAGAGAGGACCTATCTGTTTGTGTACATTTGGACTCCCCCCCCCCCCTGTTTGGCACCGAAGACCCCGGGAATCGGCTGAGGACGGGACTAGAGATCAGCCACCACCCTAGTGTTCGAGTTCGGTTTGGTTCGTTGAACGGCGGGTGTGTTCGTCGAACGTTCGTCGAACACTTTCAAACACCTTCGAACACCATTGAAAACAATGGCAGGCAAACAAAAACACATACAAACATGCACAAACAGGAACGCACACACACATATTATGCTCACTGTACCTTCCGTTCCATCGCCGGCCTCCTGGGATTTGCAGTTCGCCGGTACAAGATGTGTATCAGGTAACCATCGCGACGGATGCCAGAACTTCCGCTGCCAGAGCGCTGACGTCAAAGGCAGGAGCTGCTTGCCTCTGTTTGGCCAGCGCACTGCCTTTGAGTAGTGTCTGACAGAGGAAGTTCCTCCCTCGTCGCGATGGTTACCCGATACACATCCTGTAGCGGTGAACTACGTGTATCGGGTAACCATCGCGAAGAGGGAGGAACTTCCTCTGTCAGACGCTACTTAAAAGCAGCGCGCTGGCCAATCAGAGGCAAGAGGCTTCTGCCTTTGATGTCAGCACTCTGGCAGTGAAATTTCCAGCATCGGTCGCGATGGTTACACGATACACATCCTGTAGCGGTGAACTACGTGTATCAGGTAACCATCGCGACGAGGGAGGAACTTCCTCTGTCAGACGCTTCTTAAAAGGCAGCGCGCTGGCCAATCAGAGGCAAGCGGCTCCTGGCTTTGACGTCAGCGCTCTGGCAGCGGACGTTCCGGCATCGATCGTGATGGTTACCCGATACACATCTTGGAACGGAACGTAAGGTGAGCATATGTGTGTGTGCGTTTATGTTTGTGTATGTTTGTGTGTGTTTGTGTGTGTTTGTGTGTGTTTTGTGTGTGTCTGTGCATGTGTGGAATGGCACAATAGGGGACCAGGATGGGACATTTAACAAGTTGTGGAAGGAATTGTCTGCATTGCAATGATTTCCAATGGGAAATCTTGCTTTGCTAAACGAGAAACTTGGTTAACAAGCACACTCCAAGAACGGATTGTTCTCATTAACCAAGGTTCCACTGTATCAACATTGAATGACAGTATTACTGTGAAAAGCCAGTTACGTTTTTGGTGATCGAACGGTTATAGAACATGACCTCGAACTGTCGAACTTGAAGCTATTTGTTTGTGTTTGTCGAACGACTCGAACATCGCCTAAAACAGGTCGAATTTGAGATTGGCGAACAGTTCGATTCGAACACCGGTCATCTCTAGATGGGATCCTCCACAGACATGTGACAAACTCTGCCAGGCAGTACAGTACCTTCAGTGCAGTTATACCCGGGTATACAAAATTGCTGATGTGAAGCCCCACAGGTGTAGTGTCAGTGTCGGTGCATTACCTTCAGGGACTCCACGTTGCTGGATCTCCGTCACTGGTAGGAAATCTTCTTGTTTGATCGTGACGCCACTCTCAGTATTGCGGTCAGTGGGGACCGCCACTGCAGGTTAAGGGACGCCTGGGGCTGATGGTGGGTGCAGTCGGATGTAGTAGATAGGTTGTAAGTTAGTGTAAGGCCTCAAAGATCCCCCTGTAGCCATACTCATATGATTTACACCCCCCTGTTGCTGTACTAGTTGTTCCAGCCTGAAGACTGTTAGGTAAATTTGCCCCGGTAATTCTGTGAAACATAATCTGGGGAACTTTGAGATGGTCACACCGACCCAGGAGTATTTCTCATTGTACAGTATTTCTGTGGTCGTTTGGGGGAAGAGTCTGCGTACTGTTGTCTATACCTTACTCTTCATCCCCCAATCCTGTCAGTAAAATCCAGTTGGTTAACTTTTTGCCTGCGTATCTGTCTTGTGACTCGCTGGATCCCTATCGGACCTCTGGTCATTACAGATGTACAATATAATATTATATTGCAGCTTCGTCCTTTTCAAGTGGAGGCTTGCCACTTCTGAGAATGTTTTGTAATACTCACAGCATTTGATATTGTTGATATGGCTTTTGTAGTTGTCTGAAAATGAAAATATTATAGTAACTATACACAAACAAGGGTGAGTGAATGCACAACATATCATGTAATTCATCACAATAAAATTCAATGCTGAAAGAACATGTAACATCAGAATCAGAATTTAATGAGTAAAGGCTGCTTTACACCAGACAATCTATCATGCGATAGATTGTTGGGGTCACGGTTTTTGTGACGCACATCCGGCATCGCTGGCGATGCCGGCCTGTGTGACACCTCCTAGCGACGCAGTATCGCTCAGAAATCGTGAGTCGTGTACTGCTCGCTAGGTTCCATAATATCATTTAATTTAGTTGTTCATCGTTTCCGGGGTAGCACACGCCGCTCCGTGTGACACCCCGGGAACGATGAACAGCAGCTCACCTGCGTCACGCGGCGGCCGCCGGCTATATGAAGGAAGGAGGTGGGCGGGATGTTTACGTCCCGCTCATCTCCGCCCCTCCGCTTCCATTGGCTGGCGGCCGTGTGACGTCGCTGTAACGCCGAACGTCCCTCCCACTCCAGGAAGTGGACGTTCGCCGCCCACAGCGTGGTCGCACGAGAGGTAAGTATGTGTGACGGGGGTTACTGACTTTGTGCGACACGGGCAGCGATTTGCCCATGACGCAAAAAGGACGGGGGCGGGTACGATCGATTGTGAAATTACACAATCGGTCGTACCGTGTAAAGCCCCCTTTAGAATGAAGTGAAATTCCACATTTCTTTATCTTCTGAAATATACACCACTTAAAATAAAAAAAAGAAATTGGGGTATAGACATCACAACCCTACTGATTTCCAAAATAAAGTGCCCACCATACCCAGAAACACATCACAATTATTTTGTCACCTGTCTGTTGTTTTCTAACTCAAAAATGTGTTATCAGACATTTTCTCTGAAAACATCATTGATTAAATCTTTAATAAGGACATTAATGGGATTGCTGGGTCGGACAAACCTATATCACATAGAGAGTTCTCTGAGGATACATGGGAAAAACTTTATTACAAATCTAGTGCAAAATGTTCTGGCTCAAGGAGCAATCAGAGCACACAACAGGGTAGACATTTTAAAAACATTGAAAAAGCCTCATAAGGCATTACGACCCAACAAACAAAGTATTTTTCCCCTGAGGAAGCCACACCTCCCTCCTAGTGGCGATACGTGTTGGATTTCCACCATACTAACCCCCTGCATATTTTTTACCACATAGTGCGAGTATAGGTTTTTCCTCAAACTTTACACTTACCGTACATCTCTTTATCCCCTGCGGTTTCATTTAAACAGCAGTGGATTAATAACCTTTTTGGTATAATGGATATTCATCCTTGTACTTTAATTCCAACTCAGTGACCACATTGGATATGTGGCTTGATTTTTTCCTAACACCATTTCTTTTGCAATTCTATATTTTGGTATAGATGATGAAAATCTGTGGGCACTGCTGTAATTGGGATGAGGGTTAATGATATAGTATGATATACTATTTGAATGCCGGTATTTAATCCACTATTGGTCCTGCATAAGTACACAGGGAGGTACGATTTAAGCACATATACTGATTTATGGATGGATTATTTCATGTCATGTAACTACGTAGTGCTTGAATTAGGGACTAGCATAATTATATTTTATGTGGACTTTTGATTACCTAAGAACCCCTAGGATTTTCGTTATGCTGATCCCCTTCACATTGCTTGCATGCATGCTGTGTTAACGAGCACCTTTCCCATTTGGGTTTTCTTATTTTTCTGCTGCCTGATATATAACAGCAGCAAAATAACAGTTCTGGGACGTAGCGTGTATTTATGTCAGAGTCAAAAAATACAATTTTTCCAGTGTTCATATATGTATAGAGAATGTTACTAACATACCCTCCTAGTTCAAGCCTATGTAACAGTACAAGCGGTAATAACTTGTGAATAACACTAATTCTGGAATACTCTCACGGTGTTTTGTTTACTGTTCATATTCTATGTGGGTTCTATTATGCATTATTGATTATGGGGGTTATTTTGTTGGGTCGTAACGCCTTATGAGGCTTTTTAAATGTTTTTAAAATGTCTACCCTGTTGTGTGCTCTGATTGCTCCTTGAGCCAGAACATTTTGTACTAGATTTGCAATAAAGTTTTTCACTTTTCAACTATTAACTCCTTGGTGATCCCTGTAGGCTATACGTCGTCTCTCTTTTTTTATACAACCCAGTTTAGTGTGTATACCGGGAGATCCCGACAAGTGGTGCCCTTCTTATATCTAAGTCGTCTGAGGATAAATGGGGTTACTGCTGCTCTTTACAGCAACTCTCCTCTATGAGTAGTAGAGAATGCTTTGAAAGTAAACATTTCCTTTCCTTCTAATATATATCCAATTCCATATGGATAGTGAAGATTTAAAGCTGTTTATACAGATAACTACAGAACGCACTGCATATAACATTATTTTTTTACCTGCATTTTCCATGTAGTCCAAGGCCCCCCTGTTTTGCTCTTCTTTTTCCTTCACCCACACTTGTGTTTGCTTTTTTCTTTTTCTTTCTGCGAATCCCTCTTTTTCTTAATGGTACATTTCTTTCTCTGATTCTTTTCTTTAAAACTGTTTCTCCTATCACATGGCGATCAAATGACTACTGAATCGGATGTATTAATGGTGTGCTTTATATTGATTTACTCTGGGCTCCGGCATTTGGAGCTAAACTTACAAATGTTTTTGTCTCTCCATTAGGAGTGGCCTTGTGGTTTTGGTTGTGATTGATTGCATAATTAAATAAGTATCATGGAACTGGAGAATTAGTAAATGTGCCCCATTGTTCTTTTGAAGATGATAGTGAATACTGTAATGTAATGTTCACATCCCATTGTCATGCTGTGTGCTGCTCTATACGCACCAGGTGTCATGGCGACTTCGGATTCTATTCACACTGCACAGTCTGACACGCCACCTGGTGCTTCTGTAGAAACAAATGCCTGTACAGACTCTAGCACAACTCCCCTTTTCTCTCTACTTAGTGGATGCCTGTGCAGTCTCTAGCACCACTCCCTTTCTCTACCTACCTGGTGCTTCTGTGTTGCTTAGTCAGAGCCGGGCATCGGCCAATTCCTGCTGGCCTGTGAGTTGCTGCTGGGGTCACAGGTTACTGAAGATCTATCAAAACCGCTTCTGCCCTTTTAATATGGTGGATCCTGTTCAGGGCCGGCGTCAGCACCCGGCATACCCGGGCAAATGCCGGGGCCCTGGAGAGCTGGGGGGGCCCGCTCGGCCTCGTCAGTTCTGCTACCCCCGGGCTGAGTTCCAGGGCAGGTTCCTCGGCAGGAAACTCTGGCTGCCGGCCCTTTAAGGCGCGCAGACCACAGCGTTCGCTGCGTCTTCCTGGATTGAGCTTCATCTGTGGGCGGAGCTACCGCCCGGTATCCTGCTCGGTCCCATAGATGAAGGAGGTGCAGTGCCATCCAGCGACCCCCAGCACAGCGCTTCTCTCCGGCGCTGTGTGGGTCCTCTCCACTGTGACCTGAGCAGTATGTGGGACACCCCTCCCCCTCCCCGTATGTGCCCTCCTCGCCCCCTGATTTATGGGCCCCGGTGAACTGTATGGGCTTTCTTCCCCCTGAGATGTATGCCCTGCCCCCTCCCTCCCTGAAGCCGTTTGTGCTGGCCCCTGGAGCTGTGTTTGAGTGCCCCGCAGAACCACATGTGTGGGCCCCGCAGAGCCGCGTGTGTGGGCCCCACAGAGCTGCATGTGTGGGCCCCGCAGAGCCGTGTCTGTGGGCCCCGCAGAGCAAGATGTGTGGACCCCGCAAAGCAAGGTGTGTGGACCCCGCAAAGCAAGGTGTGTGGACCCCACAGAGCAAGGTGTGTGGGCGCCCCACAGAGCAAGGTGTGTGTCTGTCTCTCTGTATGTATGTGTGTGGGCCCCGCAGAGCAAGGTGTGTGTCTGTCTGTCTGTATGTATGTATGCAGCAGAGCAGTATGTGTCTGTCTGTCTGTATGTATGTATGTATGCAGCAGAGCAGTATGTGTGTCTGTCTGTATGTATGTATGTATGCATGCAGCAGAGCAGTATGTGTGTGTCTGTCTGTATGTATGTATGCAGCAGAGGAGTATGTGTGTGTCTGTCTGTCTGTATGTATGTATGCAGCAGAGCCCTATGTGTGTGTCTGTATGTATGTATGTATGTATGTATGTAGCAGAGCAGTATGTGTGTCTGTCTGTATGTATGCAGCAGAGCAGTATGTGTGTCTGTCTGTATTTATGTATGTATGCAGCAGAGCAGTATGTGTGTGTGTGTCTGTCTATGTATGTATGTATGCAGCAGAGCAGTATGTGTGTCTGTCTGTATGTATGTATGCAGCAGAGCAGTATGTGTGTGTCTGTCTGTATGTACAGTATGTATGTATGCAGCAGAGCAGTATGTGTGTCTGTCTGTATGTATGTATGCAGCAGAGCAGTATGTGTGTGTGTCTGTCTGTATGTATGCATGCAGCAAAGCAGTATGTGTGTGTCTGTATGTATGTATGCATGCAGCAGAGCAGTGTGTGTCTGTATGTATGTATGTATGCAGCAGAGGAGTATGTGTGTGTCTGTCTGCATGTATGTATGCAGCAGAGCACTATGTGTGTGTCTGTCTGTATGTATGTATGTATGTAGCAGAGCGTGTCTGTCTGTATGTATGCAGCAGAGCAGTATGTGTGTGTGTCTGTCTATGTATGTATGTATGCAGCAGAGCAGTATGTGTGTATGTCTGTCTGTATGTATGCATGCAGCAAAGCAGTATTTGTGTGTCTGTATGTATGTATGCATGCAGCAGAGCAGTGTGTGTTTGTATGTATGTATGCATGCAGCAGAGCAGTATGTGTGTGTCTGTCTGTATGTATGTATGTATGCAGCAGAGGAGTATGTGTGTGTCTGTCTGCATGTATGTATGCAGCAGAGCACTATGTGTGTGTCTGTATGTATGTATGTATGTATGTAGCAGAGCATGTCTGTCTGTATGTATGCAGCAGAGCAGTATGTGTGTCTGTCTGTATGTATGCAGCAGAGCAGTACGTGTGTCTGTCTGTATTTATGTATGTATGCAGCAGAGCAGTATGTGTGTGTCTGTCTATGTATGTATGTATGTATGCAGCAGAGAAGTATGTGTGTCTGTATGTATCTATGTATGCAGCAGAGCAGTATGTGTGTCTGTCTGTATGTATGTATGCATGCAGCAGAGAAGTATGTGTGTGTCTGTCTGTATGTATGTATGTATGCAACAGAGCAGTATGTGTGTGTCTGTCTGTATGTATGTACAGTATGTATATATGTATGCAGCAGAGCAGTATGTATGTCTGTCTGTCTGTATGTATGTATGCATGCAGCAGAGCAGTATGTGTGTGTCTGTATGTATGTATGCATGCAGCAGAGCAGTATGTGTGTGTATGTATGTATGTATGTATGTATGCAGCAGAGCAGTATGTGTGTGTCTGTCTGTCTGTACATATGTATGTATGCAGCAGAGCAGTATGTGTGTGTCTGTATATATGTATGCAGCAGCAGCAGTGTGTGTGTGTGTCCATATGTATGTATGCAGCAGAGCAGTGTGTGTGTCTGTGTGTATGTATGCAGCAGAGCAGAGCAGTGTGTGTGTGTGTGTGTGTGTGTGTTTGTGTCTGTATGTATGCAGCAGAGCAGTGTATGTCTCTGTATGTATGCAGCAGAGCTGTGTGTGTGTCTGTATGCATGTATATCTATGTATGTCAGTGTATATGACTGTATAGATTTGTCTGTTTATATGTATTTTTGTGAGTTTGTCTTTAAATATGTATATATACGTGTACGTATCTGTGTATGTGTGTGTGTCTGCGTGTTTATGGGGCCCACTGGGACTCTTCCACCTGGGGCCCACAAATACCTGGAGCCGGCCCTGATCCTGTTCCTCCATGCTGAATATTTGTGAAAGTGATATCGGTCTTGGTAGACCTAGACTGAGGACCAGTTTAGGAGTCCCGATTCCCAGTCACTTCATACCTATCACGACACCCATTCAGGCCACGTTAATGGCTCCTTTAGGGCTTTTGTATGAAGTCCTGAAAATGATATTTAGATGGGACAGTAGACAGAGTCATATACTATAAAGAGGCAGACTAACTTTATTTGTCCTCTGCAATGTCTGCCTTTTAGATGTGTGCACAAAAGCATATGTGACAGACACTTTTGTGCTCACCTCAAAAAGGGAAACACTGCTGAATCAGAGGACAGACAGCACAAAGTGACTCCTTCTGTCTTAATATAGTGAATGTTTCAGAATGAAGCCCCTATAACAGCACAGAAGTTTGGCCTGGATGTAATGTGATCCTTACACATCTAATTTATGTTCAAAAAGTTTTTATGGAAGAAACATTTAGGCTATATTCACAAGTGGTGGAAAATTTCCATCATCAAATCCAACAATAAATTATGGCTTAAAATTTGCTTGTATTATGTACATTTTGTCACAGATTTGGTTATGGATTTCACCTTGCTATATTACAAAGCATTGCATAGGGAAAAAAAATAAATAAATAAAAATGAAGGGCAAAAATAATTGTTAAGATCTACATCATGCTCATATTTCTGTGCAGGATTCATTGTGCAACATGTGCATGGAGTTATGTACTGGAAATAATTGGGGATTTGTGGTATAGCACCCCCATGAAAATACGCAGCAAATAATATATATGTGAACAATATTTTTTAACACTGTTCATTATTAGAAAAGAGACACCAAAAATAGCAAAGGCCGGTTTCACACCTGCGTTCAGCGCAATCCGCCGCTATGGAGAATAGCACAGTCCATTAATGCACTGCGCTATTCTCCATAGACTTGTATGGACGACGCACTGTAACGCAAGTGTCTGCGTTGCATCCGCTGCACGACGCAGCGTCGTTATTTTGACACTGCATGTAGCGTTTTTTGTGTTGTTAAAATATCGCATCTTGACGGCTTCCGTTAGTATCCGCCAAGGTGTGTAAGGATTGTCTATGGTGGCGGATTCCGCCGCAATGCGCTAAGCAGCGGAATCCGCTGACGGTTCCAGTCACGTTCTACTGAGCATGCCCAGCATGTCCAGCAGAACGATCTGAATCGTTTAAAATCACTCCTGGTCTCTCTCCCCCCTCGCCCCCCCTCTTTTATACTCACCGATCACCGGCACAGCACTGCACGGCTGTCACAAAGCTCCGGCGGCTTTTCCTCTTTTGAAAATGCCGACTGCTCATCAATCCATCTTGTATTCACTGCTTTCCACGCCCACTGGCACCCATGATTGGTTGCAGTCAGACCCGCCCCCACGCTGAGTGACAGCTGTCTCACTGCAACCAATCACAGCCGGCGGTGGGTGGGTCTATATCGTGCAGTAAAGTAAATAAATAATTTAAAAAAAAAAACGGCATGCGGTCCCCCCCAATTTTGATACCAGCCAAGATAAAGCCACACGGCTGAAGGCTGGTATTCTCAGGATGGGGAGCCCCACGCTATGGGGAGCCCCCCAGCCTAACAATATCAGCCAGCAGCCGCCCGGAATTGCCGCATCCATTAGATGCGACAGTCCCAGGACTCTAGCCGGCTCATCCCGAATTGCCCTGGTGCGGTGGCAATCGGGGTAATAAGGAGTTAAATGGCAGCCCATAGCTGCCACTAAATCCTAGGTTAATCATGGCAGGCATCTCCCGGAGATACCTTCCATGATTAACCTGTAAGTGAAAGTAAATAAACACAAAAACCTGAAAAAATCCTTTATTTGGAATAAAAAACAAAAAAAACACCCTCTTTCCCCACTTTATTAATCCCCAAATACCCCTCCAGGTCTGGCGTAATCCACACAAGGTCGCACAACGCTTTCAGCTCTGCTACATGAACCTGACAGGAGCGGCAGTAGAACACGACTGCTCTGTGTCAGCTCCACGCAGCAACTGAAGTGAGCCGCGCGATCAGCTGTGCCCTCATTCAGGTGACCCGCGGACACAGCTCTCGGGTGGAGGACTGTAGCTGTGGCCGTGGGTCACCTGAGTGACGGCACAGCTGATCGAGCGGCTCACTGCAGTCACTCAGGGGATTTGCGGTCACCTCTCTCTTTCTCCTCCTTTCCTGGCGAAAAAAAAACAAAACGCAAAACATTTTTAAAGGAATCTGTTACCTTTATTAGCACACTCTTTGCAACGCATCCGTCACACAACGCACTGTGACAGATGCCTCACAACGCAAATGTGAAACCGGCCTATAACATGAAAGTACATAATTGTCTAAGAAATTAAATTTAAGTATAGTAAATATTTATGGCTCAGTAGTTGGCATGAAATACCAATACTGGGACCCCCATAGTAGAAATAAAGCCTATTCATAAAGTAGGTAAATATAAATTGTATTAAGTTAAATAATTTATTGATAAATAACAAGAGGATAAAATAAATTAAAAACAAAGCCAGAGTAAACAGCAGAGGGCGACATAACCATAGCAGGAGGATATGAAGCAAGAAAAATAATATAAAGGGATGAGCAAATACTAACTATTCGTGTTCGGATAATTTGTAACGAATCCCAAAGTACTATTCCTGTATTCGGCACAAATAGTGATGCGTGAACCCGCAGATATCTGAAATCGGCTAGTTCAACTGGATTTAAAAAAAAACCTGGTTCGGACCCAGAATTCATTACGGATACGTGGCCGGATGCTGATCCCTATATAGGTCTGTGAGGACCCAATTCATGCCCTTTAAAATGGTGGTAGAAATGGCTAGGGGGATTATAGCAGGCGTGTTATACTTACAGTCTCTAGTGCCGCGGCAACACTACTTCCGGGGACTCTCATTACCCTCATACATAGTCACTACTTCCCTTGCGCACTGGCAGTCCTGGCATCTCTGATTGGTTGCAGTCAGACCGTGCCCCCACCCTGTGTGACAGTGTGTCTGACTGCATAGAATCACAGATGCTGTGTGCATCCCTTATAGTGGTGTAAAAATAAATAAATAAAAAAATTTGAGTAGGGTCCACCCATATTACAATACCCAGCACAGATAAAGCATATGGTTACACAGGCTGCAGCCCCCAGCTGTGTGCTTATCTTGGCTGTGTATAAAAATAAGAGGGACCCTATGCAGCTCTTTTAATTATTTATTATTTAAATAAATAATTTTAAAAAACGTTGTGCGGTCCCCCTCAATCTTGATACCCATCCATGATAAAGTTGACAGCAGGGGGCTGGTAGTCTCACTCTGGAGAGGCTCATGGTTATTGAGCCTCCAGCCTAAAAAGAGCCGCCTGCAGTCACCCAGAATTGTAGCATCCATTAAATGCGACAATCCCGCCATTTTACATGGCTCATCCTGATTGCCCTGGTGTGGTGGCAATTTGGGTAATATCAGGGGTTGCCACTAAACCCAAGATTAATAATGGGAGGCATCTATGAGATTCCCCCATTGCTAAACTGTAAGTGAAAAGAGATAAACACAAACACCAAAGCAAAATCCTTTATTTGAAATAAAATACAATACAAAAAAAAACCCCTCTTGCACCCCTTTATTAACCTTAAACACCCAGTTCCAATGTAAACCACACAAGCTCACATGATGATTCTGGCTTTGCTACATACATACTGAAGTCACAGTGAAGTCACAGGAAGAGAGTGTTGTCACTCAGTTTTTCTGGGGTCATAGCTGAAGGTTAACCCACCTGTGACCGCAAGTAAACTGAACTCAGGTGAGCTCATTAAATTTAATGACCTCACCTCAAGTGAGTTCACTGAGTTCACAGATCTGCATCTCTTGGCAGAAAACCGTATGTTTTTTTGCTATGAGATGCAGATTTGGTGCAGAAATTTATACACCATATTCCTGCACCAAGTCTGCATCTTCTGGAAAAACTCACATCAAAACACAATGCAGTTTTGATGCAGTAGTGATTCGCTTTTTGCCAGGAGGTGGGATGGGAACCTCTAGCTATGACTGCGGATGAATGGAGTTGGGTCACCGCTCATCGCTGCGACTCAGTCACTCTCTTCCTGAGGCCCACAGCGTGTTCTGTGTCCGCACGATGTGACTTCAGTATGCATGTAGCAGAGCCAGGATTGTCATGGAACCTCGTGTGGATTACATCGGAACTGGGTGTTTATGTTTACTAAAGGGGTGAAAGAGGGTAGGGGGTTTTGGATTTTATTTCAAATAAAGGATTTTTTTGGTGTTTGTGTTTTTTTTTCACTTACAGATTAGTAATGGGGGGGGTCTCAGACGCCTCTTATTACTAATCTAGGGCTTAGTGGCAGCTGTGAGTTGTCATTAACCACTGATACTACCCTGATTGCCACCGCACCAGGGCAATCAGGATGAGCCTGGTAAAGTGAAAACATTTTCACATCTAAGGGATGCAAAAATACTGGGCGGCTGCATGCTGCTATATTTAGGCTGGGGAGGCTCAATTATTATGGGCCTCCTTAGCCTGAGAATACCAGCCACCAGCTGTCGCTTTATCATGGCGGGGTATCAAAATTGGGGGGAAATCGCACGTCATTTTTAAAATTTATTTATAATTAAAATAAGCCGCATGGGGTCCCTCTTATTTTCATACACAGCCAAGATAAGCACACAACTGGGAGGCTGCTCCCTGTAGTCATATGCTTTTTTTGTTCTGGGTTATTATAATATGGGGGACCCAATAATAATTTATTTATTTACATATTTTTACACTATAGAGGCACACACAGCACAATTCCAAGCTGTCAGACACGCTATCAAAGAGCGTGAGGGTGCGGTCTGCCTGCATCACTCACAGATGCTATCACAGACAGTGGGTGGGGGAAGCAGTGCATATGTAAGAGGCCCTGGAAGTAGTATTACCACCGCGCAGGAGACTTAGTAAGTATAACAAGCCTGCCTTATTCCTATTTTTTTTTCCCTTTATTTATTTTTTTTTAAATTACCTGGGTTGCTGGATCCAGATGGTTACCCAGAGTTCCCTGAGAACTCTGGGCCTTGCATCAGTGCATGGGTAATACGTATCACGCTTGGATGCGAACTTTTACAGTCCAGGTTCGCCAATCACTAGTCACGAATAACAAACCTAGTGCAAGTTAATGGGGAACCTGAGCATTTTTCTTTCTGTGACGAATTGTCATGCGATATTCGGTGGCATCAGACACTGTTCACACCACAGAGTCTGACAAGCAACCTAAGGCTTCTGGATTGTTCAGCCAGAGCTGGGCATCGTTCTGGTTCACTGGTCTTCAGCTCTGCAGGAGTTAATTCCTGCAGAATTGTGAGCAATACCTAAGAGTTTAGGTTGCTACTTGCCATATGCAGCTGGGCCCCCCCTATTGAAAGCATGGCTCTCTTAGAGGATGCACCGATGATAGCTTCAGAGTTAGCTCCAACGATTCCCAGTCTTGATGTTTATTCTGTTTATGGTGATCTGTGTTGCGCTTTTGAATGGTGTGAGTGTTCCCCTGCTCAGACAGGAGTTAGGGACCTGCTGTGGGCTCGGACCTGGCTACCATCAAGCCTACCTCTGAGATAAGGGACAGCGCAGGGTCTCAAGTCTGAGGGCCAGCCTAAGGGCCCCTGTCCTGTCATCAAGTACCCCATGACACGAATACTGTAATAGTACATGGTATTCGATAAGCATTATCCAAACACGAACAGTTATTATTCACCTATTTCTAAAAACCCCAAAGTAATATATATATATAGCACTGAAAATATCCAGTAATATTCCAAATGGTTTAGGTAAGTGCAAAAGGTAATATTAGTCCCTAGATATATAGTGTGGGTTTGAAAATATATAGCATCTAAAAACATACCGACATTAATCTCCTCCTGCTGGAATGGGGCCAATCCCTAGCGCTTGTTTCAGCGCTAGTCTTTGTTAGGGGCTAGCACCTAAACTCATGTTGGGGATTAGCGCCGTTGCAGCTAGAGGAGATGAATGAAGGTATGTTTGAGATGCTATATACAGTTAGGTCCATATATATTTGGACAGAGACAACATTTTTCACATTTTTGTTCAGTACATTACCACAATGGAATTTGAACAAAACAATTCAGATGCAGTTGAAGTTTAAACTTTCAGCTTTACTTTAGTGGTTGAACAAAATTATTGCATAAAAAAGTGAGGAAATAAAGCATTTTTTAAACTTAATCCCTTCATTTCAGGGGCTCAAAAGTACCTAGACAAATTAAATATTTGGAAATAAAATGTTAATCTCTAATACTTGGTTGAAAACCCTTTGTTGGCAATGACTGTCTGAAGTCTGGTAAAATATTTATCTTTGCACTGTGTTAGCTAGTAGAGATCAAAACAATTGTTTAAACCCCTTAACGACCCATGACGTGCTGGGTATGACATGGATTGTGTCGCTATCATCGCCGCGGTCTGCTGCGGGCAGGCCATGGCGATCCGCACACATATCAGCTGATTTCAACAGCTGACATGTGCCTGCAAGTTACGAGTGGAATCGCTTTCCACCTGCAACTTTTAACCCTTTACATCTCGCTTCCAAAATTTGGCAGCGAGATGTATATGGGCACGGCCATTACTTTTATTTACCGCTGCCCCCACCGGAAGTCACGTGGTTGCCATGCTAGCACAGGGTCATGTGATGACACCTGTAGCTAACATGAGTCACTTTCTCTCAGTGTCGGCATAATGCCAGCATTGAGAGTAAAGCACCATATCTGCAGTTCTCAGCTCTGTAGCTGAGATCTACAGATATGGTAGAGCGATCGGATTGTTGATCCATATAGCCCCCTAAAGGGGACTAGTAAAATAAAAAAAAAAGTAAAAAAAAATGTTTAAAAAAATAAAAAAACCTAAAAGTTCAAATCACCCCTCTTTCGCCCCATTGAAAATTAAAGGGTTAAAAAATAAAAAATATACACGTATTTGGTATTGCCGCGTTCAGAATTGCCCGATCTATCAAAATATAAAATCAATTAATAATTAATCTGATTGGTAAATGGCGTAGTGGCAAAATAATTCCAAACACCAAAATTACATTTTTTGGTCGCCGCAGGTTTTGCTCAAAATGCAATAATAGGCAATCAAAACATGCCTTCTTCACAAAGATGGTTCTTTTGAAAACATCAGCTTGAGACGCAAAAAAATAAGCCATCACTGAGCCATAGATCCAGAAAAATGAGAACGCTACGGGTTTCGGAAAATGGAGCAAAACGTGCGCCACTTTTTTTGGGACAAACTTGTGATTTTTTTTTAACAACTTAGATACAAGTACACCTATACCTGTTTGGTGTCTACAAACTCGCACCGACCTGTGGCATTGCACCGATGCATCAGTTTTACCATATAGTGAACATGGTGAATAAAATATCGCAAAAACTATTGTGCGATCACACTTTTTTTTACAGTTTTTACACACTTGGAATTTTTTTGCTATTTTCCAGTACACTATATGGTAAAACTTATGGTTTCATTTAAAAGTACAATTCGTCCTGCAAAAAACAAGCCCTCATATGGTAAGATTGACAGAAAAATAAAAAAGTTACGGCTCTCGGAATAAGGGGAGCAAAATAAGACCCCAGAAAAACGGAAAATGCCTGAAGGGGTTAAAAGGACTGAGAGTTCTCAGTGGTTGATACCTTTTAATGACAAACAGAAAAGATAGTAATAATAGCAAGTTCTCGAGACTACTCAAGTCTCTTCATCAGGCTCAGTATGCCTGAAATCTTGAACTCATAGACATCACCAGATGCTGTGTTTCCTCATTTATAATGCTCTGCCAGCCTTTACTACTGCACAGTGATTTTCAGTTGCTGTGTGTTTGTGGGCTTTTCTGTCTAAAGTTTAGTCTTTAACAATTGGAATGCGGCTCTATTAGGTTGAGATCAGGTGACCGTCTTGGCCATTCAAGAATATTCCACTTCTTTGCGTTAATAAACTCCTGGGTTGCTTTGGCTTTATGTTTTGGGTCATTGTCCATCAGTATTATGAAACACCGACCAATCAGTTTGGCTCCATTTTGTTGGATTTGAGTACAAACTATGTCTCTGAAAACCACAGAATTCATCCGGCTACTTCTGTCCTATGTCACATCATCAATAAACACTAGGGAATTACCCACAACTGAAGTCCATAGTGGAAGAAGCTTTCCGGCGATGTCGAGTGTGCAATGTTGTCAATAGCACTAAACAGAGGACACCCGTCCAAGCCACAATATAGCCTGGTCATGACTGATCATCACTTTTCTAAGTTTGCTGTGGTTACCCCGACTGGAATGGAATAAGACTGCGGAGTTGGCAGCGCGTGCCATCTGTCAAGAATTTATGCGAATATACGGGTGACCAAAGTGGATTCATTTTCACCAGGGCGCATGTGTCTAGGGCAAGGTGAATGAGGAGGTATATCACCTGTATGGCATTGAGCAGACCAGCCCCTATCACCCTCAGGGCAAAAGTCCTTCAACTGGACTGTAGGAAAGTGCATTTGTGATGCCCTGGCGCCGCCAGGTGGTCACAGAAGTGTATTACACTCTACATAACACCATCCCACACAAGATACCATCAGCCACAAAATCTTAGCCACCCCCCTCAGGGTAGGAAGGACACACCAGTGGGCAGGACCATGAGGATTGGGAGCGCCCACCTAGGGGTCTTGAGGATCCAGGGGCAGGAACACAGTAGATTAAGTTTGGAGTTGGAAGTTGGAGGTCAAGTGGAGAGGAGTGACAGTGACAGACTGTCAGAGGAAAGCGGAGCCTAGTGGAGTGTAGACAGGGTAGTGGCCCTGGTCTACTGGCTAGGTGGCAAGCAGTGGACCCTGTCCGAAGGCGATGGGAATATGGTCGCGGGAAATCCAGAGTGGACCGGGACATGGTTGGAGCCCGCTGGTACTGACAGCGGAGATCTGGTCCGGAAACCGTGCACAGGCGGGGTACCTGGACCCTAGTTAGAAGACGGTTGCAAGCCCCTTCTCTAATTCCCCAGGCCGGGAGCAGGTTTCAAGCCTAGCTCCAGAAGTGTTAGCCAAGATAGAGCAAAACGGCAGCCCACCGCGGGGGATAGGGTATCCGCAAACACCCACTGAAATCCCAAGGGTCAGTTTTTCGCGGGCACGTCTCCCAACCAGAACATACCGGGAGTGGACTTCCCCATTCCAGACGGAGTCGTCCAAAAGTGAGGAAAATTACAGAGTGCCGGAAGAAGGGACATCGGTACACCAGCCGGGTGTGGGACCGAGTACACCTGGACGCGGCAGCCGGCCACTGACACCTTGGTTTGCCAATGAACTTGTGTGCAATTATTCCACAGTGAGCACACCAACACCCGGCCCGCCACCTCCGGCCTACATCACTCCCCGTATCCTTAACACTCAGCCCCGGGGTATCCACCCCTACCCACGGAGGGGTTAACATCCAGCTGCCATCCCATCTCCCCCGGGTGCTCCCCAACAGCAGCGGTGGTACACCATATTACCACACACCGTGGGTGGCGCCACGAAGTATCTACAGCAATCCCCATACATATACGTCCCCTTTTTATTTGAGTGTCCACGCGACCCCCGGGTCCGGAAATCCCTCGAGCCAGTGCGGATCCGGATCCGAGCAGCCCGACTGCTGACGTGGGGTCGGCACACACTGTATTGGTGAGACCTGGAAGGGTTATTGATGGGACATAGCCCTCTGCTTGCCGATGGATGAACAGACCGGGGAACAGAAATCACCTAGGATATAGAAATGTTGCAGTTTGTTTCAAAGAGGAGGCATTTCTCGGACGGACCTGTTTAGCAGCAGCCAAGGGAAGAGGTAGAGGAGGAGTGAAGAGCCCAGGAGCCGACCGGAAAAGGAGATCTGGTGCAAAGGAGAAGCAGCACGTGGACGTGCAGGCTGAAGGAGAGAAGGAGAGAAGGAGGTCACCCCTGCAGAAGATTTGAGAGGCAGAGAGATGACTCCAGAGGATACTGGAACAAGTAGTCCACAAGTCCCGCACCCCTGCACTGTCCAGCAAGACCCCAGCAAGACCTTCCAGACCCCCGAAACCCCCGTTGCACCTGTCAAGACCCCCCATATCAACCAGCAATACCCTCTAGACCCCTACTACACCTGTCAAGATCCCCAGGACCCCTGCTATGCCTGTCAAGACCCCCGAGATCCCCACTACACCTGTCAAGACCCACAAGACCCCTGCTACGCCTGTCGAAACCCCAACTTCACCTGTCAAGACCCCCAGACTGGACTGCGTGGTCAAGCCACAGATGTCGCCAGTCAAAATAGCCTCCTGTGGGTGACCCGACTTCGCCAGGCTGTTGTTTCCTGTACTTAAAACGGGGACTGTATTAATAGTGGTTGTAGCATAGCATACTGTGCGATTCAGTGACCATAACCCATATAGACGTAAATTGTAGGGTCTGGAGACTACGGACGGAGGCCCTGATATTTCTATACTGTTTACCACGAGAATTAATGTGTTTATCTCTTGCCCCTGTTAGGCTGAGTTATATGAGCTGCTGTGTTGTTATTTTCTAGTGTACTCAGAAATTGAATTATTTTTCTCTTGTAATAACCTTCCCTTGTCTTCTGTTTCCCTATCCTGGTATGTAAATTAATAAATTGAGTTACCACTGCTCCTCTCTCTCTGTTTGCTGTATTTTGATCCCTGTTCTTTACGGGACTCAACTCCAAATGCTGAGAACATTGGAGAAATACAAGAAGGCACATTGGCACTTTGGCCGGACTACCTGCCAGAACTGGTCTGGGCCAACAGCAACTAGGTGCACCCAGCTACAAGATACACCCTTCATCTTTTGCTGTTTGCAAGACCTGGGAGAGAGGTCTTTGAACTAAACCTGGAGCAGCCGGACGACTTGATGGAGGAGACAGCCACCTCCTAGGTGAAAGACCATCTCCAATTATTGCAGACCAAATTACAGTTAACTGTTCAGCAGCTGCAGAAGAGAGTGGACACTGGCAGCGGCCCAGTCCAAAAGATACCACTTCAACCCGGAGACCGAATTCTAGTCAGAGAGAAACGGCTCAGAAGAAAACTGAGCGAGAGATGGGAAGTACAGCCGTTCTTTGGTTTTAAAGTAGTCAAGGTAGTTTATTGACACATGGATTTCAAATACACCATGTGCCCAAAATATACATACACGGTATGTCAGCAAATCAATACATGAACTTCCCTATTGCTGCAAATGTTAAAAACATAAGGTACTTAGTATTTGTTTTATCAATGAGCACAAAAGCCATCCAACCACATCAAGGTGTACCCTAAATATGGATGGTCCCTATCACTAATATCTCACCTCTCCATGTGCCAACCCATGCCTTTTCTGAATGGAGAGTGAAAGAAGACTAGGCGAAGCTCACAACTAAAATCTGTCATGGAAGGATGTGTAGATAACAATGCTGACTTTGCTCTCTTCTCCTCGGTCTGCTGCCCTCTTTTATGCTCCACGTCAGGCTTTGCATTTCACTCAGGATATGACATCATCTCTATATGCCTTTTAAGGCCCATTAGGACACACATCTGTATCTTTGGATTTATTATTAAAGACTCTAATTTAGCATCCTCTGGCTCCTCTGCACACCTTCTTAATTAACCTGCTTTAGTCTTTGCTGTCCTGCTGACTTTTCTTTATCCTTCCTGATATTCTCGGTACTCCGGTGAGTACCATGTCCACACTTCCCATATGCCATTGCCAACTGTACTGATGTCAGGGGCAGTAGTGTAACTAGAGTTTGATGGGCCCCGGTGCAAAGTTCAGACCTGGGCCTCCCCCCTCTCCATGTACACCAATAATTGGGGTATGGGATAATGACACTAACACTCGGGCTACGGGATAATGACACTGACACTTGGCTTTTACCCTCAGCACCCAGGTTTCCCATGATCTAAAATCCCTCTATCAGCACCCAGCTTTCCTATGTTCTGATATCCATCTTGTCCTCGGCACCCAGCTTCCCCATGCTCTGCTATACATCTTTCCCTCAGCACCCAGCTTTCCCATATTAGAGCATGGGAAAGCTGGGTGCTGAGAAAAGATGTATAGCAGAGCATGGGAAAGCTGGGTGCTGATGGAAAGAGCCTTTCTTCCCTCAGCACAAAACATTGCCATCCCCTGCTTGTATCTTTGTCCCCCTTGCATATAGTTCTCCAAATACTATAATGGCCCCCACAACGCCTTCATATAGTATAAAGTATCTCACATATCCATTCATATATTAGAATGCACCTCCATAGTCCTCCTTGAATTATAATGCATTTCCCATAGTTCTCCATATATTATAATTCACCCCATAGTACTCCATATATTATATTGCACCACATTGTCCTCCATGTTTTATAATGCACCCCCATAGTCCATGTATAAGGTAGGCTCCATAGTCCTCCATATATTATAATGTAGCCCCCATAGTCCTATATGTATTATAATGCAACCCCATAAAACGTCATATTGTATTATGCAGCCCCATACTCCTCCATGTATAATGCACCCCCTAGTCCATGTATAAGGTGTCCTTCATGTTGTATAATGCAACCCCCTAGACCTCCATGTATAATACACCCCTATAGTCCCTGTATAACGTGTCCTTCATGTTTATGGAGCCCCCAAGGCCTCCATGTATAATGCAGCCCCCTAGACCTCCATTTATAATGCAGCACCCCCAGGCCTCCATATATAACTAGACCTCCATGTATAATGCAGCACCCCCAGGCCTCCATGTATAATGCAGCCAGCCTCCCGAGGCCTCCATGTATAATAATGCAGCCAGCCTCCCCAGGCCTCCATGTATAATAAGGCAGCCAGCCTACCCAGGCATCTGGCCACCATGTACTTACTAATTTATATATAAAAAAAAACAACAAGTACTCACCTCTCTCCTCATTCCCTTGCTGCTCTGTCCTCACATCTCCTCGTTCCACCGCTGCTGTCCTCACCTCTCTCCTCCGTTCCCTCGCTGCTCCGGTCAGTGTCCTTCTGTCCTGTGCTCTGCATGCCTCAGCACAGCAGTCGCACAGGAGGGATGTCACCGCGCAGGCACAGGGGGAGGCTGATGAAGCATAGAGCGGCACAGGCCGCTCTACGCTTTATCATTGCTATTTGCGATGATGGGGGAGGGGGGCCCAGTGTCAGTGGCGGCAGCGGGTCATATAGCGGCCACGTGGTCTGCGACAGAACAGCGCAGCTCCTCTCTCACAGAAAGGAGCAAGCTGCTGATCTGTCGAGCATCTGCAGGCCCCTAACCTGATGGGCCCGGTCGCAATGGTGACCCCTGCGACCGCAGTAGTTACGCCCCTGGTAAGGGGTCCGAGTACCCACTTGGTCCCTAGTCCTTCTCACTAGGTGAGCCTTACAGGTGCTGAGGCCTGGAGATGGCCATACTACCTAATTTATACTACAATAAAAGAAAAAATAGGATCTGTATGTATGTTTGTAAATCGGCCACCTGAAATATTTGTGCAGCTATATGTTAATTTAATAAAAAAGATGGGCAGGCACCCATTTTTTTTTATATTAAAAAAAAAAATCTACACAGCCTTCCCAGACAAGGTTTTAACTGTGAGCAACACTTTGTTTCTTTCACTCCCCTTTCAGATGAGGCCTGGTTCGGCATATCGAGAGGAGGGCACTAGTGTTTACGGAGCATCTATATTTAGGTACACCTTGACTTGGTTGGAATACTTTTGATCAAGAAACGCTGACTAAGTACCTTAAGTTTGTAACATTTACAGCAATAGTCGAGTTCATGTATTCATTAATCGCAATGTACTGAACTGTACTGTACTGTCGGCGTGTGGTTCCTTAAGTGTATGTCTGCCAACTACTCATCTTTCCATGAATAGCCTTTCCTTGTGTACCCTGCTTTCTGTGCAATTGGTATGTCTGTAACTGAACACTCCATGAACCCCCATTTTCACTTTTCTTTATGACCCTCTGTTATCTATGCCTATGCTATCCAACAGCTGGGTTCAGCTTTGATTTCAGTAATTAAGAAAAGCACCAGCCCCTCCCTTCTGTGATCCACCTCAGTGCCTTTCCAACTCTATATATCTGTAGCACACTGTCGGCCTAGACACTGTCGGCGTGTGAATCACTAAGTATGGATCGATAAGTGTGCAGAAAATGAATTAGGCCAGAATTGGGCTGGAAGGGACCGGAAGGTAACTGGATACATATAGTCACAGTAAACAATGTTTTTGTGTGTTTTTACTTTCACCTCTATAATACTTCACTTTCTGTTTTCCCCTCTGATCCCTACACCCAGTAATGAGCTATTCATCTCTCCCTCCATCCTCCCCACCCATCTCACCCTCTCCTCAGATCTGTTCCTCCACTTTACACCATGTTTCTCCAGACACACACGGCCACCTCACGGCCTCTTCTGCTCCCACCTACTTACACTCTCTCTGCTTCTCCTCACTACTGGGGATATCTCCCCAAATCCTGGCCCTCCTCACCACATTCCCATCGTCACATCTAACTGCTATCCACACAATGCTAATTTCCGCAACCCCTCTAACCTTATACCCATTCACCCAGCTCCGGCTCCCCCAGTCCCACTAACAGGAGCTCTATGGAACGCTCGCTCTGTGTGCAATAAACTTTCCTACATCCATGATCTTTTCATCACTAATAAACTCTTCTTCCTCGCCATCACAGAAATCTGGCTCACCCCCTCTGACACAGCCTCTCCTGCTGCACTTTCTTATGGTGGTCTCCAACTCTCTCACACCCCCCGCCCCAGTAACAAGCATGGTGGAGGAGTTGGTTTGCTCCTGTCCGACCAATGCTCCTTTACACTTATTCCACTTGCACCCTCGGTTACTCTCCCCTCTTTTGAGGTGTACTCCGTACGCATCAACTCCCCTTCCAACCTCCAACTGGCTGTCATTTATCGCCCCCCAGGGCCAGCCACTGCCTTTTTTGACCATTTCACCACCTGGCTACTACATTTCCTTTCCACCGACATCCCCACCATCATCATGGGTGACTTTAACATCCCCATTGACACTTCCCACTAATCTGTCTCCAAACTTCTAACACTCACTTCCTCCATCGGTCTCACCCAATGGTCCTCTGCAGCTACACACAAAGATGGCCACACACTGGACCTCATCTTCACTCGCCTCTGTTCCCTATCTAACCTCTCTAACTCGCCTCTCCCCCTGTCTGACCACAACCTACTCTCATTCTCATCCCTCTTTTCTCCAAGTACACAACCCCCCCTCCACAAACGTTCACACCCCCGCAGAAATCTCAATCACTTTGACTTAAACGTACTTTCTCAGTCTCTTTTCCCTCTTGCAGACATTGCTTCTTCAAACAATGCAGATGCTGCTGCCACTTCATGCAACACCACCATCTCTGCAGCTCTCGAATCAGCTGCCCCCCTCACACACACCAAAACCCTCACAATCAACAGTCAACCCTGGCACACGAGTCAGACTAAAGAATTGAGACGGGCTTCCAGAATTGCTGAGCGCAGATGGAAGAGGTCTCATTCCACTGAGCACTTCGTTACATACAAACAAGCTCTCACCACTTTCAAGTCTGCACTCACTGCTGCAAAACAAACCTACTTCTCATCCCTCATATCCTCTCTATCCCACAACCCTAAACAGCTATTCAACACTTTCAACTCTCTCCTCTGTCCACCAGCACCACCTCCCTCTCCTCTCATCTCAGCTGAAGACTTTGCCTCTTTGTTCAAGCAGAAGATTGACAACATCAGAGCAAGCTTTGGCCCACAATCACCACAACCACTCCTCACAACTACTCAGCCTTCTTCCTCCAAATCCAGTTTCTCCACCATGACAGAAGAACATCTTTCCACTCTACTCTCAAGATCACATCTCACAACCTGCCTGCTTGATCCACTCCCATCCCACCTCATCCCCAATCTCACCACAGTCCTTCTCCCGACCCTAAGCCATCTCTTCAACCTATCACTAACAACTGGTGTATTTCCTTCATGTTTTAAACATGCCTCAATCACACCCAACCTCAAAAAGCCCTCCCTTGACCCTTCCTCTGTGTCAAACTATCGCCCCATATCCCTTCTCCCCTATGCCTCAAAACTACTGGAACAACATGTCCATCTTGAACTGTCCTCATACCTCTCTTCCTGCTCTCTCTTTGACCGGTTACAATCTGGCTTCCAACTCCATCATTCCACTGAAACTGCCCTGACCAAAGTCACCAACAACCTACTAACTGCCAAAGCCAAGCAACACTACTCTATCCTCCTCCTCCTGGACCTGTCCTCTGCCTTCGACACAGTAGACCACTCCCTCCTAGTACAGATTCTCTCATCTCTGGGCATCACAGACTTGGCGCTATCTTGGATCTCCTCAAACTTATTCAACCAAACTTTCAACGTCTCCCACTCTCACACCACTTCCTCATCTCGCCCCCTATCTGTCGGGGTCCCCCAAGGTTCAGTTCTTGGACCCCTGCTGTTCTCCATTTACACCTTTGGCCTGGGACAGCTCATAGAGTCCCATGGCTTTCAGTATCATCTCTATGCTGATGATACGCAGATCTACCTCTCTGGACCTGACATCACCTCCCTACTAACCAGAATCCCACAATGTCTGTCTGCTATTTCATCCTTTTTCCCTGCTCGATTCCTAAAACTGAACATGGACAAAACAGAATTCATTGTCTTTCCTCCTCCTCACTCAACCCCCCCACCTGACATATCCATCAATGTCAATGGCTGCTCACTTTCCCCAGTGCAACGCGCTCGCTACCTGGGAGTAGCCCTAGACTCTGATCTCTCTTTCAAGCCACACATCCAAGCCCTTTTCTCCTCCTGTCGCCTCCAACTCAAAAATATTTCCCGGATCCGTACTTTCCTTTCCCAAGAAGCTACAAAAACCCTAGTACATGCCCTTATTATCTCCCGTCTGGATTATTGCAACCTCCTGCTCTGTGGCCTCCCTTCTAACAGTCTCGCACCCCTACAATCTATTCTAAACTATGGTGCCCGGCTAATCCACCTGTCCCCCCGCTATTCCCCGACCTCTTCTCTCTGCCAATCCCTTCACTGGCTTCCCATTGCCCAATGACTCCAGTTCAAAACACTAACCATGACATACAAAGCCATCCACAACCTGTCTCCTCCCTACATCTGTGACCTAGTCTCCCGGTACTTACCTGCACGTAACCTTCGATCCTCACAAGATCTCCTTCTCTACTCCCCTCTCATCTCCTCTTCCCACCATCGCATCCAAGATTTCTCTCGTGCCTCCCCCATACTCTGGAATGCTCTGCAACAACACATCAGACTCTCGCCTACCTTGGCAAGCTTCAAAAGGAACCTGAAGACCCACCTCTTCCGACAAGCCTACAACCTGCCATAACCCTCAGTCTGATACAGTGCCGCACAATCAACTCTACTCTAACCTACTGTATCCTCACCTATCCCTTGTAGACTGTGAGCTCTCGCGGGCAGGGACCTCTCTCCTCCTGTACCTATTTGTGTCTTGTATTGTTTATGATTATTGTACTTGTCCCTATTATGTACACCCCTTTCACATGTAAAGCGCCATGGAATTGATGGCGCTATAATAATAAATAATAATAATACTGATGCTATAGTGTATGCATATGCTTATTTAGATCTAATGAAGAGGTGTGATACCCTGAAACATGTTATCCATAAGACAATAAGGTACCTTTTGTTAAAAGTTTGTAAACACTACAATTGTACCTATCTTCAACTGGTCTCTCTTTATCGATTTATTCTCTTTTTCTCAACGTACCTGCTTTCTCAATGCTGATAAATACAGGCAGACACTTATCCATCATGTAATACCATCATTGAGGCATCTTGCCTCTAAAAGTATTCTTGATTTATGTATTCTTGATGTATTCATGAGGAGACAAAAGGATATGAATAAACCTACATCCACTGAAGATCTGTCGTTAGTTCTTCAAGATGTTTGGAAAATCTCTCAGCCGAGTTCCTTTAATATTTGAGTGAATATGTGACGCCCTGGTCTATCAGGTCATCACAAGGGTGCCGTGCAACCTGCCCTTCTGCATGGTACCCACTCCTGCTTGGTTACGGGTCCTGTTCATTTGGTGTTGCTACCAACAGGTGTACATAAATCCTGAGGAACACTCAGCACCACACCCCCCAACCACCCATTGGGCAGCCTGAGGGGAATAAGGCCACCCAGATGGGGGGATGGAAGAGGGAGGGCAGAGATGTCAGTAGTTGAGTGGAGTAGAGTTGAGCAGTGAGACATCGGTGACAGTGCAGGTCACGCTGTGGAGCTGGGCTCCTGTACCCGTCCCAGGTGCCAGATGTTGGCCTGGCCAGAAGGAGCTGGAACCCCAGTCGCAGGGGGTAGTAACAGGGGTACGGTGCTGCTACAGAGAGCAGGCCGGCTGCCTTATGCTACAACCGGGCAGGAGCCAGGGCACGACAGGGTACACGGACCCTAGGCTGGGAAGTAGCTTCACGCAGCCCAGTAATTCACCCGACGGGAACGGAATCTTCAGGAACCGTTCCCCACCCGCTCCAGAATCGGGGTACTAGCGCAACGAGGGGGATAGGACTTCCCAAAATCATCCAGAAAATCCCAAGCGTGAACCCTGAGAGCAGGCTCACCTTGCTAGCCACGCAGGTGAGCGGGACCCGAGTAGTCTTAGGCGAAAGGGATCCAGCAAGTTACACACAGTGCCAAGGGACAAGGCTTCAGACCAACCAGCAACACCAAAGGGGCACGGACCCAGCGTGCTCTACCAAGAGAAGCAGAGCATTCAAGAGTTTGGTTTACCTGGTGTCAGCATCAGTGACTTTGGACTGTGTGAGTACCCGATATCCCTTCACCCGACGGGTTCCCCACACCATCCATCACCGGGCCCCGGGACACCAGGCACCTATCCATGGAGGGGTTAAAACATCCTGCTGCTTCAACATAGTCATCGGGCTCCCCAACAGCAGCGGTGGTCTCTCCCATTACCATGCACCGTGGGTGGCATCATGAACATTATCCCATTCACCACCCCAAAACACAAATCCCCCCCTTTTATTTCTGAGGTAGCCGCACGACCCCGCTTCGGATCCGGAGACCCCTCAAGCTACGCGGATCCGGGTCTGAGCAGCCCGTCGGCTGTCGCGGGGGCGGCACAAATATATTGATGAATTTAGTTTTCTCTCTTATCCATTTATTGTAATGGGGAATGTAACAATGGAACAGGGCCTCTAGGCTGCCCCTAAGACTGGGGCCCCTGCACTGTCCCTTATCGTGAAGGTAGGCTCGATGGTAGCCAGGTTGAAGCCTTGAGCATGACCCTGTCTCCTGTCCAAGGAGCAGGAGGGAAACCCAGTAACAAAAATCCCAGAAATAGGCACAGACAAGGGTAAATGAAACTCGTGCACACTGCACTCAAACACAAAGGAGGATCAGTATGTGGACTGGGGAGCAACACACAGGCAGTAGGAAATAAATACACAACTGGAGAACTCACACAGAACCACAACTTGTAGATCACCATAGAACTAGCTAACGACAGGAACCCAGCAGAAGCTATATCCGGCACTCAGCCCTAGAATCAAGAACCTTATGAAGGGTGAAGGTGGCTGAGGATGGTAATCAGCAGACTGAGCTCCCAGCAGATGATCACAAGCCAGCATAAATTAGCTCCTTTTGTGCTGGAGAACAGCGAAGCCAGAACCAGCCAACGCCCATGACAGACTGTGCAACAAAGGAATCCCAGGCTGTTTGTCAAACTCTGCAGTATGACCAGAGTCCGACGCTGCCTTGACAACGAGCAAGTGCAATGCCGAACACTGTACAACATTTATTTAACATTTTGTTAATGGATAAATATAAATTATTAACACTTCTATTTTTATTGGCTGCATTCTTTGAACACCTTATATAAAACTTTTATGCATCACTATATATATTTTACAAGCGCGGGTGGAGTTTTTCTTTTCTTGACGCATTACATCCAAAAACATTATTTTCATCCCCCGGGAGAGCGATTCAGACACTGCAAATAGCTTGCAATTCATCAATCAGTGAAGGAAGCAAGCTCATTGTGTTCTTATTCTTACGAACGACATGTCCGAGCACCTGTGATACTTGGTCTTGCATCGCGAGTACCTGAGCACTTTGTTGCTCAATGAGTATCGAGTGGTGGTGAGCATGCTTGCTAATCTCCATTTGGGAGGCAAAAGTGGAGTAAATTAAGACAGAAATATAGTCAAGTAATAATAATTGGTTGGCACTCGTAGGTATTGATAACCGGGTGTTCTATGGTAGGGAAATCCGGTATAATTTAAGAATGCATAACACAGGCACCTCAGAGAGAGAATGAAGACTTTATTTGATCATCAACAAGTATAATTCTATACAAATGTCCTTGGAAAGTGGTGCATAGAATCACGTACATATATCATGCTGCAATGAATTTATAGTCATGTGCATGATCATATTGTTTATTGAATTTAGATACAATTTTGTTTTAGCAATTATTCTATATGTAAGTGCTATATTTTTCACATTATAAGATGCACCCCAAATTTAGAAAAGGAAATAGAAATAAAAGATTTTTTAGTGTAAAATAGGGGGTCCGTCTTGTTGTCTTATGTGGTCCGTCTTATCGGCCAAAAGTAGCTTACGGTGGGGGTGCAAGGTCATGGGAAGCCAGCGGCAGCACGAGTGGGGTGAAGCTGCGGGCCCTGGGCTCAGAGGAGGGGGTCCACTAGCGGTGCAAGGCAGGCGCCATTAATCTCACTGCAACGGACGTGATGGACGTCAGAAAAATAGCACTGGAGGTGGCTCATACGTAGATTGAGATCTCGGAGAACCGAGACATGACATGAATAGAGCACATTTCAGTCTCTAACGTACAACAGATGAAAGATAAGCCAAACTCATGAAGAGGTGCATACCTCAATATGAATCTTGCTCCAGTGGAGTCTTCATCGAAATTGGCATAGAAAAGATAAGTCTCAATAAATACGCTCCATAATATTAATGAAGCTTATTTCCAGGTATTTTACAAAAAAACGCTACAAAATAGTCCTGTAAAACAGTTAAAAATATTATATGAATTCAGACTAGTTTTCAATTTGTCAGTTTTATGAAAATTACCGTTCAAATAATGAAATAATATAAGTCTTTACCAACAGTTCCAAGGGTATAACGACACAGAAACTGTGATCTGTAGCCATTAGCTAATATCTTCTGGCAAACATTTGCATACGTGATAAAGCTGCTTACGTCATTTTAAAGGAACTAATGAATTTAATTGATTGCAATATCTGTACTAGCAATCAGATGCTATCTTATTTGCAGGGTGTATCAACATCTACTAAAATCATATTAAAGGGTTTGCCTCATCATAGACATCCTAGTGCTATGCTAATAATGCTCAATTGATGGTGGACTGGTTGTTCTGACACATCAGTCACTTTTACAAAGTAGCAGTGTTGGTAAAAAACAATATACTACTTTATCTGCTGGCAGCTCAGCTCATCTTTTCCAGATTGCTGTATGGTTGGCAACTTTATAAAAGCTTAATGGAGCCGACAAGAGACAAATAGCGCTGCACTTTCCGAATAGCGCCACTATACAGCGTAATTAAGGGTCTACAACTTTGCATCAACTCTGAATCAAGCAGAAATCCGCAACTTTATTATGTCACAGTTGATGCATGGACACAGTCATCCAGCCCCTTTCACACACCACAGAGGTCAAAACACTAATTTATGTTGAGCACAGAGCCGGAAGTGGAGCTACCAAACCCAGAACTGTCACAGATACTCAGGGGCAACTGTTATAAGTACTCTATATTAGTAAGTTGTAGTACATACTTTTTCAAAGCTTTTTTAAAGGGGTTGTCCAAGAAAAACATCATCGATTCCATGAAAACATCATGGCTTGACGCGTTTCGGACAGTTGGAATGTAGATAAGTACTTAATCATAAGAATGTTTTTCTTGGACTTTTAATCCTTGAATAAAGTTTCTACACTTTTATATATTTTTCGTTGGATTATATTTTTTCTATCCTGGAATTGGTGCTGAGTCCCGTCCTTACTCCTAGCTATTGCCTCTATGGACCTGCCTGTCCGGTGGACATCCTGCATCCCAACTGAACTGAGCAGATACATATACGGGTGAGCTGAATTTTTCTTTCTTCATTCAAAGAAAAGAACACGGTCCCTACAGTCAAACATGGTGGAGGTTCCCTGATGTTTTGGGGTTGCTTTACTGCCTCTGGCACTGGACTGCTTGACTGTGTGCATGGCATTATGAAGTCTGAAGACTACCAACAAATTTTGTAGCATAATGTAGGGCCCAGTGTGAGAAAGCTGGGTCTTCCTCAGAGGTCATGGGTCTTCCAGCAGGACAATGACCCAAAACACACTTAAAAAAGCACTAGAAAATGGTTTGATAGAAAGCACTGGAGACTACTAAAGTGGCCAGCAATGAGTCCAGACTTGAATCCCATAGAACACCTGTGGAGAGATCTCAAAATGGCAGTTTGGAGAAGGCACCCTTCAAATCTCAGGGACCTGGAGCAGTTTGCCAAAGAAGAATGGTCTAAAATTCCAGCAGCACATTATAAGAAACTCATTGATGGTTACCGGAAGCGGTTATTCGCAGTTATTTTGGCTAAAGGTTGTGCAACCAAGTATTAGGGGTACTTTACACATTGCGACATCGCTAGCATTTGCTAGTGATGTCCAGCGCGATAGCACCCGCCCCCATCGTGCATTCCATATCTTGTGATTGCTGCTGTAGCGAACATAATCGCTACTGCAGCTTCACACGCACATACCTGGTCGGCGACGTCGCTGTGACCGCCGAACAATCCCTCCTTCAAGGGAGAGGTGCGGTCGGCGTCACAGCGATGTCACCGCGACGTCACTAAGCGGCCGCCCAATAGAAGCGGAGGGGCGGAGATGAGTGTGACATAACATCCCGCCCACCTTCTACCTTCCGCATTGTTGGTGGACGCAGGTAAGGAGATGTTTGTCGTTCCTGCGGCTTCACACACAGCGATGTGTGACGCCGCAGGAGCGACAAATAACATCATATCTCCTGATGTAGCGACATTATGCAAATGAACGACGTTACACAGATCAGCGATTTTTTTACGCTTCTGTGCTCGTTCATCCTCGCACTTAGGATTTACACGTTGCAATGTCGCTACTGGCGACGGATGTGCATCACTAACGACGTGACCCCGACGATATATCGGTAGCGATGTTGCAACGTGTAAAGTACCCCTTAGGCTAAGGGTGCCAATACTTTTGTCTGGCCCATTTTTGGAGTTTTGTGTGAAATGATCAATGATTTGATTTTTGTTTCATTCTCTTTTGTATTTTATTCATTGCAAGCAAAATAAATGAAGATAATAATACCAAAGAATTTGTGATTGCAATCATTTTCAAGAAGAAACTGAGTATTATCTGACAGAATTGCAGGGGTGCCAATACTTTTGGCCATCACTGTATACAGACTATAAGTAAATATTAAAGGGAACCTGTCACCACCAGTAGACTCTTATATACAGTATTACAGAACACTGTATATAAGAGCCAAGGCCGCTCTGTATAAAGTAAAAAACACCTTTATAATACTCACCTAAGTGGAGTGGACTGTCCGGTCCAATGGGTGTCACTGGCCTCAGTCTGGCGCCTCATCCATCTTGTCCGATCGCTGTACTCCTTCTTCTGAGGCCTGTGTAGATGACACGTCCTACATCATCCACACAGGCCAGCATTGTGGTCCTGCACATGCACACTTTGATCTGCCCTGCTGAGAGCAAATCAAAATATTGTAGTGCCCACGTGCAGGCGGTCTTTGACAATTCCTTGCACCTGCGCATTATAGTACTTTGATCTGCCCTTAGCAGAACAGATCAAAGTGTGCCTGTACAGGACCACAATGCTGGCCTGTGTAGATGATGTAGGACGCGTCATCCACACTTGGCTGGGTAGAAGGAGGACCACGATTACAGCAGAGAGGAGGCACCACACCTGCAATCAGTAACACCCAGCGGACCAGACCACACCCTAGGGGAATATAATAAAGGTGTTTTTTACGTTCTACAGAGCGGCCTAGGCTCTTATGTACAGTGGTGGTGGCTGCAGCTTATAAGGGAAAAACCTCACAGGATGACTCAGATCACAACTTGTAACTTTTGCTTCCTAAGCAGCCATGGAGGGGTCTTCGTACCTCCTTAAAAGGAACCTGTCAGGTCCAATATGCACCCAGAACCACGAGCATAGATAAAGACATCTTTAGAAAAAGTATTTCTAAAGATCTTTTATCATATGGTAATGAGCAAGGAGACTAGTCCCCTGGGTGTTAGTTCCCTTGGCTAGTCAGCCCCATTAGCATGTTAGTACATCCCTGTGGGCATGCTAACATGCGAATGAATGTGCAGTGTCAAAGGATGATTTCACTCACCTCTCCGCCACCATCGCCGTCCATCACTGGATTTCGGCTTAGTGCGCATAACCCCGGAGTTTCGGTCAAGCGTACTATGAAGCCAGCTGTACGCGTCACGGCTTCAAACTCATGTAGTGCACATAACCGGATGTCCGGGATCATGCTCACTGAGCTGAAGTCCAGGAGGCACACGCCATGGCAGAGGAGAGGTGAGTGAGATCATCCTATGACGCTGCGCAATCATTAGCATGTTAGCATGCCCACAGGGCGTACTAACATGCTAATGGAGACGACTAGCCAGGTGAACTAATTAAAATGTATGTCTGGAACACCAGATGTTCCAGACGTACATTCTTTAATTAGTATGCACTTTCTGCCTGAGAACCCTGCCCCATCCATAGCCATGTATCTTATTTCACATATACAGCTTGGTCCTTTGCTTCCCATACAGAGCAAGTTTTTTTTAACTGCATCTGAGGTTACACATAGGTTAGGGACCCCAAAATTAGAGATTACCTTGGCGTGGTTTGGGGCTCTTTTGCATTGATCAATACAATGGCTAAACATCTCTTATATTCCTGTAACGAGCAGGCATAGCTGTGTTTTTTCTAATCAAATATTTTTTACTTGCACTAAATCTTACCAATTTGGCTCTTACTGCTCACTAATCTAATTAGCAGATACTGACACAAAATGTATCAGTATGGAAAAAGAAACAAATTGCGTCTAGTTCAGAATTAAGTTAATCGACTATACCGATACGTTTCCTCTATGGCTGGGAACTTTTTATTGTTGCTTCAAGTCTTTCTTTACAAATAACAAAGCCTGGACAGATACTTCATTGTGTACAGAGCTAATACTGTGCTGCCTCCGGGTATGAACAGTAAGTGCATTCTGTTAGTGTTTTTATTAAAATAGAAAATATGGGTGTGTACTTTTTTTTTCTGTGCCAAACATACTGTTATCTTACTGAGAACTAAACTTTGTAACTTCCTTGTGGAATAGGTTGCAGTAGTTTGAAGAACTGTGCTTTAGGCCTCTTTCACACGTTCGTGAAAATCACGCACGTTTTCACGGACGTGTCAAAGGTGCATATTGCCCTGCGTGAGCCGTGTGTATGGCACACGTGTGTTCTCCGTGTGTTATCCGTGATAACACACGGAGAACGGGACCTTTCTGCTCACCTGTACCTGGCGTTGCTGTCCGTGGTGCTGGTCTTCGGTCTCCGGTCCTGACGATTCCTCGCTGCTGCTGCTTCCGGCCGCAGTGAAGTGAATATGCAATGAACATAATGAGCTGCGGTCGGAAGCAAGTGATAGTAGCGACAGAGACAGGAGGGCTGGAGAAGGGGAGTAAAGTTTTTTTTTCCTTTCTCAGACACGTGTGTTTTCTCCGGTGCGTTTCATACGTAACACCTCCGTGTGGTCCGTTTGCGTTCCGTGTGACACCCGTGATGCCCGAAAAAAATGGATATGTTGACGTGTGGAGCACACGGACACATGTAAGCTCCACATGTACACACGGACCATGGCAGAACATGCATGTGAGCGCAGACCCATTGATTTTAAAGGGTCTACATGTGCCCGTGTCTCCGGTTCATGAGGAAAAGGACCAAACACGTACCGGAGACACGGACGTGTGAAAAAGGCCTTACAAGAATGAGTAATACTGCAGCAGCAAAAGCTTAATCGCTTAAAGGGAACCTGTTAGCATTGTTTCAGTCTGCACAGGAGCCTTTAGGGACTGCACAGCTGAGACCTCTAGTGTGTACAAGAACTGGCTGAGTCGGGTGCTGTAGATTTAAGTAAAACATTATTTTACATTATTTACCATGTGTACACTTTAGTGCGCATAACACAGTGTTTTGTCAGCAGGAGATTATCAGTACAGGACTAGTTTATACACATAGAGCAGTCATGCTAATAAGTATATCCCTGCCACAGTACTGATTTTCAGCTTGCTGACAGTTCGCAGTGTACAGAGGAAGCTGGCAGTCAAAGGTGGAGGCCAATTTATACATAGGACATAAGTCTTAGCTCTGCTACATCTACATCGAAACATCAGACAAAACAGGAATTCTATCAAAACTACATCAAGCAGCCCAGTATCACACATTACTAGAATCAGGCTTTGTCTCTATGTTAAGCTGCTATTACCGTGTTCTTCCAAAAATAAGCCCTACCCCGAAAATAAGCCCTAGTCACGATTCAATAATGAAGTGTCCATGCAGCTAAAAAAGTTAAAGAATTCTGCAGGACACTTTATTGTAGACAGCGGACAACCCCAAAAGAAAGAAGACAGAAGACCCCACAATCATACTCATCAGATGCCGAGCGGAGGCCCTGCAGTGGATTGAACACCCAGACACATCAGATCTCACACACAATCACCCATCAGATCGCACACACATACTCACCACATCCAGCGAGATCAATTTCTTCTGGCCAGCAGAATCCTGAGACGCAGTGCGGTGGCACGCAAGGACCTGTGGTTGTGGATGGAATGCTTACAGGACCTGCAATACGCAACTTCCTCCCATCTTTCCCTGTGGCCGAAGGCATTCTGTACCGCCGGGTTTGGTGAGTGACTAGTGACTGTGTGTGTGTGATCTGATCGGTGATTGTGTGTGTGATCTGATGTGTGTGTATGAGTGTGTGTGCGATCTGATTTGTGAGTGTGTCGGCGTGCAGCAAACCTACTGGGAGGACTAGCCGGAGATCACAGAGAGGAGTTGGGAGCCACACAGACGTCCGGGCCCTGGTAAGTACGAGTCTCCTGGAAAAAGGGGGAGTCTGTTTTTTGGGGGGAGAAACCACATTTCTCCAAAAATAAAACCTACTGCAAACATAAGCCCTAGCGCTTTTTTGGGGGCACAAAAAAAGTAGTCTTAAACACGGTAGATTACGTAGGAAAATCCTGCTAACAGATTCCCTTTAATGGACTATATAAAAGAGAGGCCAACAAAAGATTAATGGGAGTCCGACTTCCAGCCCCTCTAATGGTCATCTGTTTGAAGGAGTCATAGGTCCCCAGCAGGTTCCTCATCCCTTCCATTATTTATCAGGATGAGCTCTGTACTTTCAGTAGCGGCTGTGTCTGGTCTTACAAATCACACCAACTTCATCCTTTACAATTGTCTTTACAATTGTCCTTTAATATGTCCGTCGCACCCTTTTCCAATGTCACTGCCACTGGTCCCCGACTCCTCTGGTCCCGGACCACCGTCTGCGACTCAACTTCAGTCTATCTCCTCGGGAGCTACCAATCCAGCTCCTCACTCTTTGAGGGCTGCTACTACTCTGCTCTCTTCCTTCCTCCCACCAGTCTGCCTGACCCCTAGGTGGTTGGCCCTATTCCAGCTTAACAAACCAACTGGTGTGTCTGACAGGTCATGATGTGAGGTGTGGTTGGGATTTGTGATGCTGATGGTAGTGACACCGGTTGTTGGGAACCCGGAACTATGGGGGGTAGGCCCTGCACCCTGGGTGAAAGGATGCAGTTCCCTGTGGCACCCTGATATACTCAGGGGCGCCATTTTCCCCCTTGGTTAAACATAGTTCGTCCCCGAGCTACAGGACACACAGAGGTTTTATTCAACTGGAACTTAAAAAGATAGCATTTTAGATATTAGATACTCTTCTCACACAGGGGAGGCAATACACTTAAACGTTAAAAACTCACAGAGTCCAACAGTAGAACACTTGGGAATGCTACCAGTTGTAGCGGTAGCTTGGGGCTCAGCCTACTCTGCTGCAGCCCCTTCCTGTGACAGTCCATTCCCATTGTCCCTTTTCCTTCAACCCGCCACCCAAAACACCTGGACCTCTGGTGCCACCGCTAATCATGGTGTCGCACCATCCCGAAATCCTTGAAGAGTCCATGGTGACGGAATTGAAGTCCTGATGGTTCAAGACACGACTCTGGTAGGCACATGCCTAGGGAACGCCCAACTTGTGCAGCAATTATCAACACGCTTTAACACTTTCACATTCTCAGTAAACCACCAGGGTAATCTGGCAGTCATTACCCTTGCGCCACCTTCCACCGAGGGTCTCTGGTACCACCTCCTAGTGGCGCACCACCCAAGACCCTGATGGTCTTTTTATCTTTAACGGAGCTATATAAAAAGGTTCAACAAGGATGGCACATACACTTGCAAAACATTAACTTCCTTGCCGCCCTCTACCGGGGACCTCTGGGACCATCTTGCATCACCCAGATCCCTAGTGGTCTTTCTACTTCACCAGAACTTTGTAGAAAGATTCAACAAGGGCGACAATCGTGACAGTCATTCTTCAAACTTGTAACGCAAGAACAGTAAAACATTCGGGTAACAACCTGACTGGAGCTACCATGGTTGCATAGGGCCATGAGGTTCACTCGGCCTCTTGGGTCCAGAATTCCAGGAACAACCACAACACATCTCGAGAGTTAAACTTGTAATGCAAGAACAGTAAAACATTCGGGTAACAACCTGACTGGAGCTACCATGGTTGCATAGGGCCATGAGGTTCACTCGGCCTCTTGGGTCCAGAATTCCAGGAACAACCACAACACATCTCGAGAGTTGGATCCACAAGCGGGAATGGAGGCGGTGTGGTCGGCGGTGGTGTAGCTTCAGGAAGCTGGGCTGGCTGGTGCTCCACAACCAGACTGGAGACGGGGCCTGGCTCCGTGCAGGTCAGTGAGGTTGAGAGGGTCTGCGTTCCTATATCCGGGCGCTGCTCTGCGTGCGTGGCCCGGTTCTCATGGGCCCACACTGCTGCCACCATTCTCCGAACCTCCTCTTTCCAGTCCACAACCTGTTAAAGGGACTGTACATGCACCCGGACACAAAACCATGCTAGTTCTCATTCCAGCCAGGCAGCAGTCCCTGGTACAGGACGGCTGGATTCCTGCTCCGCTGGGGTAGACATTTCGCCGTTTGCAGGTTTGTTAACCCCCGTCCCCTCCCTGCGCCTCCATCTTCCTGCTCCCCCTTGGTTTTTGTCACCTACCTCTCTGGAACAGGGAATCACTGGGAACTTCCGGGTCCGGCCACTACCGGTTTCCAGCCGCGCTTTCTGTACGAGGGGCGGGGCTTCGGCTTTGCGCCCTTTTGCTGGGGATGATGGCACAGTTGTTGTGTCTTGACGCCAAAATGGCGGGCAAGATGGCGGCAATTCAAACGGACAGTCGCAGCTCAGTTTTGAACAGTTCTGGAAGGCGCACATCACCCAGTTCAATGGGTTCAGTCCCTATCCTGTTTGTGACACCAGAAAAAATTAGAGTTGTGCCGCCCCAGCTTGGAACGGGGTGCTCGGATCCAGGGTGGTCGTGGCTCGAGGGGTCCAGACCTGGGGTCAGCAAACACTCCAATCCTTGAAAGGGGATTATTTACAGGGGAGAAGTTCGTGATGCCACCTGCGGGTTGAGGTAATAGGAGTACCGTCACTGCTGGGAGGAGTACCGGGGCAGATGGTGTGGAGCAGCAAGATGTTAGTCCCTCCACAGGTAGGGAAGGCCCCGGCCTCTGGGATTTTGGTGGATATTTTGGGAGCGCAGGGTGCAGGGTACTCACTTTGGGTAGGTGCTGGATGAGGATTATAAAGTAGACACTCACACTGAAGGTAAACCAAAGTCTCTGTGCCTCACTGTCACTGCGGGTGCCCAGCCGGGTATCCGCTCCCACCGGTGTCACTTGGTAATCCGGAGCCCACCTCCGTACACAATTTAGTTTGTCTGTTGTGGCCCCTTGACTTGAAGCTGTTAGGGCCTTGCTCACTATATTTAGTGTAGCTGTGCTCATGATGGCTGGCACTTGGGATTTTAGTGGGTTGCTTTACTGGAAAACCCTATCCCCCATGGTGTGCTGGCGCCTTCAACCTCTGAGCTCTTAGGGAAGTTCGTGAAGATACTCTCTCTCCCAGGTTAATTATCAGGACGTTGAATTGGTTCCTGACCTAGGGTCCTGTACCCCATCGTGCTTGGTACCGGTCAGTTCTTTTGTGTTTCTGATGCCGACAGTCCTCCTAGACTATGTCCGTCCCACCCTTTTCCAACGTCACTGCCACTGGTCCCCGACTCCTCTGGTCCCGGACCACCGTCTGCGACTCAACCTCAGTCTAGCTCCCCGGGATCTACCACTCCAGCTTCTCGCTCTTTGAGGGCTGCCACTACTCTGCTCTTTTCCTCCCTCCCACCAGTCTGCCTGACCCCTAGGTGGATGGCCCTATTCCAGCTTAACCAACCCACTGGTGTGTCTGACAGGTCATGATGTGAGGTGTGGTTGGGATTTGTAGTATTGATGGTAGTGACACCAGTTGTTGGGAAGCCGAAACAATGGGGAGTAGGCCCTGCACCCTGGGTGAAAGGATGCAGTTCCCTCTGGCACCCTGATATACTCAGGGGCGCCACACTTCTACCAGCATAAATGTCTATGTCTGATACTGTAAAGGTTAATGCTGTAAAAACTGTACAGTTAAAGCATAGTCTAAACTTTTCTGAGCAGGAGCCAACAAAATCATTAATTGTGCTAACATTTAAATTGCTGATAACACTGCAGAAATCAATAAACACACAATGACATATGTATTGCTTCATACTATGGCCGCTAATATATGAGGAACTACTAAGATGAATAATACAGCAATAAGGGCAGAAAGGTTAGAACCATAACCACACTCAAGAAAAGGTATTTACATATCTTTTTTTAGCAAATATGAAACCCTAAGTATCTGTTTTTTGTTAGTTATTTATACATAGGTTATTTTCATTTAAAAAAACAAAGCTCAGGGCAATACCTTTGGTGACTATGCCAGGAAATGTTTTTAACTAGAGTTAACCAAAAGGATTAAAAGGATTCAAGATGCCCTGGTCTGGCATCCAGTCTGGTCCTCTGTGACAGCCCAAGGCCTATGTGCGCACGTTGCGTAAATACATGCAGTTACGCTGCGCTTTGTAGCGCAGCGTAACTGCATGTGTCTTGCGGCCCCTGCACAGTCTATGGAGATTGTGCAGGGGCCGTGCGCATGTGCCGTTTTAGAGCGCAGTGCTTCGGCTGCTGCCGAAGCGCTGCGTAAAAAGAAGTGACATGTCACTTCTTCCGTGCGCTTTGCCGGCAGTTCCTGCTCTGTCTATGGCAGGAGCTGCAGGCAGAGCGCATGGAATCGGCTTTTTTTTTTTCACTACGGACATTTCTGCAGCGATTTAAAGCGCACATGTGCTCTTCAGATCGCTGCAGAAATTTCTGCAGTAACTGTACGCAACGTGCGCACATAGCTTTAGTCTCCCATGATGTTATGACATCAGAGGGCCTTGCAAATGCAAGAGAAGCCCAGAAAGCAAGGCCACGAATACTGGTTGCAGAAGTGAATATTGCTCAGGTTCGGATGCTACAGAAGATCATATTGGACACTGGAACAGAGCAGTCACAATCTTTATCTTCAACTTTTTTCCCAGCATATTGGTTAAAGGGCTTGTCCAGGACATTAACATTGATGGTCTATCTTTAGGATAGATCATTAGTGTCTGATTGGTGGGGGTAGAACACCTGATATCCCCGCCGATCAGCTGTTTCCAGTAGCGATGACAGTCGAAACTGATTAAATGCGAAGCAGCACAGCGCACAGACAGAATAGTGGCACTGGCTGGATACTGCATATCCACAACCTATTGATTTGAATAGGTGTAGATATGCAAAAAGAAAAGGGAATTATATGGCAAATAAATAACATTTTTGAGTTGCCAGCTAACCTTTTAACCCAAGGTCTTTACCCTGCTAATGTTAGTCTTTGAAATGTTAAAGACTAACTGCTGGAGTAAAAATTGTTTGCAAAGTGATAATAGGCCTATAGTGCAGATGTGTGTGTGTGTGTATATTTTATATATATATATATATACTGTATATATATATGTCGCGGGCGGAGGAGGGGACGCCGCGCTCTCCCACTGCTCGGGTCCGGCTGCCGCGGCTGCTGCGGCCTGCTGCTGCTCGGTGGCTCGAGCGATGGGCCGGATCCCGGGACTCTAGCGGCGCTCCTTGCCCGTGAGTGAAAGGGGATTGGGTGTTGGGATATAGTTTATTGTCCGTGACGCCACCCACGGTTGTGGTGATTTGTTGGCACCACCGCTGCTCGGTATGAGGATCCCGGGAATGATGATATGGAGCAGCTAGTTGTTGTGTTGCCCCTCCGTGGGTAGGGGTTGGTGATCCCGGGGCTCCGTGATGAGGTGGGAGATGCAGGGCTTCGTGGGCGCAGGGACGCGGGGGCAGCGCTGTGCCTTGCGGCACTGTGGTACTCACTCAGCCTGAGACGATGACACAGTTCTCGGTAAAACACACGGCTGGAAAGACGGTTCCCACGGACGGCTGCACTTGCTTTCCCCAGTAGGTGACGGTCCCTCTGTCCTGCACCTATGTTGATGTTGGTTGCGATGGGTTCCCACCGGTAACCCGCTCCCCGGCTTGGATATGGGCCGGAGGAGCCCTACTTTGCCCGCAGGCGCTGGCCCTGAGAAACTGGTGCCCTGGCGGTGGCGGTGTCTCTCTACCATGGTTGGACTGTTGCCTTCAACCGAGACTTGGTTGTTTGGAGACAGACGTCCCCTTCACTGATGGATTTGGCAAATTATGGCGACTCCTAGCCTTGCCGAGATCCGAAAGGCCCCTGCCCTGGTGCTGACTGTTCTTCGAATACTGCTCCAGACCGCCGGGCCACCACCCGTGCGCGATCCTTCCAGCAACCTCCGAGCAGTCACCCCTGCGGACTATCACCGCCGTCTGGTGACCTTGCTGTCACTGTCCGGGCACACAGCCTGACTAACTTCAGGCTTTACTTCTGTCACTTTTCACTTTCTTTACACTTCACTGTTTACTCCTTACTCTATCTTAGCTGTTCCTCACTCAAGCTCTGCCTGAGCTCAACTGCCTGGTTCTTCCTGCCTCCAGGGCTGTGAACTCCTCGGTGGGCTGAGCCAACCGCCTGGCCCACCCCCTGGTGTGGACACCAGCCCCTGGAGGAAGGCAACAAGGATTTTTGGGTTAGCTTTGATGTTCCTAACTGGGGTGTAGGGTGTGGTGGTGTAATGACCTGTGACCCCTGGCTTGCCCAGGGCGTCACATATATATATTATATATATAGTATATGTACCGTGTTTTTCCAAAAATAAGACATTGTTTTATACTTTTTGTTGGCCCGAAAAAAGCACTAGTGCTTATTTTCAGGTAGGTCTTATTTTTGGGGAAACATGGTTGGGGATAAGTTTTCTCTACCAAAAAAGCAGACACTCCCCCTTCCCAGGGGAATCTTGTTTACCAGTCCTCGGACATCTGTGTGATTTCCAGGTCCTTCTGCGATCCTCGGTGAGCGCTTCCAGCAGGTATGCTTCATGCGGTCCTTCCCTACTTCTGTCTGACACACTCAAATACACAAGATCACACATCAGATTGCGCACACTTACCACATCCGGCGACACGCATTCCTTCCGGTCTGCATTGAAAGATGGGATGCAGTGCAGTAGAACGCATGGAGGAATCGGCCTTGGATTGCATCGATGCGTTCCACTGCACTGCGTCCCAGGATTCTCTGCTAGCCAGAAGCAATCGGTATCTCTGGATGTGGTGTGTGTGTGTGTGTGCGATGTGATGAATGACTGTTTGAGCGATCTGATGTGTGGGTGTACGATCTGATGTGTGGGTGAGCGATTTGATGTGCGTCGGTGTGCGATCTGATGTGAGTTTGTGATCTGATGTGTGGGGGTGTACATTCCACTACAGGTCCTCCCATTCGGCGTCTGGTAAGTATGATCGTGGGGCTTCTGTCTTCTTTCTTGTGGAGGTGTCTGCTTTCTATAATGAAGTGTCCTGGAGTATTCTTTACCTTTTTTAGCTGCATGGACACTTCATTATTGATCCGCAACTAGGGCTTATATTTAAGCCTTGCTCCGAAAAGACCAAAAATTCCTGTTAGGGCTTATTTTTGGGGGAGGACTTATTTTGAAAAAACACTGTATATGTGTGTGTGTGTGTTTGTGTGTATAAAGATACACATATATATATATACTATAAATACTGCAATGTTGGAGAAATTACTATTTTACTATTTAAGCCATACCAAGCCTAAGCTTCTACATTCAATAGAAAAAATACAAATTGACAAATTGTGTAAATATTTTTCATGGAGTATAGTATATTTAAACAAGGAAGAACTCGGCTGACTCATTCATTATACTTTTTGAAGAGCTATTAGTTTGGAAATCATTTACCCGCTCGAGTGGACTGCAAAATCTTACTGTGTTTCAAGGCCTAATGTTAGCAGATGTTTGCAGAGTTTATGTCTGAGCTTAGCAGTCATCTATTCATTTTGTTGTCAGGCTGTTACTGATCATAAATAACAATCCAAAGAACAAATAATGATGGGCAGCACAGACTACCAGGATTCAATACCTCTTCTTGGGCAAGTAAATCCTCTCGTTCCATTCCTCATTTATTGCATAAAGTCAAGTACTTTTGCATGTGTGGAAAACCTTCACATTGTGAACTAATCTCATATGATAGACTTTGTCTACCCCGGAGACTCGCAACACACATCCGTTTAAGTTGTACGTGTGCGGTACGTATTTGCACGTACCGGAGACACATACACACGGAGACCCATGTTAATCAATGGTAGATGGCACACACACGTAAAATCACACGGAACGTGTGTCCATGTGGTAAGTATGTGTGTGCGCTTTTCTACACGGACAACATGTCCAGTTTTGGCCGGCAGCACGCAGGCACGGACCCGCTTTAGTCTATGGGTCCGTGCCTGCACGTACCGCACACGGAGTATGTCCGTGTTCAGCACGTTTCGTGCATGTGCGTTTTTACACTAGCGATCTTATTTTTTGTTTTTTTTAAATTAAACTCAGTATACTTACCTTTTTTTCTGCGGTTCTCAGTCATACTTACATTGGCGCTCAGTTTTTTTCTTCCCCCGGCTCTTACCGCTCCCCGATCACCAGTGCGGCGAGGAACAGCTGTGCAGAGAATACGCGGCAACAATTACTTTGAATATGCCGGCCGCTCATTAAACAATCTCGTATTCCCTGCTTTTCCCACCCACAGGAGCCTGTGTTTGGTTGCAGTCAGACACGCCCCCCACGCTGAGTGACAGCTGTCTCACTGCACCCAATCACAGCAGCCGGTGGGCGTGTCTATACTGTGCAGTAAAATAAATAAATAAATAATTAAAAAAAACGGCGTGCGGTCCCCCCCCATTTTAATACCAGCCAGATAAAGCCATACGGCTCTAACAGCCTAACAATATCAGTCAGCAGCCACCCAGAATTGCCGCATACATTATATGCGACAGTTCTGGGACTGTACCCGGCTCTTCCCGATTTGCCCTGGTGCGTTGGCAAGTCGGGGTAATAAGGAGTTTTTGGCAGCCCATAGCTGCCAATAAGTCCTAGATTAATCATGTCAGGTGTCTCCCGAGATACCTTCCATGATTAATCTGTAAATTACAGTAAATAAACACACACACCCGAACAATCCTTTATTAGAAAAAAAAAACACTAACAAATTGCCTTGTTCACCAATTTAATAAGCCCGAAAAAGCCCTCCATGTCCGGCGTACTCCAGGATGGTCCAGCGTCGCATCCAGGTCTGCTGCATGAAGGTGTCCGGAGCTGCAGAAGATTCCCTTCATTAGCTGCGTGGAGCTGTCAGGAGCGGCGGTGTCTTCTGCAGCTCCGGTCACCTTCATGCAGCAGAGCTGGAAGCGACGCTGGACCATCCTGGAGTCCCGGACATGGAGGGCTTTTTTGGGCTTATTAAATTGGTGATGATGAGGGAATTTGTTAGTGTTTTTTATTTCTAATAAATGATTTTTTCAGGTGTGTGTGTGTTTATTTACTGTAATTTACAGATTAATCATGGAAGGCATCTCGGGGAGACGCCTGACATGATTAATCTAGGACTTATTGGCAGCTATGGGCTGCCAAAAACTCCTTATTACCCCGATTTGCCAACGCACCAGGGCAAATCGGGAAGAGCCGTGTACAGTCCCAGAACTGTCGCATATAATGTATGCGGCAAATTCTGGGTGGCTGCTGACTGATATTGTTAGGCTGGGGAGCTCCCCATAACGTGGAGCTCCCCATCCTGAAAATACCAGCCTTCAGCCGTATGGCTTTATCTGGCTGGTATTAAAATTGGGGGGGGACCGCACGCCGGTTTTTAAATTATTTATTTATTTATTTTACTGCACAGTATAGACACGCCCACCGGCTGCTGTGATTGGGTGTAGTGAGACAGCTGTCACTCAGCGTGGGGGGCGTGTTCTCACTGCAACCAATCACAGGCGTCTGTGGGTGGGGAAAGCAGGGAATACGAGATTGATTAATGAGCGGCCGGCATATTCAAAGTAATTGTTGCCGCGTATTCTCTGCACAGCTGTTCCTCGCCGCGCTGGTGATCGGAGAGCGGTAAGTATGAGAGAGGGCTGCTCACTTCAGTCACTCGGGGGATTAGCGGTCACTGGTGAATCCTTCACAGGTGACCGCTTATCAGTACGTGGCACACAGACAGAGCCACGGCATGACAATGAAGTCGGGTGAAGTTCACCTGAGTTCATTCTCATCGCGCAACTCTGTCTGCTGTCAGCCGACATGTATCAACGACATTGTGCAACACACAAACGGACATTCCACACGGACATTCCACGTACACATACATGGGCATTTTACACACAAACACGGACATTTTACACGTACACACGGCTCGCATACGCCATCACACGGATGCCATACGTACCGGAGAAACGCCCCAAAAAACGGAACACGGACCCGAAAAATGGACCATGTCACACGGACGTTTTTTTTGAGGAAGTGTGTTTTAGGCCTGAAAATGCGAGCTTGTGGCTATTTGCTAATTCTTTGAAAAATGTGATATTTACTATTCTCTCTAATTGCAGTTTATTTTCCCGCTAAGCTTGCATGTGTGTCTGCCACAAAGGTGAAAGAGGACCTGTTGGGACCGGATATACAGTTTGTCTACCCATATCCTGTCCACCGCCATTAACTTGAGAACGGCGGCAGCTATAGGCATAGAAGTGGTCTCTAAGTATAGTAAAGTAGCAATGGGCTACGCAATGAAACCACCTATAGCGCCACCTGGTGGAAAACAATGGAGTTAGCCTTTTTATCTTGAAAACGGAATGAGATAGAGAAAAAAAGTAAATTACAAAGTTGTAGGGCATCATCAATGCAATATGAATCGACACCTTGCATACAGAAATGTTATAATTAGAAAGTGTAAAACTCACAAGGCTGCGGACATGAAGCGATACCTCATGGAGACCTTCCTACAAGTCATTGGGTATGGTGGCTGCATGGCGTGGCCTCCACGCTCACCTGACCTGATCCCATTGAGCTTCTTTCTGTGAGGTCACATCAAACAGCAGGTGTATGCAACCCCTCCACCAACATTGCAGGACCTACGATGACGTATTACAGATGTGCAAACGTGTCACGTACCATATTGCACAACGTGCAGCAAGATACAGTATGCTGTCCAGAGTCCAGATGTGCTTTGCAGCTGACGGTGGCCACTTTGAGCGGCATTCAATGTTTTTGGGGGGGGGGTCATGGGTTTCATATCATAGCATTTCTCTATGCAAGGTGTCGATTCGTATTGAATTGATGATGCCCTACAATTTTTTAATTCACTTTTTTCTCTATCTCGTTCTGTTTTCGAGATAAAAATGCTAACTCCGTTGTTTTCCACCAGGTGGCGCTATAGGTGGTTTCATTACGTAGCGAATGGCTAGTTTACTATATCTAGACACCACTTCTATGCCTATAGCTGCCGCCGTTCTCAAGTTAATGGCGGTGGACAGGATATGAGTGGACATACTGTATAAAGATAGCTGCCCATAATTGAAATATATTAATATAATGCATAACTTCTTCTTTTGAGCACATGTAAGAATATTTTTTTTATCTGTACAACCCCTTTTTTTGCACTGAAAAATGACATTTATATCTTTTGAATAAAAAAATATCCATAACATGTCCATTATCAAATGTTTAGGGAGATTTTTTGCTTTTCCTTTTGACCGCTATCCTCCTTACACATTCATATGATCTCAATGGGAAAAGAGAAATAAGCTGTAACATTGAAATCTAATCTGCCCTATCCTTCCCCCTCATTGCATCTTCTCTTTGGAGACTAAATCCAGTAGGAGAGAAGCCAATTTTGCAATATATTTGTTCTGGCTGTTACATGGGTGTTATGCACACTGACATGCACATGTGGCAAATAACCTAAAATAAGTTCTAACTTGAAACTACTACACCTGACTTGCCTGGTTCTTGTACAAATTAGAGGACCGAGCTGAATAGTCCATAAAGGGACAGTGATGATGATGTCTGTAAAGTGCTGCAAAATATGAAGGTGCTGTATAAATTAGTAAAACAAATGTAATATGTGTGTCACACAGTGTTTTGCTTTAAACTCGCAGGACAGCATCAGATGCTGTTAAGACTCTTAACACTCCTCATTATACTTTCTCTGGTGCTTCTGAGTTGCACAGGCAGGCTTTGGCGTTGACCAGCTGTGTACTAATTAGTGATAGAACTAGCAGGATTTAATTTCTGCTATCCTGCTGGCTACCTTTTGGAACACATAGTGGGAGACCCATCACTGCCTTTTTAAGATGGAGGAATTTATCTTCCTGTGCCGTCTATAGCTGTCTGGCAAACTGGTCCGTGTGATGTCGGTTTCCAGTCTGGTGATTCACTGTATTGCTTGGTGTGGAATTCCTGCTGTCAACTAGTTATTTACTCCCTGCTTTAGTTTTCTTCCTCATCACTTGTCTTATTACTCTGTGTGAGTGTGATGTGAGATAATTTTAGTTCCCCATGTTTATCTATCACTGTTGGTGTTTACACACTCCTCCCCTGACACCACCCTGTTGTAGGGAGGAAAAGGGTATTAGAACAGGGCTGGTCAGGAGTAGGGATAGGAAGGCGATCCAGATATCGTCACCATTAGATGTATCTCTGGGATCAGGGCTCAGCTAGGGCCCACCTAGCCTAAGGGCCAGGTTAGGAGCCTCGCTCCCCTGTTAACCTCTGCCACCCAGTGGCAATATACTTTTTTTATTTTTGCTTGACACTCCAAAACATTTAATAGATAAATTATCTAATCCATTTTGAGATTAAAAAAAACACACCAATGCTTTTAATGAATGAGATGTTCATACGTCTCATAAATAAACATGGATTCTACAGACTACCTCGGTACATTCAGTACAGGTACAGCAAATGATTCGGAATAAAGTGGATGAAATCTTAGAGCTGGCAGTGGTGGACACATCATGCAGTGCTTGGGTAGCCAGCGCAGTCCTTGTCCCAAAAAAGGATCAGAGTATAAGGTTCTGCATGGACTACTGGAGGCTGAACAAGATAACCATCACTGATGTATACCCCCTGCCCCATATAAATAATCTGTTAGACCAAATCAGGGGAGCGACATTTGTGTGTACCATAGATCTCAATAAAGTCTACTGGCAAATCCCCTTGACACCGGGCTCCCAAGAGCATTCAGCTTTCCTCACCCCCTTTCGTCTATTCCAATTAACGGTCATGCCATTTGGGATGAAGAATGCGCCAGCTACCTTTCAGTAAATGGCAGATGTAATGCTTGCAGTCTGTTAGTTCTCCCAGGCTTACCTGGAGAATATTACCATATTCAGTAACACCTGCGAGGAACCCCGGCAGCATGTAGGGAAGATACTCAAGCACATTCTGCAGGCTGAGTTAACCATTCAGGAGAAGTCTCCAGCATGACTAGTCTCCAGAGATCACCACCTTAATCCATGGCAAATCAGTGACCCATTCGGAGAATCTCTCTCCATGCACTTCGCTCATCCATCCAGGATATCCATGAGCCCTATTAACTATTTGTAGCGACACAACAAGGCCATCTATATGTGACAGTACTGGGCATCATTTATATATGCAAGAGTTCATTTAATGGTCCACTTACTCAGACCAACTGCCGAAAACCTAAGACATACATTCTATAAAGATAAACTCAGTAAATCAGTATATGTACACTTGTATGAAGGTATACGTACATATGAATGAGTTGGATTTTCATTATTAAAGTGGACCACACACCTTTTTGCACTGATATCTTTATGTGCTGAAGTTAGTATATTCCATATTCAACTCTACTTCAGAGCATCGACGAGGTAGTTGAGCCACCATACTCTTCTTATTATGCATGTGCACATTTAGCTGCAGCACACATCGGGTAATTAACCCGATGTGTGCTGTAACTAGGAGAGCAAGGAGCCAGCGCTCAGTGTGCGCTGCTCCCTGCTCTCTGCACGTGTGGCTGGTCACTGGTTGCTGGTGAGCTCACCAGCAACTCGTGTAGCGACGCTCCAGCGATCCCTGCCAGGTCAGGTTGCTGGTGGGATCGCTGGAGCGTCGCAGTGTGACATCTCACCAGCAACCTCCTAGCAACTTACCAGCGATCCCTATCGTTGTTGGGATTGCTGGTAAGTTGCTTAGTGTGACTGGACCTTTTGTGTGGTGCACAGGGTATCATCCAGTACACCGGGAAGAGGATTGGATCCTTAGTGTGCCAAGAATGGTGGTGGCCGTGTCCGGCGCCTGGAGCACTGTACAGTGGATAGGGCACACAGCTGTGGATGTTAGCATAGGAGAGAGTCAGCCTGCAGATGTTAAAGTCAAACAATTGAACCTTTTACTGAACAGCAGCATATGGTCACAGCAGATGATATTACATGTGCTGCAGGCTCCAAGACAGGCTTTAATCAGCAGATAAAGAGAATGGGGCTTGTGAGGAGTGCATAGCAGCAAGTCCCTCAGGTGTCAAAGCTGAAGTCCAATACTGGCACTATGGAAAGTCTTCCATACTACCAGGACTCCGTCCCCTAATGGGCCTCAACGTTCCTACCCCCACTCATATTCATTATGTGCAGAGCTAATGTTCCCAGCTCCAATGTGGGTAGACTTACTTCTAGCTGAGTATTCCTCTTGCATCCATGGCATACTCTAAGGCAGGGGTGGGCAATTAAATTTCTCATGGGGCCGCATGAGAACTTGGGATCCATTTAGAGGGCCGGACTCAGGGGCGTAACGATCGCGGTCGCAGAGGTCGCCACTGCGACCGGGCCCGCAGGGTTATAGGGGCCCGGCAGCCACTCTGCAGAGCCGGCTGCCGGGCCCCTATATGTAGTGCCGCTGTGTAGTGGCCGACTACGCGACCGTCAGGGGGCCGGCCTGTGAGAGGGGCTCTCTGACATGCGGCAGAGCAGCAGTGCTCCTGTACAGCACACGGAATCCATCCTTCCAGGACCTGCGATGATGTCACGCCCATGTGACTGTGTGGGAGGAGACACAGGATGCCGGGGAGAAAGCAAGAGAAGATACTGATTCCTGAACGATTTTGGACATATGACTCGTAATGAAAAAAGAGAGGACATGAGGGGTGTGCAGGGTGAGGGCTGCAGACTTTGACAGAAGGTTGTGAAGGGTGCAGAGTGTTTGAGAGGGGTAAGTTGAGGTACAGGCAGGGTGAGATATGTGGGGCAGGGTGTGAGACATATGATGGTGTAGTGTCTGTGATATGGGGGGGTGCAGGCTGTATGGGGAGCAGGGCGTGTGACATATGGGGGCAGGGGCGTAACTACCGCGGTCGTAGGGGTCGGAAGGAGAAGAGAGGTACTTGTTTTTTTTATTTTGCTGGCTGCATGACACATGGAGGCCCTGAGGGGGCTGGCTGCATGACACATGGAGGCCCTGGGGGAGGGCTGGCTGAATGACACATGGAAGCCCTGGGGGGGGCTGGCTGCATGACACATGGAGGCCCTGGGGGGGGGCTGGCTGCATGACACATGGAGGCCCTGGGGGGGGCTGGCTGCATGACACATGGAGGCCCTGGGGGGGGGGCTGGCTGCATGACACATGGAGGCCCTGGGGGGGGCTGGCTGCATGACACATGGAGGCCCTGGGGGAGGGCTGGCTGCATGACACATGGAAGCCCTGGGGGGGGCTGGCTGCATGACACATGGAGGCCCTGGGGGGGGCTGGCTGCATGACACATGGAGGCCCTGGGGGGGGGCTGGCTGCATGACACATGGAGGCCCTGGGGGGGGGCTGGCTGCATGACACATGGAGGCCCTGGGGGGGGGGCTGGCTGCATGACACATGGAGGCCCTGGGGGGGGGCTGGCTGCATGACACATGGAGGCCCTGGGGGGGGCTGGCTGCATGACACATGGAGGCCCTGGAGGGGCTGGCTGCATGACACATGGAGGCCCTGGAGGGGCTGGCTGCATGACACATGGAGGCCCTGGATGGGCTGGCTGCATGACACATGGAGGCCCTGGATGGGCTGGCTGCATGACACATGGAGGCCCTGGGGGGGCTGGCAGCATGACACATGGAGGCCCTGGGGGGGCTGGCTGCATGACACATGGAGGCCCAGGGGGGGCTGGCTGCATGACACATGGAGGCCCGGGGGGGCTGACTGCATGACACATGGAGGCCCGGGGGGGGCTGACTGCATGACACATGGAGGCCCAGGGAGGGGCTGACTGCATGACACATGGAGGCCCAGGGGGGGGCTGGCTGCATGACACATGGAGGCACAGGGGGGGGGGGGCTGGCTGCATGACACATGGAGGCACAGGGGGGGGCTGGCTGCATGACACATGGAGGCCCTGGGGGGGTGGCTGCATAACACCGGGGGTTGGGGTCTGGCTGTATGACACATGGAGGCCCTGGGGGGGGGCTGGCTGTATGACACATGGAGGTCCTGGGGGGGGCTGGCTGCATGACACATGGAGGTCCTGGGCGGGGGCTGGCTGCATGACACATGGAGGTCCTGGGGGGGCTGGCTGCATGACACATGGAGGTCCTGGGGGGGGCTGGCTGCATGACACATGGAGGTCCTGGGGGGGGGGCTGGCTGCATGACACATGGAGGTCCTGGAGGGGACTGGCTGCATGACACATGGAGGCCCTGGGGGGGCTGGCTGCATGACACATGGAGGCCCTGGTGGGGCTGGCTGCACGACACATGGAGGCCCTGGTGGGGCTGGCTGCATGACACATGGAGGCCCAGGGGGGGGGGGCTGGCTGCATGACACATGGAGGCCCAGGGGGGGGGGCTGGCTGCATGACACATGGAGGCCCTGGTGGGGCTGGCTGCATGACACATGGAGGTCCTGGGGGGCTGGCTGCATGACATCTGGGGGTGCTGGCTGCATGACACATGGAGGCCCTGGTGGGGCTGGCTGCATGACACCTGGGAGTGCTGGCTGCATGACACATGGAGGCCCAGGGGGGGGGGGGGCTGGCTGCATGACACATGGAGGCCCTGGGGGGGCTGGCTGCATGACACATGGAGGCCCTGGGGGGGCTGGCTGCATGACACCTGGGGGGGATGGCTGCATGACACATGGAGGCCCTGGGGGGGCTGGCTGCATGACACCTGGAGGGGCTGGCTGCATGACACATGGAGGCCCTAGGGGGGGCTGGCTGCATGACGCCTGGGAGGGCTGGCTGCATGACACATTGAGGCCCTGGGGGGGGGCTGGCTGCATGATACATGGAGGTCTATGGGACTGCATAATAAACATGAAGGACACCTTATACATGGACTTGGGGTGCATTATACATGGAGGTCTATGGAACTGCATTATACAAAATGAAGGACACCTTATACATGGAATATAGGGGTGCATTATACATGGAGGAGTATGGGGCTGCATAATACAATATGATGATTTATGGGGCCGCATTATAATATATGGAGGAATATGGAGGCTACCTTATACATGGACTATGGGGGTTATAAAACATGGAGGACTGTGGTGCAGTATAAAATATGGAGAACTATGGGGTGAATTATAATACATCGAGAACTATGGGAAATGCATTGTAATACATTGAGGATTATGGGGGTGCATTCTAATATATGAAGGGTTATGTTGGACCCTTTATACTATATTGAAGGCTATGTGGGGGCCATTATAGTATTTGGAGAACTATATACAAGGGGGACAAGATACAAGCATGGCATGGTAATGTTTTGTGGTGAGGGGGAAAAGGCTCTTTCCCTCAGCACCCAGCTTTCCCATGCTCTGCTATACATCTCTCAGCACCCAGCTTTCTCATGCTCTGTTATGGGAAAGCTAGGTGCTGAGGGTAAGATGTGTAGCAGAGCATGGGGAAGCTGGGTGCTGAGGACAAGATGGATATGAACATAGGATAGCTGGGTGCTGATAGAAAGAGGGATTTCAGATCATGGGAAATCTGGGTGCTGAGGGTAAAAGCCAAGTGTCAGCGTCATTATCCTGTGCACCGAGTGTATGTGTCATTATCCCGTACCCTAAGTGTCGGGGTACGTAGAGGGGGGGCCCTGGTCCAAATTTCGTATCAGGGCCCATCAAATTCTAGTTACGCCACTGGCCGGACTGCTATACTTAACTCAATTCTACAGAATACTGTGTATATACAGTTAGGTCCAGAAATATTTGGACAGTGACACAAGTTTTGTTATTTTAGCTGTTTACAAAAACATGTTCAGAAATACAATTATATATATAATATGGGCTGAAAGTGCACACTCCCAGCTGCAATATGAGAGTTTTCACATCCAAATCGGAGAAAGGGTTTAGGAATCATAGCTCTGTAATGCATAGCCTCCTCTTTTTCTAGGGACCAAAAGTAATTGGACAAGGGACTCTAAGGGCTGCAATTAACTCTGAAGGCGTCTCCCTCGTTAACCTGTAATCAATGAAGTAGTTAAAAGGTCTGGGGTTGATTACAGGTGTGTGGTTTTGCATTTGGAAGCTGTTGCTGTGACCAGACAACATGCGGTCTAAGGAACTCTCAATTGAGGTGAAGCAGAACATCCTGAGGCTGAAAAAAAAGAAAAAAATCCATCAGAGAGATAGTAGACATGCTTGGAGTAGCAAAATCCACAGTCGGGTACATTCTGAGAAAAAAGGAATTGACTAGTGAGCTTGGGAACTCAAAAAGGCCTGGGCGTCCAGGGATGACAACAGTGGTGGATGATTGCCGCATACTTTCTTTGGTGAAGAAGAACCCGTTCACAACATCAACTGAAGTCCAGAACACTCTCAGTGAAGTAGGTGTATCTGTCTCTAAGTCAACAGTAAAGAGAAGACTCCATGAAAGTAAATACAAAGGGTTCACATCTAGATGCAAACCGTTCATCAATTCCAAAAATAGACAGGCCAGAGTTAAGTTTGCTGAAAAACACCTCATGAAGCCAGCTCAGTTCTGGAAAAGTATTCTATGGACAGATGAGACCAAGATCAACCTGTACCAGAATGATGGGAAGAAACAAGTTTGGAGAACAAAGGGAATGGCACATGATCCAAGGCACACCACATCCTCTGTAAAACATGGTGGAGGCAACGTGATGGCATGGGCATGCATGGCTTTCAATGGCACTGGGTCACTTGTGTTTATTGATGACATAACAGCAGACAAGAGTAGCCGGATGAATTCTGAAGTGTATCGGGATATACTTTCAGCCCAGATTCAGCCAAATGCCGCAAAGTTGATCGGACGGCGCTTCATAGTACAGATGGACAATGACCCCAAGCATACAGCCAAAGCTACCCAGGAGTTCATGAGTGCAAAAAAGTGGAACATTCTGCAATGGCCAAGTCAATTACCAGATCTTAACCCAATTGAGCATGCATTTCACTTGCTCAAATCCAGACTTAAGACGGAAAGACCCACAAACAAGCAAGACCTGAAGGCTGCAGCTGTAAAGGCCTGGCAAAGCATTAAGAAGGAGGAAACCCAGCGTTTGGTGATGTCCATGGGTTCCAGACTTAAGGCAGTGATTGCCTCCAAAGGATTCACAACAAAATATTGAAAATTAAATTTTTTTTTGGGTTTGGTTTATTTGTCCAGTTACTTTTGACCTCCTAAAATGTGGAGTGTTTGTAAAGAAATGTGACAATTCCTACAATTTCTATCAGATATTTTTGTTCAAACCTTCAAATTAAACGTTACAATCTGCACTTGAATTCTGTTGTAGAGGTTTAATTTGAAATCCAATGTGGTGGCATGCAGAGCCCAACTCGCGAAAATTGTGTCACTGTCCAAATATTTCTGGACCTAACTGTATATATATATATATATATATATATATATATATATATATATATATATATATATACATACATATATATATATATATATATATATACACATACACACACACACACACACACACACACACACACACACACACACTACATCACTATATACTGCACCTGTAATACATTACAGCACTATATACTACACCTGTAATACATTACAGCACTATATACTGCCCCTGTAATACATTACAGGACTATATACTGCCCCTGTAATGCATTACAGCACTATATACTGCCCCTGTAATGCATTACAGCACTATATACTGCCCCTGGAATGCATTACAGCACTATATACTGCCCCTAGAATGCAGTACAGCACTATATACTGCCCCTGGAATGCATTACAGCACTATATACTGCCCCTGGAATGCATTACAGCACTATATACTTCCCCTGTAATGCATTACAGCACTATATACTGCCCCTGGAATGCATTACAGCACTATATACTGCCCCTGTAATGCATTACAGCACTATATACTGCCCCTGCAATGCATTACAGCACTATATACTGCCCCTGTAATGCATTACAGCACTATATACTGCACCTGTGATACATTACAGCACTATATACTGCCCCTGTAATGCATTACAGCACTATATACCGCCCCTGTAATGCATTACAGCACTATATACTGAACCTGTAATGCATTACAGCACAATATACTGCCCCTGTAATGCATTACAGCACTATATACTGCACCTGTGATACATTACAGCACTATATACTGCCCCTGTAATGCATTACAGCACAATATACTGCCCCTGTAATGCATTACAGCACAATATACTGCCCCTGTAATACATTACAGCACAATATACTGCCCCTGAATTGCATTACAGCACAATATACTGCCCCTGTAATGCATTACAGCACAATATACTGCCCCTGTAATGCATTACAGCACTATATACTGCCCGTGTAAAACTACATCATTACATTCCCATATACTACATCACTACACCCAAATATTACACCAGTCCCCCCCCCTCCCCCTCAGGTTATTAGTGACCACTCACCTCTATCTCCTCAGGCACCTCCGTACGGGTCCCCCGCTGAGCTGCTTCTTCCCTGGTATGGGACCTGGCTGCGCCGCTGTTGTTCTTGTATGGCCCCTGCCCCCGCCGCTCCATCTCTCTGTCCAGGCACCGGCTGGTTCCGCTTCTCCTGCCAGGCGGGAACTTTTCAAATGACACACACGCACTGTACTGCCGACATCAGGGCGCGCGTGTGTCACACTGTCACAGAGAAAGCTGCCGCAGGGAACAGAGGACCGATCCTGAAGCTCCGCACAGTGTAGCAGCTGAACGCAGGAATCTGTCCTCTGTTCCCTGTCCGGTAGGGTTTTCTGTGACACACGCGCGCCTTGATGTCGTCAATACAGTGCGTCTGTGTCATTTGAAAAGTTCCTGCAGGGCAGGAAAAGCAGCACCACATCTCCATCTCTGATCTAATGGTCGGGCCGGTCACAGACAGTAGGCGGGCCGGATGTGGCCCGCGGGCCGCCCCTTGCCCAGGATCACGGTATTCCTCTACTACCATAAGTACATGTCCTCATTCCTCCCTGCACAGACCACCAGAGAGTTTGCTAGCCATCTGGCCTGCTGAAACAGGGGTTACATGTTTGCTGGTGGCTGCTTCTGCTCTTCTCTGGCTACTCAGACTACTCTGAAAAAAATAACTAATTGCAACAGCTTTGTACACTAAACTCCACCAGCCCAAGATAGTTGCCTAGCTAACAGTTAAGTGAGGGGTGTTAACTTTTTGGTGTGTCTGTGTATGCTGCATCTCTCACACAAAACAGGTACAATAATTCAAAGGCACATACAAATAAAATACACATTAAAGTAATCCCCAAATTTGGAGCATTACACAGACTTATATTGTAAATGCCAGTTCCAGGTCACGCAGAGTGCATTGTGTCCCGAAGAAACTGCAGTTGGGTGATGTTTCTGAAAAGAGAAGTAGAATGGCTCAAGGTCCTAGAGAGAGAAGCGGTATGTGAATACTTTTATTCACTCACACACCTCTGTGTTACATGCATGTATACACACATTTAATAAAAAAAAAATGTATAGACGAGAGTGTTTCTTTACAAATGGGCTAACACTCCGGAGGAACACCGCTAGAAGCTGATGTCTCATATTCATCAGTAGTGAACACAACCACAAATATATAAACCGCATATGTGACGCCCTGGCACCGCCAGGTGGTCACAGAGGGGCACTACACCCCACATAACACCATCTTTCACCAGGTTCCATCAGCCACAAAATCCTAGCCACCCCCCTCAGGGTAGGAAGGACACACTAGTGGGCAGGACCAGGCGGATTGGGAGCACCCACCTAGTTGTCTTGAGGATCCAGGGGCGGGAACACAGTAGTCTAAAGTTGGAGTCTAAGTTTGGAGTTCAAGTGGAGAGGAGTGGAAGGGACAGTGCAAGGTCAAGGCTGTGCCTAGTGGAGGGTAGACAGGGTAGTGGCCCTGGTCTATTCGCTAGGTGGTAAGCAGTGGACCGTGTCGAAAGGCGATGGGAGTCCAGTCGCGGGAAATCCAAAGTGGACCGGGGCGGGTGGAGCCCGCCGGTACCGACAGCAGAGATCCGGTCCAGAAACCATGCACAGGCGGGGTACCTGGACCCTAGTTAGAAGACGGTTGCAAGCCCCTTCTCTAATTAACCAGGCCGGGAGCAAGGTTACAGACGTTGTTCCAGAAGTGTTAGCCCAGATAGAGCGAAACGGCAGCCCACCGCGGGGGATAGGGTATCCGCAAACACCCACTGAAATCCCAAGGGTCAGTTTTCGCTGGCACATCTTCCAACTAGAACATACAGAGAGCAGACTTCCCCATTCCATGCAGAGTTGTCCAGAATTGAGAAAACTAGAGTGCCGGAGGAAGGGACATCGGTACACCAGCCGGGTGTGGGACCCGAGTACACCCGGACACGGCAGCCGGCCACTGACACTTTGGTTTACCAACAGACTTGTGTGCAATTATTCAACAGTGAGTACATCAACATTCCCCGGTCTGGCCCGGTGCGCCACCTCCGGCCTACATCACTCCCCGTGTCCTGGACACTGAGCCCCGGGGCATCCACCCCTACCCATGGAGGGGTTAAACAACTAGCTGCCACTCCACCGCCCCGGGTGCATTCTAACAGCAGCGGTGGTATTCCATATTACCACACACCGTGGGTGGCGTCACGAAGTATCTACAGCAATCCCCGTACATATACGCCCCCCTTTTATTTGAGTGTCCGCGCGACCCCCAGGTCCGAAAACCCCTCGAGCCACTGCGTTTCCAGATCCGAGTAGCCTGTCTGCTGACGTGGGGGCGGCACACATACAAGTGATCATGTGACAAAACTACTTAAGCTGGCAAAAGAGTGAGGGTATGTTCACACGTTGCTTTTTTTTCAGCGCGGAAAAAAACGCACCCTCTGGCAGAGGGGAGAATTGTAAACAATGCTTTTTTGAGAAAAAGGCATCGAAAACGCATGCGTTTTTCATGCGTTTTTCATGCGTTTTTCATGCGTTTTTTTAGGTGCGTTTTTTAAGACTTGTCAGTGTTAATAAAGTTGGTTGAACACAGACCTTTGGAAAAAAAAACCTGTGATGTCATTTCCTTCTCCACATTCTGTTTGGATAAATGGGAGGGCTTGGAATGGAAGGAGCACCATTTGAATTTTGGAAAAGTTGAAATAAACTTTGCGCACCATGTCACATTAGCAGAGCCCCTTGGGTACCTATACGTCAGAAAACCCCCACAAGTGACCCCATTTTGGAATCTGCACCCCTCAAGGATTTTATTCAGGAGTATATTAAGCATTTTGAATCCACAGCTACTTCACCCAAAATGTTGCTGTAGCAACAATATTCTCACTTTTAGGCCCGTTTCACACGTCAGTGAAAAACAGTGACGTTTTTCACTGGCGTGTAAAACATGCACATGTCCCTCCGTGTGCCGTGAATCACGGCACACATGGGTTGTCTAAGTGCAATCCGGGCTCCGTTCTCCGTGGCCCGTGATTGCACTTAGAGATTAACTCACCTGTGCCCGCTCCCGCTCTCCATGGTGCTGATCGCTCACGCGGTGCAGCATCCGGCTGGCGCTGACCCCCGCAGCAGCTGCTTCCGGGTCGGCTGTGTCGCACATCATGAATATGCGCGACAATAATGAGCCGGCTCAGAAGCAGCAAGCAGAACGGGCTGCAGAGGACATCGCTGGACGCCGGGTGAGTAAAAATGATTTTTATTTTACAAGCACTTTTTTTCTGGCACGTGTTTCACGGACCACACCACTGCGTGGTCCGTGGAACATCAGTGATGCCAGAAAAAAATGGACATGTCTCCGTGCGGCTATCACGCACACGCGGGTACGCCGCACGGAGACACGTGCAGTGAAAAATCACTGATGTGTGAGCAGACCCATTCATTAGAATGGGTCTGCGTATGTCAGTGATTCTGGTACGTTTAAAAAAAAGCACAAACGTACCAGAATCACTGACGTGTGAAACAGGCCTAAGGCTATGTGGCCATGATCCAGCGACACGGCGTCCAGTACACAGTGTCAGCCTCCTGCAGAGATGTGAGTGTTGTCCACGGGAGAACGCAGCTGGCCATGCCCAGGATTTGGGTTCAGGCTGCTGTGGAGCTCTATTCTACCTGCAGAGAACACTCTCGTCTCCGCAGCATAAATTGACATGCTGAGGCTCGGGAAGCTGCGCCACCGGTCGGTTTATGCTGCGGAGAAAAGAAGCACAGTGGGCATGAGATTTCTAAAAATCCTTCCACTGTGCTTCTACTGCACAACGCAGCGTCATGGACGCAGGGAAAACAATCTGTGCCCAAAACGCTGCAAACCCCGATTGTGGGCATCCAGCCTAAAAAGCGTCAATGGAGGTCAAATATATATACAACGTCCCACCCCCCCCTGCATATTCTAAGCTGGCACTTTTAGTACCTTTCATGTGGCACTAAAGGGTGCCTAGCCTAGTTTTTATCACAAAAACAAAAAAAAAAAATGGCGTGGGGTCCCCCCTATTTTTGATAGCCAGTCAGGGTAAAGCAGACAGCTGTAGCCTGCAAACCACAGCTGGCAGCTTCATCTTGTCTGGTGATCAATTTGGAGGGCTCCCCAGGTTTTTTTTTTTTATTTATAAATAAAAATAATAAAAAAAAAATAACATGGGGTCCCCCCAAATTAGATCACCAGCCAAGGTGAAGCTGACAGCTGGGGTCTGGTATTCTCAGGGTGGGAAGAGCCATGGTTATTGGACTCTTCCCAGCCTAAAAATAGCAGGCCACAGCCGCCCCAGAAGTGGCGCATCCATTAGATGCGCCAATCCTGGCGCTTCGCCCCAACTCATCCCGCGCCCTGGTGCGTTGGCTAACGGGGTAATAAATGGGGTTGATACCAGGTGTGTAATGTCACCTGGCATCAAGCCCATCAATTAGTGATGTCACGGCGTCTATCAGACACCCGACATAACTAATTGACAGTAAACAAAAGCAAAAAAAGACAACAAAAAATTTTTTATTAGAAAAAACACTCCCCAAATCATTCCCTTGTTCTCCAATTTAATAAAAAAAATGGGTCCGCAGAAATCCATTTGGATGTCCCACGTCGGCTCTGGACCTTCTAAAATATGGGGGACACGTTCAGGGAACGTATCCCCCATTTTCTAGGAGGGCAGACCCTCCATTTGAGGAGAGTGGGTGCAAAAATCTGCACCCACTCTCCCCGGGTCACAGCTGCAGACTGCCGAGCAGCCAGCACAGCTCACACTGAACACTGTGCTGGCTGTCAGCTGCTCTGCACATGTGACCGGCCAGCGTGCACTGTGAAGGAGGAGGGGGCCGCGGGGGATCAGCGCTGCGACCGGACAGGTATGTATGACACCGGGGGGAATTGGGGTGAACGGGCAGGGCCTGGGGGGCATTTTTCTGTCGCATGTGTTATTGCACATGCGACAGAAATCATAGGAGCAGGGCGGCCGATGCGCTACTGTGCGCGCGGCCATGTTGGATTTTCGGGAGGGGGGTCGGGGGTCGGGGCGGGCACTTTGGCGACACCGGGGGCTTTGCCAGGAAGTGAGGTCAACAGGAAACCTCTTGACCTCACTTCCAGGTAAATGCCTGCGTTCTGGCGTGCCGACAAAGGCCGCGGGCCGCAACAAAAAAGCAGGTCCATGCGCTGTAGCTGCGTTCTGACCCCACATCATTGATTTCAATGGGGGAGAGAACGCAGCCACAACGCACAAAAGAAGTGACATGCTGCTTTTCTTTCCGCACCGATTTTTGGCATCCAAAACGCTGCGGAAAGAAACGCAGCATGTGCACTGATTTTTCAGCTTTCCCATACACTTTGCTGGGAAAGCTGAACGCATGCAATTTGCCACTGAAACGCTGCGGTTCAAAACGCAGCGTTTCCGCGGTAAAAAATGCAACGTGTGCACACAGCCTGAAGATCCGAGGTTTGCTTGTTGCACACTGTCAGAATTTGGAAATATGCAGTGAGATAGAGGCACGGCAGATATGTAGGCTTATCCTGGAAAGCCCCTTTAATGGTTTCATTGTCACACAGTTCTCTTATTGATTGCTGCTTAGATAGTATTTATGAATGTTCTGCTTTACAAAGCCAATGACTTTAAAATATGCCAACATTTCTTCCTGTATTATATTATTAAATGACACTTTTATTGTTCCTGCACTGATACAATCACTGACATTCTGTAATTTTATCACAACTTCTGCAAAGCAAAGAATGACTCTCATGTTAGAAATCCCCACTCTTTAAATAAAGCCGTATTCTTCTTTTAGTGCAGATAAGATTAACATACCATCATCATACTTTTTTACACCTGGATACTTTTTGCTACAGAACTAAAATGAACTACATGAATACACTGGAAGGTTGACAATCCATACTGCCTTGAACCACCAGATCACTTGATAAATCGACTAAAGTGAATCTGTCTCCAGGTTTTTGCTCCCCCATCTGAGAGCAGCATAATGTAGAGACAGAGACACTGATTCCAGTGATGTGTCACTTACTGAGCTGTTTGCTGTCATTTTGCTAAAATCAATGTTTTCTCTGCTGCAGATCTAACAAAAAGTTTCACCAGTCACAAGCTAGCTTTATGCTTGTCTTGTAGCATCATACCTGACAAATTTAAGTCCTTTAAGCTACAACCCCAAATTCTTCTTGGTCTGAGATTGGAACTTTTAAGTGATTATTTTCATATACTAAATTTATAATCTATCCAAATATTTGTCCTCATCTGCTATGTCGGGGATCCCTAGTATAGGACTTTGAACTGACTCATTGGAATTGATTGATGGTTGCACGTTTGTCACCGCTATATTAGTTCTTTATGAGATTGTTAAAAAGAGTAGAGCACTTTACTGTATTCCGCTCTCTCTGGCATTCACATAGAATATGAATGGAGCAGTGGCACACGGCTTTCACTCTGTTCTGACAGTGCATCTCAGGGGTCAGACACCCATCAATCCACAAAGTATCACCTATAATTTAGAAAGGTGATAACTTTTAATGTTTGGAATAGCCATAAAGTCAATGCGGTTTAATGAGAACCATTGGAGTAAAGGGGGCTTTACACGCTACAATATCGTTAATGTTTTATCGTCGGGGTCATGTTGTTAGTGACGCACATTCGGCGTCATTAACGATATCGCAGCGTGTGACACTTACCAGAGACCTTAAGCGACCTCAAAAATGGTGAAAATCGTTCACCATGGAGAGGTCGTCCCAAAACCAAAAATCGGTAATGGTTGATTATCGATGTGGTTCGTCGCTCCTGCGGCAGCACACATCGCTGTGTGTGACACCGCAGGAGCGAGGATCGTCTCTTTACCTGCCGCCAGTCACAATGCGGTAGGAAAGGGTGGGCGGGATGTTTACGTCCCGCTCATCTCCGCCCCTCCGCTTTGATTGGCCGGCCGCTTAGTGACGTCGCGGTGACGTCGCTGTGATGCCGAATGTTCCTCCCCCTTGAGGGAGGGATTGTTCGGCAGTCACAGCGACGACGACGACCAGGTAAGTGCGTGTGACGCTGCCGTAGCCATAATGTTCGCTGCGGCAGCGATCACACGAAATCGCAAGCACGATGGGGGCGGGTGCTTTTGCGTACGATATCGCTAACAACTGCTAGCGATATCGTAGCGTGTAAAGCCCGCTTAAGTCGTGATGGAGCAGAACAACCTAATCATGCATAGCTGCAGACCCACATGGAAGAGTATCAGTCTTCTTTTCTCCCTGTACAGGCAGGTCTCTGACCCATCACAATATCCTTATCTGTTTTATGCATGAAGTTGATAGTTTTTTTGCGGAGCTGGAGAACATACAGAATCAACTGCTGCTTAATGAGGCATCTATGACAGAATACTAACTTTAGGTCTGAGGATTCTGGTACACTGTTAATTTAGGCATTTATTAATGGCACAGTTCCAAATCTATGGTATTTTAAAGCACCACTCCAGCATTTTGTTTTCAGCACTGTAGTGGCAGTTAAAATGTAAATCCAATCCACTCAATCTTATAGTCACCTGTAGCCATCTTCATCCTGTTTCGGTGCTGTTCGAGTCCTGCAGTGCCATCTTGTGCCCAGAACTTCTGACTGGCCAGAAGTCAGACGTTACATCGCAAGATCTCAATGTATGAGAGCCAGAACAAGGCCAGAACGTGACTTACATTGATTTGTGACCTCCGACGCACTCAATGAAAAACTGGAGCTCGCTGGAAGGTCACAAAGAGCCTGAAACCAACAGTGACACTGTTGGAAAAATATGAAGACAGGGGTAGGTGAGTATAAGAAAGAGGGCAGGGTACTTACTTTTAAAGAAACACTCCAGTGATGAAGTAAAAAAAAACATTGGAGTGGTGCTTTAACGAACCTGAATTGAACAGTTATGTTCACATATGTGATCAACACACTGTTTAGTGGACACCATTGATTCAGATGCGGACATGTTGTCGATGCAGTCGGTGCAGCGTCACCAGGGCCCGGAGGTGGAGGGCCCCGCCGACTGTTTCAGATGGATGTGTGTCCTCAGACACATATTCAGCTGTCATGGGGAGCAGGGAACCCACCGGCTTGCTGTGTTGAAATACACACCACTGGCCAATCAGAGGCCAGCAGCTAATCTCGGTGTGCCCTAGACTGTGGCGTATGATAGTGACATCATGCACTGATGTCGCTGTTTGTCGACATCCGGTGCTGGCTGCTGCGCCAGTTGTAAGAGAAGAAGCTGGGCGACTTGGGCTCGGAGGAAGGTGAGTAGAATCATTTGTTTATGTGTTGGACAAAAATGGGGCACATTATCCTAGAGATGGGTCCAGGTTGGGGGACATTGAACCAGGAAGGTGAGCCTAATAGGGCATATTATATCAATATGGGGCACATTAAACCACGGACATACCCATGAGGATTCACATTATACCAGGGATGGACCGAGGATGGGGCACATTATTTCAGGAAGGAGACCAAGAGAGGGCCCATTCTACCAAAAATGGGACCAGGACAGGGCACATTATACAAGGAAAGGAACCAGGATGGGGCACAATATATCAGAAAAAGAATCAGAATGGGGCATCTGATGCCAGGAAGCGGACCAGGATGGGGCCCATTATACCAGGAAGGGGACCCTGATCGGTTACATTATACCAGGATGGGGCATATTATACCAAAAAGGAGCAAAGATGGGGAGATACCATCACAGGAAAAGTCCCAATATGGAGCATATTATTACTGGAAAGGGCCCAGAATGTGGAACATTAGATCAGGAAGGGGCTCGGTATGAGGGTCATTATACCAGGAATAGCCTCAGAATGGGAGATATTATTATAGGATGGAGGACTTTATACTGGGAAAGGGGGGGGCATCACTTTGTAGGGGGCAAACACATGTGGATCTAGAATACTAGGGCAGATATGGGCCAACATGTAGGTGGCGGACCAGATCCAAATTTTGCTAAGTACCTGGTAGCATCCTCTCTAACATTGCCAATTCATTATAAGACCTTGATAATGTCCTCTCCCATCCCCTAAGTCATAATAATGCTTTCAGGGACATCTAATGAATGTGTGTGCGTGGGGAACACAGGACAAGGACTATGACATATGATTAGACTTTGCAGCAGAAAATTCTGCTGCAAATCCTGATGTGTTGGCAGGAAAAATGCTGCATAAAATACACGTTATTACATATTTTTCTACATAAAAATAAGCAACATATGCATGAAATTTCAAGAATCTCATTCTCTTTACTTGTACTGTAAAGCTCTGCATATTTTCACAACACATCCATGTGTTAAAAATGCAACAAAAACATTGCTAGAAGATGATGAAGAAACAACTGAAAACTAATCAGAGGAGATATCAGCAATAAGTCACTTAATGTGAAAATTGGGCAGAACACCGACACTTCACACGGACACCGGAATATAGTATACTGTCTTGTTATATACAGCACTGTCCATAATTACATAGTTTTCTCTTTTATTATAAACTAGCTGTACTACCCGGCTTCACCCGGGTTAATAACTGCTGTTAACAAAATAGAATGTATTAACAAAAATGTATTGTGCACACAAAAAACACAAAACAAATAGATAGAAATGTAATTATTAAAAGGCAAAAAATTAAGCTAATAGAAGCATTACACAACATATGTTTCATCACCACAGATATTCCACACAGATTTAACTAAATTGGCCAAGTAATGTGCTCCGTCTGTCTCTTTCCAGATCTGTCTCTTTCCCCTTCTGTTTCTTTCCCCGTCTGTCTGTCTGCCTCTTTCTAGGTCTGCCTCTTTCCAGGTCTGCCTCTTTCCAGGTCTGCCTCTGTCTATCTCTTTCCCCGTCTGTTTCCTTCCCAGTCTGTCTCTTTCCCCGTCTGCCTGTCTCTGTCTGTCTCTTTCTTTGTCTTTCTCTCTGTTTCTTTCCCCATCCATCTATTTCCAGGTCTGTCTCTTTCCCAGGTCTGTCTCTTTCCCAGGTCTGTCTCCCAGTCTCTGTCTGTGTCTTTTCCTGTCTGTCTCTTTCCCTGTCTGCCTGTATTTGTCTGTCTCTATTTCTCTGTCTCTTTTCCCGTCTGTCTCTATCAAGGTCTGTGTCTTTCCCCATCTATCTTTGTCTCTCTGGCTGTCTCCTCCTTCCCTGTCTGCCTGTCTCTGTCCCTGTCTGTCTCTTTCCCTCTCTTTCCCTGTCTGTCTTTTTTCATCTCGCTCCCTGTCTGTCTCTTTCCCTCTTTCCCTCTGTCTCTTTCCCTGTGTCTGTCTCTTTGTCTGTCTCTTTACCTGTCTTTGTCTGTCTCTTTCCCTATCTGTCTGTTTCGCTGTGTCTGTCTCTGTCTCTTTGTCTGTGTCTGTCTCTTTATCTGTCTGTGTCTGTCTCTTAACCTGTCTCTCTCTTTCCCTCTCTTTCCCTGTCTGTCTCTTTCCCTGTCAGTCTGTCTCTTTGTCTGTGTCTGTCTCTTTGTGTCTTTCTCTTACCCTGTCTATGCCTGTTTCTTACCCAGTCTGTGTCTGCCTCTTTCCCTGTCTGCGTCTGCCTCTTTCCCTGGCTGCATTGTGACACGCCAACATTCCATTTAAGGGCATAGCTGCGCATTCTTCTGAAGTTCTGGCTGCACTGTGGCTTTTTGGTGAATAACTGTGAAGCGCGGGGTTAAAATTTCCCTTCTAAACATAACCTATAACGCTCTCGGGGCCAGAAGTGTGAGTGTGCAAAATTTTGTGGCTGTAGCTACGACGGTGCAGATGCCAATCCCGGACATACACACACACCCACACACATCCACACACACATACAGCTTTATATATTAGACTAGAAGGTGGCCCGATTCTACACATTGGGTATTCTAGAATTTACGTATTGTGTAGTTAATGTATGATTTTTGTTGTATATATATATATAAATAGATGTTGTTGTGTGTAGTTACCAAGTGTTTGTGTAGGGCGCTGTACATGTTCTGGGTGTTGTCTGGGTGTGGCGGGGGGTGAGAGCGGTGTTGTTTGTGTGTTGCATTGTGTGTGTTGCGTTGTTTGTGGAGCGCTGTGTGTCTGTAGCGTTGTGTTTGTGTGTTGCGCGGTTTGTGTGGGTGTGGGGTGTGTGTGTGTGTGTTTTGGTGGGATGTATGTTTTGTGCAATGTGTGTGTTGTGCGGTATGTGCGTATATTTGTGTGTGCCGCGGTGTTTGTGTGTTGGGTGTTGTGTGTGTGCGGCGTTGTCTGTGTAGGGCGGTGTTTGTGGTTCCCAGTGTGTGTGTGGTGTGTTGTGCAGTGCGTGTGTGGCGGTGTGTGTGTGTGTTTTGGAGGGAGGTGTGCACCCCCCATCGTGCTCCAACCCCCATGCTGCGCACCCCCCATCGTGCTCCATCCCCCATGCTGTGCACCCCCCATTGTGCTCAATCCCCCATGCTGTGCACCCCCCATCGTGCTCCATCCCCCATGCTGCACACCCCCCATTGTGCTCCATCCCCCATGCTGCGCACCCCCCATCGTGCTCCATCCCCCATGCTGCGCACTCCCCATCGTGCTCCATCCCCCATGCTGCGCACTCCCAAACGTGCTCCATCCCCCATGCTGCGCACTCCCCATCGTGCTCCATCCCTCATGCTGCGCACCCCCCATCGTGCTCCATCCCCCATGCTGCGCACTCCACATCGTGCTCCATCCCCCATGCTGCGCACCCCCCATCGTGCTCCATCTCCCATGCTGCGCACCCCCCATCGTGCTCCATCCCCCATGCTGCGCACTCCCCATCATGCTCCATCCCCCATGCTGCGCACTCCCAAACGTGCTCCATCCCCCATGCTGCGCACTCCCCATCGTGCTCCATCCCTCATGCTGCGCACCCCCCATCGTGCTCCATCCCCCATGCTGTGCACTCCACATCGTGCTCCATCCCCCATGCTGCGCACCCCCCATCGTGCTCCATCCCCCATGCTGCGCACTCCCCATCATGCTCCATCCCCCATGCTGCGCACTCCCCATCGTGCTCCATCCCCCATGCTGTGCACTCCCCATCGTGCTCCATCCCCCATGCTGTGCACCCCCCATCGTGCTCCACAGTCACACATCAGACAGTATACACGCACACATGTGATCGAATACACTCACACCCCACTTCTGCCTGTGCCCTCCTGTGTGCAGTCCCAGCAGCTGTGCTGCACGCAGTGCTCCTCTGCCTTCTGCCGACACGCACACACCCGATCGCATACACGCACACACCCGATCGCATACACGCACACACACATTGACGATATTGCACATACGCGCTCACACTCACAACATCCGGAGATACCACATGCTTCTGGCCATGTGATCATCTGGCAGGTCCTGGAAGGTCACTGCACGCACAGTATCGCCGCCGAGAAGCAAGCGATATCACTGGAAGTTGTGAGTGTGTGGATGCGATCTGATGTGTGTGTGAGGTGTGTGTGAGAGTGAGTGTGATCTGATGTTTGTGCGTGTGTCTGTTCTTATGTGTGTGCGTGTGTGTGTGTGTTCCGCCGCTGCAGGACCTTGATGCGCTCACCTGGGAGCCGGTGTACGCTGGTAACCATGCTACAGAATATTACTCGATGTGTACCATGGTTACCAGCGTACCCCGCCCCCCGCTCGCAAGGGAGCCCACACCAGCATACGCCGGCAACCCCAGCAATGCGAGGGTATGTGTCGGCTGGGTTGCCTGTGTACGCTGATGTGGGCTCCCGGGGGTACAGCACTCACCTAAGAGTCGGGTCTCCGTGTCGGTTTGTGGAATGCGTGCGGGGGGCGGGGCCAGAGCGAGCGTGCAATGCGTGAGGGGGGCGGGGTGTGGCCGAGTTTCCAATGCGTGCAGGGGGCCGGGGCGAGAGGCCAATCCGTGGGGGGGCAGAGCCTGGGCGAGCAGCCAATCCGTGCAGGGAGGCGGAGCCGAGTTGAGGCGAGCGGCCAATGAGACGCTTGTCGCGGTAAGGACAGAATTTTGGAGACAGACAGACAGACAGACAGACAGACAGACAGAATAAGGCAATTATATATATAGATACTGTATATAGAACACTGTCCTTTATTACGCAGAATTCCCTTTTACGTATGACACTATCCCTTATTATATCTCTTGTTATGTATAGCACCATCTCTTAAATAGTGTATTCTCATTATTTTTGTTATTCACAGCGCCCTCTCTGTTACACAAACCTTTATTGTTAGACATAAATTGACTGCTGATAGAGCAGCATCTGAGCAGAAGACCAGTCCATTAGCCTTCTCTGTTAGAAATGAAGCTTTCCCATGTTCCATCAGCAGTCATTTAATTTTGTATCTAACAAGAAAGGACGCTATGGAATAAAAACAGGACAGTATAAATAGCAAAAATAACAAGAGAATCCTATACGTAAGGTACGGTGATGTACTGTACATAATCAGAGAGGGCAGTATGTAACAATGGATGGTAATATACGAAATGAAAGGAGACCATGCAATGTACAAACACACACAGTATACAGAAACTGTAGCTGGGTCATCATAAAAGAAAGGGGAGCAAAAACATTTCTTGCACAGGGGCCTCAAGCCATCAGTGTTTGGCAATGCATTGTGTGATATACTATTATTACGACATCTATTGGTTACACACATATATACAGTATATATATATAATATATAAAGCTCAGTGCATGTATATATGTATGTATGTATGTGTGTATGTATGTATGTCCGCTAAAGGAATTTGCACCATCGCATTTACAATCACGAAATTTTGCACAGACGCCCCATGTGACTCAGGGAACGTCATAGACTATGTTTGGGTGGGAAAATGTAACCCCGTGCTTTCCAGTTACTTCACAAAAATCCTGCAGCCATTAAACTGAATGGAGCTGGGAGCTGCAGGCTATAAATAGCAACTGTCAGTGGTTGCTATAGGAACAAAATAAACTGTTAGTATAACAAGCTTATGTGTGAGATAAAAAGATGTCGGTGGTGAGACGGATAAAAGAGAGACAGAGACACAGACAGAGTCAGCCGGGCAAAGAGACAGACCGGGCAAAGAGACAGCCCGGGAAAGAGACAGCCAGGGAAAGAGACAGCCAGGGAAAGAGACAGATGGGGCAAAGAGGCAGACGGGGCAAAGAGGCAGACGGGGCAAAGAGACAGAGAAAGAGAGAGACAGACAGATACAGAGATTGAGACAGATAGACTGATGCAAATACAGACAGAGAGATAGAAACAGACAGACAAGGAAAGAGACAGACAGCGAGACAGACAGACAGAGATACACAGACAGACAGAGAATGGGAGAGCGATAGAGAGACAGTTACTATCCTGGGCAACGCCCGCGTACTACAGCTAGTATATATATATATATATATATATATTGGTCATATATGTATATTAGCTATATATATATATGCATACTGAATGTTTTATACACACATTATAATATTGAGTAACATGTTGACTGTTGAGTTACATACTTTTGGTTATGCATTGTACCACAGAAATGGAAAGGAAGGTGGTTGGCACATGATTACCGTCATGAAAATTACTTATGGGACGTTCAAGCGATGACTGCCGGGTCTGTGAACGGAATCCTAACAAAGTGTATAATGGGTAAACACTGTTAAGATTCAGCATGTTTAGACTCCCTCTCTAGTTATATGACATCCCTTTAAAATTATTGTCTCATGCTGATTAGAAGGATAGTATAGGATTCATTTTAACGCATTCTGTTATAAAAACTTATCTAAATGTAAATGAAATACACTTTAATTATAATAAGATTCCTTAAATGTAATCCCATACTGTAAATGAACAAGATAGAGACAATAAGGATCTGAAATACAACATGCCAACAAATGTAAAAACTATAAAAAATACAAACAAGAATATTTGACGTAATAAGTGATCATTGCTTTCAATTATACGGGCTTCTAGAATCCCAGTGCCATGTAACACAAAGTATAAGCTCCAGACAGATGATCCAGCAGCTCACCCACCTCATACATGAACAGCAGGTAATGCCTGCAGCATTACACATATAATATAACACGTACCATTTCTGATGAAGTCTTGACGGTGAGGATGATATGTGTAACATCACATTCTTGTAGCTACAAGTTTTCTTAAAGTCTTTTCTTATCAGTGAAGAAAAGTAAATCTGATTAAATCAATTTGCTTTCATATAAAGCTAAAAAGTTATTTCCCTGTGAGTCGCTCTCCCGGCTTTGCTCTTTGCTTTGTCTTTTCTTTATCAGGTTTGAACATAATACCAGACTTATTAAAGAGAGTTCAGTTCTCTGCAAGTGAGGAAAGTGTGTGTAAAGATCAGATTGCTCGTTGGCTGGCTGCAAGTTTTACGTGAAACTTTTTTTTTTCCTCTTTTGTAGTTACTCCACCCATAATGAGAAAGGTTCCAAGTAAATTCAGTATTGTTCCTGTAAACTGAGGGAATTCCCATTAATATTAAACAGTGCATTCTGAAATTATTCATGTCACTCACACCCAGGGCCGGACTGGGACTAAAATTCAACCCTGGCATTTGGGGGTGCACAGGCCACTTGTCGTGTGGTGAATGTGTAATATCTTTGTGCACTTGTAGATTGTGTAACACGACCATATAACATGCAGTCACAGCTGCGTCCAGAATTACAGCTCAGGCCTATTTATTGCTCTTAGTTGCAGGATCTGGTGAAGCCGCTATTTTCCCTACAGAGCTGGGTCTTGCAGATAATGAAGAGGATGCTGCTCTCCACATAATGCTGCAGTCACATAGCTGATGGGCAGGGATACAAAATCAGATCCCCCTGAACTAATATTGATGACCTATTCTACAAACAGGTGATAAGGAAGCTGTAGTTTTCACTGGTGATAATTTTGGGTGTAAAGCACTTAGAGAATGTGTAATGACATTTTGGGGGGCAGATCCCACCATGGATACCACTATGAAAAATACCCCCAATGAATGACCATCTGCATCTATTGCTGTGCACAGGTTCAGGCTTTTGAGCATCTTTTAACCACTTCAGGTTTCTAAAACCACCAAGTGGTTAAAAGAAGTGACCGCTCCATTCTTCTGGTGTTTTCCATTCAGAAAACACTCTGTACTTTACAATGCAGATCAATGGGAAGGCTAGGAAGATGCCCGGACGTCTTTTGATGTGTTTTACCATCACTTTTTCTTAAAAGCGCAGAAAAAAATGTGAAAAAAAAAATGGGAAAACACTAAAATAAAAAACAAAGATGGGTGAAACCATAGATGCTAGGAAGCAACTGTAAAACTACAGAAAAAATGGGTCAGGAAAAAAAATGCCACAGTTTTCAGCATCTTCTGCTTCAAAGATATGGCGGTGTTGCTTGAGTTTACAATACCTTGTGTGCACATACCCTTACGCTTTCTGGTTTTGGAAACCCATTCCCATGGTTTGTTTATTTTATTCACTCTCCCCAGGTCTGCTATTGTCTGCAGCGCTGATGTCACATCACAATAACATCGCTGCAACCAATCAAGGAGCTCAGTAGCCAACTGTTGATGTGATGTCAGAGCTGCAGACAATGATAGACACCAGATGCAACAGCAGTTTGTATTTATTATAACAAAAAGGACGCATCAGACATCAAGAGGATGTGAGCACTCAGCGTCATGAATACGTCACTAGAACCAAGGTTTGAATATCTAAGGAGGATTTGGAAAGATTCTGCTGAGTTTCTGCTTCAAAAAATGTGTAAACATACGCTAATTTACACTGTTTTTGGAGCAGAAACTGAGCTGAATATTGCCAAATTCTCTTCATAATCTCAAAACAAGGTTTTGAGGATTTTTAAGTTTTAACATAGTCATGAAACTTGTTTTGGATTGTTAAATGTGTGCACGTTCAGAACCACCGTCAGTACATGAATGCAGTGCTAGGATCACCATCAGTACATGAATTCCACACCAGAACCATCATCAGCACATGAATGCAGCACCAGAGCCCCCATCAGCACATGAATGCAGCACTATAATCACCATCAGCACATGAGTGCAGCGTCAGAACCATCATTAGCATATAAATACAGCGGCAAGACCAACATCAGTACATGAATGCAGCACCAAACCCACAATCAGCACATGAATGCCACACCAGAACTATCATCACCACATGAATGCAGCACCAGAATCACCATCAGCACATGAATGCAGCACCAAAATCACCATCAACACATGAATACAGTTGCAGTATCACCAACAGCACATGACTGCAGTGCCAGAATCACCATCAGCACATGAATACAGTGGCAGAACCATCATCAGCACATGAATGCAGCATAAAAACCACCAGATTAGTAAATATACAGGGACACAGGGAAGGACAAATGTCCAGGCCAGGAACAGAGACAGGGAATATACAATTATAACTGGTATCAGCCGGGCAGAAAGTGCTCCCCTATATAGACCAGACTTGTCTGCAATAGGACTTCCCCAATTACCAATTAACACTGACACCTGTCTGAGTCAATGGCTCAGATTTAGCTCCACTACCATTCCTGGCCACCAGAGGGAGCTTGAGAACAGCACCCACACAGACGACATTCACAACAGGTATTGCTTATTATTCACTGTAATTTTTGTAGGCCCTCATTTAGATCAGCAGCACCTCTTGGATATTGAGTATCGGGTCATAAGCGCTAGCCATCAATGTGCGGGGGAGTCATAATGCTATATGTTAGGTACCAACCTCCACGGTAAAGAAGGGAGAGATTAGGACATTTGTCGTGGGCCCCTGATTTGTATGTGTAGCAACCTGTTTTTTTATATATGCACTTTTGGTGATTTTGCAATTGATAAATAAAGTTTTTAAATTGTTAATGGGGAGGGTTTTTTCGGTGTTGATGTACAGCTTGGCAGTTTGCTTGGTGATGTATGGCTCGGCATTGTGCTTGGTGATGTATGGCTTGGCATTGTGCTTGGTGATGTACCGCTCGGCAGTGTGCTTGGTGATGTACTGCTCGGCACTGTGCTTGCTGACTAGTGATGAAATAGCACTACCATGAACTTCAGTCCAAAAGAAAGCATGGGTCATGTCATCCCATCTCAAAAGTGGGCGTTCATTGATGGGACATAAAGATTAGTTATGAGCGAGAACTACCATGCTCAGGTGCTTAGTACTCATAACCAGTAGATGGATGGGCACACTGACTTCCATTATACTAGGGTCTTCAAGTCGTGCCCATGCGAGCATCCAACTGCTGGTTACAAGTACCGAGCACCCAAGCATGGTAGTGCTCACTCACCACTAGTTACGAGTACAGAGCACCCGAGCATAGTAGTGCCCGCTCATCGATAGTTACGAGTACAGAGCCCATTGGAGCTTGTTTGACACATTGGGGTTTTTTTGCCTTCCTCTGGATCAACATGTTAGGCTACGGGTTGAACTAGATGGACTTAGGCGGGCTTTGCACACTACGACATCGCAGGTGCGATGTCGGTGGGGTCAAATTGAAAATGACGTACTTCCGGCATCGCATGCGACATCGTAGTGTGTAAAGGTTCGATGATACGATTAACGAGCGCAAAAGCGTCGTAATCGTATCATCAGTGCAGCGTCAGTGTAATCCATAATTACGCTGACGCGACGGTCCGATGTTGTTCCTCGCTACTGCGGCAGCACACATCGCTGTGTGTGAAGTCGCAGGAGCGAGGAACATCTCCTACAGGCGTCACCGCGGCTTCCGTAGGATATGCGGAAGGAAGGAGGTGGGCGGGATGTTTACATCCCGCTCATCTCCGCCCATCCGCTCCTATTGGCCGCCTGCCGTGTGACGTCGCTGTGACGCCGCACGACCCGCCCCCTTAATAAGGAGGCGGGCCGCCGGCCAGAGTGACGGTCGCAGGACAGGTGAGTGCATGTGAAGCCGGCGTAGCGATAATTTTCGCTACGCCAGCTTTCACAAGATATTGTACCTGTGACGGGGGCGGGGACTATCGCGTGCGACATCGCAGCATCGGCTTGCGATGTCGCAACGTGCAAAGCCCGCCTTAGAGTCTCCCTTTAACCTTAAAAACTATGAAACTATGAAACTATGTAGTGCTCGCTCATCGTTAGTTACAAGTACTGAGCTCCCAAGCATGGTAGTGCTCACTCATCACTAGTTACGAGTACCGAGCAGCTGAACAGGATAGTGCTCGCTCATCACTGGTTACAAGTACCAAGCACCAGAGCATGGTAATGCTCACTCATCACTAGTTACAGGCACTGAGCCCCCGAGCATGATAGTGCTCACTCACCACTAATCTTTATGTCCCATCAATGAACGCACACTTTTGAGAGGGGATGACATGACCCATGCCTTTTTTTGGACAGTTTTTTTCCAGCAGTACATTATACACTGGCACTGTGTTTGAAAATTCAGAACTTTTCTGGGCACAATAACCTTTAAGATTGAGATTTGTGATAAATTAGTAGAAATATCACATATCAGTGATATCGATGATGATTCATAGCAAAAAAAACCACCGTATTTTTTTATAAAACTATTTCTTTTTAATTAAGGGGTCACATACATTGGACTATATTGGTTGTCTACTATATTACATGTCAGGTTCTAACATGTGGTTTGTCTTCAGGTGATAATCTGCACAGATGGCATAGCAAACACTCTCCAGCACAAGTTTGACTTATAATGCAAAAATATTATGCCAATGTATTATCTCCTGCCTCAATTTGCTATCTATATCTTCTGACACGCCCGCACCAGGGCCTGGGGGTTAATTATTACTGGGCCGCGATTCTGTTCTGGGGAGCTTCAGTGGCAGAGGCCTGATTCCATAACCCCGGCGGTGTCACTCAATAAAAATGGTGGTTGTGGATTAATATTTACAGGGGAGATGTCGTGACGCCACCTGTGGTATGCGGCAAGATAGGGGCTGCTGCTGCCGTTCAGTTTCCGCGGGGTCGGTGGTAACGCAGCATAGATGGAATTGCTCTCCAGTGTCAATCTGCTCCTCCGTTGGGGTCGGCGTCGCCGGTTCCAAGATAGCACATCCCCCCACCACCTTCGCCATCAGGGACTCCTGCCACCTCTGCGCAGCACTTGCTGGGAGGTCCAGCAGCCTGCAACCTAGCCACTTAACCTCCTCTGCTAGGAATTCCGGGTCTAGGGCTGGCCGCTGTACCGCTGCAGCTTCTGGAACAGGGGAGCCCGTCGCTTCCACCCCGCGCTCCAGGTTGCTTCTTTTCATGGCGTGCGCCAAGTCCTTCTGCTGCGCAGTTATCCCATGCTTTGCCACTTCCTGGGAAGGCGGGACTTCCGGGCACTTTGGTAAGTTTTGATTTTCCTCTGTAGCTGAAGGGCTTTATGCACCGTCCTGCAATCCAGCCCAAGAAGGGTGGACGTACCCAGCCCTTTTGATTGCACATGGCGCCTATTCTTTTTCAATGGATGCCAGCGCATAGTCTTTTTATACAGTCTTTGAGGTGCACAGTACTCGTGGTGACAGGCAAGAAATCCTGTTCGTGATGCCAAAAATAACACGCCCGCACCGGGGTCTGTGGCCATTCGTTACCAGGCCGCAATTCTGTTCTGGGGAGCTGCGGTGGCAGATGCCTGATTCCATGACCCCTGCAGTGCCACTCAATAAAGATGGTGGCTGTGGGGTAATAGTTACAGGGGAGATGTTGTGACGCCACCTGTGGTATGCGTCAAGATAGATGCCGCTGCTGCTGTTCACTTTCCCCTGGGGTCGGTGGTGACGCAGTAGAGATGAAATTGCTCTCCTCATGTAGAGCTGGGCCCCAGGGCAGTTGGGAGTAGTAGTCTATAATGGCGGAGTGCAGGGCCGGAGGCGCAGGGAATAACTGGACGACACAGGGATGCAGGGATGCAGTCACAAGGATTTTACTCACAGTCAGTGTTCCAGGTTAGCACTTCCAGACAAATGCTGCCTTTGGAGTGCCGGGTCCTGCTGGGATGAGCATCATCCCATCCCTGATAGTTCGGAGGCACTTCCTGGTACACCCTTCTGTGTCCCTTTCCTGGTCATCTGCCTGCACTGACCTCCCCCGCCTGTCCCGCACCTACACACACACATAGATCCGAGCCGGTGTCCGTGGGCTCTCTCGGCTGGCGTGAAGCTCTATCCCTTTCGCCGTATGTGGTCACCTTTTCACTGGATGTGTGTGGATTTGGCTTCGACACTTGAAGTAACTTCCACCTCTAGTTAGCTAGCTGAGTCTTGAAGTTCTCCACTAGCTGAGGGGCCGGTCGCCTACTGCGGCCAAGTCCCTCCACTCCGGTACGTTGTATGTGGAACAAGGCCACGAGAGTATGGTCGCTTCCTTGGGCTCTAGGACCCTTTCTGTTGGCACGTGGGCCGAGCTGCAGCAGCTCCAGACCACAGGTCTTAACTCCCCCACTGCTACTTCCGACTGACCAACTTTCTACAGGCTGCTCCCACTAACTAGACTCCACCCCCTAGCCTGGCCTCAGACTGTCACTCATCCCTTACCATGATCTGATGAGGTGTTGCTAAGTGAGAGTGTCTGTGTTTTGTGTACACCAGTTTGTGACCTCCTCCTTACCCGGAAATGGGATACTTTGCTACCTACCCCGGTGTCATCTTGGGGACAGTTAAAGATGGCGTATTTTTGAATGTGCTTGATGCAAATCTACCTGTGAAGTGTACAAATGGGGCACAAGTGCTGCCACTGAAGGGGTGGGTGTCTGTGTGGCCCAAGTTTTGGAAAAAAGGGAGACTCCGCTTGGAGTAACCCTTGCTTGCGGTGTTTCTAAAAATGATCCAAGACGAACAGATCTGGGATCAGTAAAGACTTTGCTACCTACCCCGGTGTCATCCTGGGGACAGTTAAAGATGGCGTATTTTTGAATGTGCTTGATGCAAATCTACCTGTGAAGTGTACAACTGGGGCACAAGTGCTGCCACTGAAGGGGTGGGTGTCTGTGTGGCCCAAGTTTTGGAAAAAAGGGAGACTCTGCTTGGAGTAACCCTTGCTTGCAGTGTTTTTAAAAAGGAGCCAAGATGAACAAGTCATGGTTCAGCAAAGACTTTGCTACCTACCCCGGTGCAATCCTGGGGACGGTTAAGGATGGCGTATTTTTGAATGTGCTTGATGCAAATCTACCTGTGAAGTGTACAACTGGGGCACAAGTGCTGCCACTGAAGGGGTGTCTGTGTGGCTCAATTTTTGGAAAAAAGGGAGACTCCGCTTGGAGTAACCCTTGCTTGCGGTGTTTCTAAAAATGATCCAAGATGAACAGATCTGGGATCAGTAACGACTTTGCTACCTACCCCGGTGTCATCCTGGGGACAGTTAAAGATGGCGTATTTTTGAATGTGCTTGATGCAAATCTACCTGTGAAGTGTACAACTGGGGCACAAGTGCTGCCAATGAAGGGGTGGGTGTCTGTGTGGCCCAATTTTTGGAAAAGAGGGAGACTCTGCTTGGAGTAACCCTTGCTTGCAGTGGTTTTTAAAAAGGACCCAGATTAACAAGTCATGGTTCAGCAAAGGCTTTGCTACCTACCCCGGTGCAATCCTGGGGACGGTTTAAGGGTTGCGTATTTTTGAATGTGCTTGATACAAATCTACCTGTGAAGTGTACAACTGGGGCACAAGTGCTGCCACTGAAGGGGTGTCTGGGTGGCCCAATTTTTGGAAAAAAGGGAGACTCTGCTTGGAGTAACCCTTGCTTGCTGTGTTTCTAAAAATGATCCAAGATAAACAGATCTGGGATCAGTAAAGACTTTGCTACCTACCCTGGTGTCATCCTGGGGACAGTTAAGGGTGGCAGATTTTTGAATGTGCTTGATGCAAATCTACCTGTAAAGTGTACAACTGAGGCACAAGTGCTGCCACTGAAAGGGTGTCTGTGTGGCCCAATTTTTGGAAAAAAGGGAGACTCCGCTTGGAGTAACCCTTGCTTGCTGTGTTTCTAAAAATGATCCAAGATGAACAGATCTGGGATCAGTAAAGACTTTGCTACCTACCCCGGTGTCATCCTAGGGACAGTTAAGGATGGCGTATTTTTGAATGTGCTTGATGCAAATCTACCTGTGAAGTGTACAACTGGGGCACAAGTGCTGCCACTGAAGGGGTGGGTGTCTGTGTGGCCCAATTTTTGGAAAAGAGGGAGACTCCGCTTGGAGTTTCCCTTGCTTGCTGTGTTTCTAAAAATGATCCAAGATGAACAGATCTGGGATCAGTAAAGACTTTGCTACCTACCGCGGTGTCATCCTGGGGACAGTTAAGGATGGCGTATTTTTGAATGTGCTTGATGCAAATCTACCTGTGAAGTGTACAACTGGGGCACAAGTGCTGCCACTGAAGCGGTGGGTGTCTATGTGGCCCAATTTTTGGAAAAAAGGGAGACTCTGCTTGGAGTAACCCTTGTTTGCAGTGTTTGTAAAAATGATCCAAGATGAACAGATCTGGGATCAGTAAAGAATTTGCTACCTACCCCGGTGTCATCCTGGGGACAGTTAAGGATGGCGTATTTTTGAATGTGCTTGATGCAAATCTACCTGTGAAGTGTACAACTGGGGCACAAGTACTGCCACTGAAGGGGTGGGTGTCTGTGTGGCCCAATTTTTGGAAAAGAGGGAGACTCCGCTTGGAGTTTCCCTTGCTTGCTGTGTTTCTAAAAATGATCCAAGATGAACAGATCTGGGATCAGTAAAGACTTTGCTACCTACCGCGGTGTCATCCTGGGGACAGTTAAGGATGGCGTATTTTTGAATGTGCTTGATGCAAATCTACCTGTGAAGTGTACAACTGGGGCACAAGTGCTGCCACTGAAGCGGTGGGTGTCTATGTGGCCCAATTTTTGGAAAAAAGGGAGACTCTGCTTGGAGTAACCCTTGTTTGCAGTGTTTGTAAAAATGATCCAAGATGAACAGATCTGGGATCAGTAAAGAATTTGCTACCTACCCCGGTGTCATCCTGGGGACAGTTAAGGATGGCGTATTTTTGAATGTGCTTGATGCAAATCTACCTGTGAAGTGTACAACTGGGGCACAAGTACTGCCACTGAAGGGGTGGGTGTCTGTGTGGCCCAATTTTTGGAAAAAAGGGAGACTCTGCTTGGAGTAACCCTTGCTTGCAGTGTTTTTAAAAAGGACCCAAGATGAACAAGTCATGGTTCAGCAAAGGCTTTGCTACCTACCCCGGTGTCATCCTGGGGACAGTTAAGGATGGCGTATTTTTGAATGTGCTTGATGCAAATTTACCTGTAAAGTGTACAACTGAGGCACAAGTGATGCCACTGAAGGGGTGTCTGTGTGGCTCAATCTTTGGAAAAAAGGGAGACTCCGCTTGGAGTAACCCTTGCTTGCGGTGTTTCTAAAAATGATCCAAGATGAACAGATCTGGGATCAGTAAAGACTTTGCTACCTACCCCGGTGTCATCCTGGGGACAGTTAAAGATGGCGTATTTTTGAATGTGCTTGATGCAAATCTACCTGTGAAGTGTACAACTGGGGCACAAGTACTGCCACTGAAGGGGTGGGTGTCTGTGTGGCCCAAGTTTTGGAAAAAAGGGAGACTCCGCTTGGAGTATCCCTTGCTTGCTGTGTTTCTAAAAATGATCCAAGATGAACAGATCTGGGATCAGTAAAGACTTTGCTACCTACCGCGGTGTCATCCTGGGGACAGTTAAGGATGGCGTATTTTTGAATGTGCTTGATGCAAATCTACCTGTGAAGTGTACAACTGGGGCACAAGTGCTGCCACTGAAGCGGTGGGTGTCTGTGTGGCCCAATTTTTGGAAAAAAGGGAGAATCTGCTTGGAGTAACCCTTGCATGCAGTGTTTGTAAAAATGATCCAAGATGCACAGATCTGGGATCAGTAAAGAATTTTCTACCTACCCCGGTGTCATCCTGGGGACAGTTAAGGATGGCGTATTTTTGAATGTGCTTGATGCAAATCTACCTGTGAAGTGTACAACTGGGGCACAAGTACTGCCACTGAAGGGGTGGGTGTCTGTGTGGCCCAATTTTTGGAAAAAAGGGAGACTCTGCTTGGAGTAACCCTTGTTTGCAGTGTTTGTAAAAATGATCCAAGATGAACAGATTTGGGATCAGTAAAGAATTTGCTACCTACCCCGGTGTCATCCTGGGGACAGTTAAGGATGGCGTATTTTTGAATGTGCTTGATGCAAATCTACCTGTGAAGTGTACAACTGGGGCACAAGTACTGCCACTGAAGGGGTGGGTGTCTGTGTGGCCCAATTTTTGGAAAAGAGGGAGACTCCGCTTGGAGTTTCCCTTGCTTGCTGTGTTTCTAAAAATGATCCAAGATGAACAGATCTGGGATCAGTAAAGACTTTGCTACCTACCGCGGTGTCATCCTGGGGACAGTTAAGGATGGCGTATTTTTGAATGTGCTTGATGCAAATCTACCTGTGAAGTGTACAACTGGGGCACAAGTGCTGCCACTGAAGCGGTGGGTGTCTATGTGGCCCAATTTTTGGAAAAAAGGGAGACTCTGCTTGGAGTAACCCTTGTTTGCAGTGTTTGTAAAAATGATCCAAGATGAACAGATCTGGGATCAGTAAAGAATTTGCTACCTACCCCGGTGTCATCCTGGGGACAGTTAAGGATGGCGTATTTTTGAATGTGCTTGATGCAAATCTACCTGTGAAGTGTACAACTGGGGCACAAGTACTGCCACTGAAGGGGTGGGTGTCTGTGTGGCCCAATTTTTGGAAAAAAGGGAGACTCTGCTTGGAGTAACCCTTGCTTGCAGTGTTTTTAAAAAGGACCCAAGATGAACAAGTCATGGTTCAGCAAAGGCTTTGCTACCTACCCCGGTGTCATCCTGGGGACAGTTAAGGATGGCGTATTTTTGAATGTGCTTGATGCAAATTTACCTGTAAAGTGTACAACTGAGGCACAAGTGATGCCACTGAAGGGGTGTCTGTGTGGCTCAATCTTTGGAAAAAAGGGAGACTCCGCTTGGAGTAACCCTTGCTTGCGGTGTTTCTAAAAATGATCCAAGATGAACAGATCTGGGATCAGTAAAGACTTTGCTACCTACCCCGGTGTCATCCTGGGGACAGTTAAAGATGGCGTATTTTTGAATGTGCTTGATGCAAATCTACCTGTGAAGTGTACAACTGGGGCACAAGTACTGCCACTGAAGGGGTGGGTGTCTGTGTGGCCCAAGTTTTGGAAAAAAGGGAGACTCCGCTTGGAGTATCCCTTGCTTGCTGTGTTTCTAAAAATGATCCAAGATGAACAGATCTGGGATCAGTAAAGACTTTGCTACCTACCGCGGTGTCATCCTGGGGACAGTTAAGGATGGCGTATTTTTGAATGTGCTTGATGCAAATCTACCTGTGAAGTGTACAACTGGGGCACAAGTGCTGCCACTGAAGCGGTGGGTGTCTGTGTGGCCCAATTTTTGGAAAAAAGGGAGAATCTGCTTGGAGTAACCCTTGCATGCAGTGTTTGTAAAAATGATCCAAGATGCACAGATCTGGGATCAGTAAAGAATTTTCTACCTACCCCGGTGTCATCCTGGGGACAGTTAAGGATGGCGTATTTTTGAATGTGCTTGATGCAAATCTACCTGTGAAGTGTACAACTGGGGCACAAGTACTGCCACTGAAGTGGTGGGTGTCTGTGTGGCCCAATTTTTGGAAAAAAGGGAGACTCTGCTTGGAGTAACCCTTGCTTGCAGTGTTTTTAAAAAGGACCCAAGATGAACAAGTCATTGTTCAGCAAAGGCTTTGCTACCTACCCCGGTGTCATCCTGGGGACAGTTAAGGATGGCATATTTTTGAATGTGCTTGATGCAAATCTACCTGTGAAGTGTACAACTGGGGCACAAGTGCTGCCACTGAAGCGGTGGGTGTCTGTGTGGCCCAATTTTTGAAAAAAAGGGAGACTCTGCTTGGAGTAACCCTTGCTTGCTGTGTTTTTAAAAAGGAGCCAAGATGAACAAGTCATGTTTCAGCAAAGACTTTGCTACCTACCCCGGTGCCATCCTGGGGACGGTTAAGGATGGCGTATTTTTGAATGTGCTTAATGCAAATCTACCTGTGAAGTGTACAACTGGGGCACAAGTGCTGCCACTGAAGGGGTGGGTGTCTGTGTGGCCCAATTTTTGGAAAAAAGGGAGACTCCACTTGGAGTAACCCTTGCTTGCTGTGTTTCTAAAAATGATCCAAGATGAACAGATCTGGGATCAGTAAAGACTTTGCTACCTACCCCGGTGTCATCCTAGGGACAGTTAAGGATGGCGTATTTTTGAATGTGCTTGATGCAAATCTACCTGTGAAGTGTACAACTGGGGCACAAGTGCTGCCACTGAAGGGGTGGGTGTCTGTGTGGCCCAATTTTTGGAAAAGAGGGAGACTCCGCTTGGAGTTTCCCTTGCTTGCTGTGTTTCTAAAAATGATCCAAGATGAACAGATCTGGGATCAGTAAAGACTTTGCTACCTACCGCGGTGTCATCCTGGGGACAGTTAAGGATGGCGTATTTTTGAATGTGCTTGATGCAAATCTACCTGTGAAGTGTACAACTGGGGCACAAGTGCTGCCACTGAAGCGGTGGGTGTCTATGTGGCCCAATTTTTGGAAAAAAGGGAGACTCTGCTTGGAGTAACCCTTGTTTGCAGTGTTTGTAAAAATGATCCAAGATGAACAGATCTGGGATCAGTAAAGAATTTGCTACCTACCCCGGTGTCATCCTGGGGACAGTTAAGGATGGCGTATTTTTGAATGTGCTTGATGCAAATCTACCTGTGAAGTGTACAACTGGGGCACAAGTACTGCCACTGAAGGGGTGGGTGTCTGTGTGGCCCAATTTTTGGAAAAGAGGGAGACTCCGCTTGGAGTTTCCCTTGCTTGCTGTGTTTCTAAAAATGATCCAAGATGAACAGATCTGGGATCAGTAAAGACTTTGCTACCTACCGCGGTGTCATCCTGGGGACAGTTAAGGATGGCGTATTTTTGAATGTGCTTGATGCAAATCTACCTGTGAAGTGTACAACTGGGGCACAAGTGCTGCCACTGAAGCGGTGGGTGTCTATGTGGCCCAATTTTTGGAAAAAAGGGAGACTCTGCTTGGAGTAACCCTTGTTTGCAGTGTTTGTAAAAATGATCCAAGATGAACAGATCTGGGATCAGTAAAGAATTTGCTACCTACCCCGGTGTCATCCTGGGGACAGTTAAGGATGGCGTATTTTTGAATGTGCTTGATGCAAATCTACCTGTGAAGTGTACAACTGGGGCACAAGTACTGCCACTGAAGGGGTGGGTGTCTGTGTGGCCCAATTTTTGGAAAAAAGGGAGACTCTGCTTGGAGTAACCCTTGCTTGCAGTGTTTTTAAAAAGGACCCAAGATGAACAAGTCATGGTTCAGCAAAGGCTTTGCTACCTACCCCGGTGTCATCCTGGGGACAGTTAAGGATGGCGTATTTTTGAATGTGCTTGATGCAAATCTACCTGTGAAGTGTACAACTAGGGCACAACTGCTGCCACTGAAGGGGTGGGTGTCTGTGTGGCCCAATTTTTGGAAAAAAGGGAGACTCTGCTTGGAGTAACCCTTGCTTGATGTGTTTTTAAAAAGGAGCCAAGATGAACAAGTCATGTTTCAGCAAAGACTTTGCTACCTACCCCGGTGCCATCCTGGGGACGGTTAAGGATGGCGTATTTTTGAATGTGCTTGATGCAAATCTACCTGTGAAGTGTACAACTGGGGCACAAGTGCTGCCACTGAAGGGGTGGGTGTCTGTGTGGCCCAATTTTTGGAAAAAAGGGAGACTCCGCTTGGAGTAACCCTTGCTTGCTGTGTTTCTAAAAATGATCCAAGATGAACAGATCTGGGATCTGTAAAGACTTTGCTACCTACCCCGGTGTCATCCTGGGGACAGTTAAGGATGGCGTATTTTTGAATGTGCTTGATGCAAATCTACCTGTGAAGTGTACAACTGGGGCACAAGTGCTGCCACTGAAGGGGTGGGTGTCTGTGTGGCCCAATTTTTGGAAAAAAGGGAGACTCCGCTTGGAGTAACCCTTGGTTGCTGTGTTTCTAAAAATGATCCAAGATGAACAGATCTGGGATCAGTAAAGACTTTGCTACCTACCCCGGTGTCATCCTGGGGACAGTTAAGGATGGCGTATTTTTGAATGTGCTTGATGCAAATCTACCTGTGAAGTGTACAACTGGGGCACAAGTGCTGCCACTGAAGGGGTGGGTGTCTGTGTGGCCCAATTTTTGGAAAAAAAGGGAGACTCCGCTTGGAGTCACCTTGTGGTGTTTTAGATGATTTTAGAAGGGCATGACATGCTTATATCTGTGTCTCGTCCTCTTTTTCCTCGTAACGCTGTTTTGTTTTTGCATGAGAATTTGTTCTTGTCACTTTCCCATGTGTTTGTGTTGTGTTGTGAGTTGTTTGTCACCTTTTGGACACCTTTGAGGGTGTTTTCTAGGTGTTTTTATGTGTTTGTGATTGCCTCCCATTGTTTCCTATGCGGTTCGAGCGGTTCGCCAAACTGAACTTGAACGAGACCTCCGTTCGGCGAACCAAACTCGAGCCGAACCACGACCGGTTCGCTCATCTCTAGTTATTAGTTGCAGCTAGATGCGCCCCCACCCTGAGTGGCAGCGTGTCAGCTGACTGCAACTAATCACAGGCGGCAGGACGGCCGGTGGGCGGGGATAGCAGTGGAAGTGCCTGCGGGTCAGTATGGTGAACGTGTGCCAGTGATGCACTGTCAGAAACTGTACAAGTCTGACATGACATCAGCCGGCACAGCCTGCGCTCTCTGATCATGCGCGTGCATGTACACAGAAAAACATGCATGCTCCTATCAGAAGTGTACGCGGCTGATCCGGTGATGAGGCTTTTTTTTATTATTTAAATAAATCATTTAAAAAAAAAACAAAAAACGACGTGCAGCTCCTGCCCCCTAATTTTCATCCCCAGCCATGATAATGGCGGCTGGGGGCTAGTAATCTCAGCCCGCAGCCGCCCAGTATTGCCACGTCTATTAGATGTGACAATCCCGATTCAATACTGGCTCTTCTCGATTGCCCTGGTGCGGTGGCAATCGGGGTAATAAGGGGTTAATAGCAGTGCACTGCTGCTACTAAACCCTAGGTTAGTAAAGGCACATGTGTTTATGTGATACCTGCATCACACTAACCTGTAAATGAAAGTAAATAAACACAGACACAGAGAAAAATCCTTTATTTGGAATAAAGTACAACCTGTCTACATCTTGTCTATTTATGGTTTGTTCCTTACAGGTAAACTACCTCATTACCCTAGGTGTACTGGTTGTGGGGGCGCCTAATGAGGATGATTAGCACACTACTATACCTTCTCTTGCAGGCAATACCAGTGGTCAGGCATATCCTGAGGAGCTGCATCTCCTTTAACCCTCTAGGTTAGAAAATACTTTCTGGCCATCAAAAGGTAATATTCACCTACTAGTTTGCCCTCATGAAAGCATGAACCCGGGAGGTGGGATATACACTTAAACATGCCATATTTTATACAGGACCTCTACATGACCCGGACACATTTTTCAACCTGAATAATAGGAGTGGACATGAACTCCCTGGCTACAACAGACCAGCTCATAACTTGTGAATATACAACTACGGCTAGTCCAGGTACCAGACACATAGCCTTGCGCCGATGGGATACTTTCTAACTGTATAAGTTGTATGAGTTATATTACACAACATATTATACAGTGTATACTTATGTCCTGTTTGATATGCAGGTACTAATTGATGGAAAGCCGTAATTACTATCCTGATACGATATAGTCATCTAATCATTATCTTTAAAAAGGATACAAGCACTCAACAACAAGGATCAACTACCTTGTAAGTTACTCTGAGTGCTCTTACCTTACAAAGAATGCAGTCTAAAAACCATACATATTTATATTTATATTCATATTTGTTCATCATCTATTTCAGGTGTCATTCTTTCCAAGGAGTGATTCTTTTATATCCCCTGATGATCCCCTGTACTGCGTTAGGGGGGGTGAAACGCGTCGGGAGAGCTGGGAGATCCACAAGCTAAGTGGAACTCTGAGCTCTAACCTAACTTTTCCAGTACTTCCTAACTAGGGAAACCTATCAAACGGAAGAACCCTGGACAACTAACGCCTATTGTCTTTGTTGTCTATGGTTCTGTTTGTATATATGTACTACACACTTAATCACGTTATTTTTAGTGGTGGTTGCCCCCGCTAGAGGTGAGCAAGGACGGTGAGGCTGACGTACATCTATAGCGTAAAAATAGGCTCAATCAAGTGAAGATTTCTAAATATAGCCAAGGGGGATGGTCACAGCATATATCAATCAGCATTACTCTGACAGTGACGAACCAACGCCTCCACTTTATCTTCTCTCAGAAACATTGTCTGGGGTTGTCCTCAGGCGAGGGCACTGACACCTGCACTTTATTTTTATGTCTTTATGTTTCTGAAATATTTATGAGAAGAACAATATATTTGTTCTGTTTTAACAATTTATAATAAAACGATTTTTATCAGAGTAGATCTAATAGTGGTGTTCTTAGGTCAATAAATAATCATTCACCAGTAGAAGAAATGCAGGAGGCAGGTGGAGGGGCGGAGGAGAAGAAGACTCTACCCACCAGTCTCACCCTAATGCACAGAAAACATCATTAGATGAAAACTTACAGGATGATTATTCAAAAAAACACAGATGGCTTCCTTCCCCGCAGGCTGCAGCCCCCGGCCGTGCACTTAACTTGGCTGTGAATCAAAATAAGAGGAGGTTAATATTTACATAGTGACAAATTGCGCCGTGTGCTGAAAGTGTAAGAATGTATGTAAGTGTAAATGTATGAATGGAAGGATTAGGCTGATGGGCATCGCTGCCTTTCCCTTATATCTCCAATACCAAGCAACATGCTACATGTAACATCACAGAATATTAAGAGAAACCATTGTTTGCTTTTACTTTTGCCAAGAATGAATATTACATGTGAAAATAACTAACTATAATAATTATCAGAGAATTCTGAACTGAAAGTGAAATATCCGTCCGAGAGGAGAAAGAAGCAGATTTCTAATAATATAATAATATAGAGTAGAAAGTTGCTGATGTAACAACAGTTACTGTTCTCCATAGAAGATTCTGAGCACCAACCGTCATCTCCTATCTCAGTAACGGGAACATTTGTGCTCAATAAAGATTTTACCCATGAATTGAGAACTTTGAGAATGAAGAAGTAGGAGAAAAGCGATATCTATAATAAGGAATATGGCAAAGTTTCTTATTTTCACAGGTACTATTGATTCATGAGAAAGAATAATTAAAAAAGGTGGACTGGTTACTCTTTAAATTGTGTGATGTTCACGTAAGTAAGGGGCCACTTTCATCTCCAAATCAGGTGGAATTGTGCATTACGATAAGCTACAGGACTACACAGGCCCATACAGTTAGGTCCAGAAATATTTGGACAGTGACACAAGTTTTGTTATTTTAGCTGTTTACAAAAATATGTTCAGAAATACAATTATATATACAATATGAGGTGAAAGTGCACACTCCCAGCTGCAATATGAGAGTTTTCACATCCAAATCGGAGAAAGGGTTTAGGAATCAAAGCTCTGTAATGCATAGCCTCCTCTTTTTCAAGGGACCAAAAGTAATTGGACAAGGGACTCTAAGGGCTGCAATTAACTCTGAAGGCGTCTCCCTCGTTAACCTGTAATCAATGAAGTAGTTAAAAGGTCTGGTGTTGATTACAGGTGTGTGGTTTTGCATTTGGAAGCTGTTGCTGTGACCAGACAACATGCGGTCTAAGGAACTCTCAATTGAGGTGAAGCAGAACATCCTGAGGCTGAAAAAAAAGAAAAAATCCATCAGAGAGATAGCAGACATGCTTGGAGTAGCAAAATCAACAGTCGGGTACATTCTGAGAAAAAAGGAATTGACTGCTGAGCTTGGGAACTCTAAAAGGCCTGGGCGTCCACGGATGACAACAGTGGTGGATGATCGCCACATACTTTTCTTTGGTGAAGAAGAACCCGTTCACAACATCATCTGAAGTCCAGAACACTCTCAGTGAAGTAGGTGTATCTGTCTCTAAGTCAACAGTAAAGAGAAGACTCCATGAAAGTAAATACAAAGGGTTCACATCTATATGCAAACCATTCATCAATTCCAAAAATAGACAGGCCAGAGTTAAATTTGCTGAAAAACACCTCATGAAGCCAGCTCAGTTCTGGAAAAGTATTCTATGGACAGATGAGACAAAGATCAACCTGTACCAGAATGATGGGAAGAAAAAAGTTTGGAGAAGAAAGGGAATGGCACATGATCCAAGGCACACCACATCCTCTGTAAAACATGGTGGAGGCAACGTGATGGCATGGGCATGCATGGCTTTCAATGGCACTGGGTCAATTGTGTTTATTGATGACATAACAGCAGACAAGAGTAGCCGGATGAATTCTGAAGTGTACCGGGATATACTTTCAGCCCAGATTCAGCCAAATGCCGCAAAGTTGATCGGACGGCGCTTCATAGTACAGATGGACAATGACCCTAAACATACAGCCAAAGCTACCCAGGAGTTCATGGGTGCAAAAAAGTGGAACATTTTGCAATGGCCAAGTCAATCATCAGATCTTAACCCAATTGAGCATGCATTTCACTTGCTCAAATCAGACTTAAGACGGAAAGACCCACAAACAAGCAAGACCTGAAGGCTGCGGCTGTAAAGGCCTGGCAAAGCATTAAGAAGGAGGAAACCCAGCGCTTGGTGATGTCCATGGGTTCCAGACTTAAGGCAGTGATTGCCTCCAAAGGATTTGCAACAAAATATTGAAAATAAAAATATTTTGTTTGGGTTTGGTTTATTTGTCCAATTACTTTTGACCTCCTAAAATGTGGAGTGTTTGTAAAGAAATGTGTACAATTCCTACAATTTCTATCAGATATTTTTGTTAAAACCTTCAAATTAAATGTTACAATCTGCCCTTGAATTCTGTTGTAGAGGTTTCATTTCAAATCCAATGTGGTGGCATGCAGAGCCCAACTCGCGAAAATTGTGTCACTGTCCAAATATTTCTGGACCTAACTGTATATTATTCTGGCACAGGGCACATATATTATTCTGGCACAAGCACATATATTATTCTGGCACAGGGCACATGTATTATTCTGGCACAGGGCCCATATATTATTCTGGCACAGGGCCTATATATTATTCTGGCACAGGGCCTATATATTATTCTGGCACAGGGCCCATATATTATTCTGGCACAAGCACATATATTATTCTGGCACAGGGCACATATATTATTCTGGCACAGGGCCCATATATTATTCTGGCACAGGGCACATGTATTATTCTGGCACAAGCACATATATTATTCTGGCACAGGGCCCATATATTATTCTGGCACAGGGCACATGTATTATTCTGGCACAGGGCACATATATTATTCTGGCACAGGGCCCATATATTATTCTGGCACAAGCACATATATTATTCTGGCACAGGGCCCATATATTATTCTGGCACAGGGCCCATATATTATTCTGGCACAAGCACATATATTATTCTGGCACAGGGCACATGTATTATTCTGGCACAAGCACATATATTATTCTGGCACAGGGCCCATATATTATTCTGGCACAGGGCCCATATATTATTCTGGCACAGGGCCCATATATTATTCTGGCACAGGGCCTATATATTATTCTGGCACAGGGCCCATATATTATTCTGGCACAAGCACATATATTATTCTGGCACAGGGCCCATATATTATTCTGGCACAGGGCACACATATTATTCTGGCACAGGGCCCATATATTATTCTGGCACAGGGCACATGTATTATTCTGGCACAGGGCCCATATATTATTCTGGCACCGGGCACATGTATTATTCTGGCACAGGGCACATGTATTATTCTGGCACAGGGCACATGTATTATTCTGGCACAGGGCCCATATATTATTCTGGCACAGGGCACATGTATTATTCTGGCACAGGGCCCATATATTATTCTGGCACAGGGCCCATATACTATTCTGGCACAGGGCCCATATATTATTCTGGCACAGGGCCCATATATTATTCTGGCACAGGGCCCATATATTATTCTGGCACAGGGCACATATATTATTCTGGCACAGGGCCCATATATTATTCTGGCACATGGCCCATGTATTATTCTGGCACAGGGCACATATATTATTCTGGCACAGGGCACATGTATTATTCTGGCACAGGGCCCATATATTATTCTGGCACATGGGCCATGTATTATTCTGGCACAGGGCCCATGTATTATTCTGGCACAGGGCCCATATATTATTCTGGCACAGGGCACACATATTATTCTGGCACAGGGCCCATATATTATTATGTCACAGGGCACAAATATTATTCTGGCACAGGGCCCATATATTATTATGGCACAGGGCACAAATATTATTCTGGCACAGGGCCCATGTATTATTCTGGCACAGGGCCCATATATTATTCTGGCACAGGGCCCATATATTATTCTGGCACAGGGCACATATATTATTCTGGCACAGGGCCCATATATTATTCTGGCACAGGGCCCATATATTATTCTGGCACAGGGCACACATATTATTCTGGCACAGGGCCCATATATTATTATGTCACAGGGCACAAATATTATTCTGGCACAGGGCCCATATATTATTATGGCACAGGGCACAAATATTATTCTGGCACAGGGCCCATGTATTATTCTGGCACAGGGCCCATATATTATTATGGCACAGGGCACATATATCATTCTGGCACAGGGCACATTTATTATTGTGCCACAGGGCACATATATTATTATGCCACAGGGCCCATATATTATTTTGGCACAGGGCACATATATTATTTTGGCACAGGGCACATATATCATTCTGGCACAGGGCACATATATTATTCTGGCACAGGGCCCATATATTATTCTGGCACAGGGCCCATATATTATTCTGGCACAGGGCACATATATTATTCTGGCACATGGCCCATGTATTATTCTGGCACAGGGCCCATATATTATTCTGGCACAAGCACATATATTATTCTGGCACAGGGCCCATATATTATTCTGGCACATGGCCCATATATTATTCTGGCACATGGCCCATGTATTATTCTGGCACAGGGCCCATATATTATTCTGGCACAGGACCCATATATTATTCTGGCACAGGGCGCATATATTATTCTGGCACATGGCCCATATATTATTCTGGCACATGGCCCATGTATTATTCTGGCACAGGGCCCATATATTATTCTGGCACAGGGCCCATATATTATTCTGGCACATGGCCCATGTATTATTCTGGCACAGGGCCCATATATTATTCTGGCACAGGGCACATGTATTATTCTGGCACAGGGCCCATATATTATTCTGGCACATGGCCCATGTATTATTCTGGCACAGGGCACATGTATTATTCTGGCACAGGGCACATATATTATTCTGGCACAGGGCCCATATACTATTCTGGCACAGGGCCCATATATTATTCTGGCACAGGGCCCATATATTATTCTGGCACATGGCCCATGTATTATTCTGGCACAGGGCCCATATATTATTATGGCACAGGGCACATATATTATTCTGGCACAGGGCCCATATATTATTATGGCACAGGGCACATATATTATTCTGGCACAGGGCCCATATATTATTATGGCACAGGGCACATATATTATTATGGCACAGGGCACATATATTATTCTGGCACAGGGCCCATATATTATTATGGCACAGGGCACATATATTATTCTGGCACAGGGCCCATATATTATTATGGCACAGGGCACATATATTATTCTGGCACAGGGCCCATATATTATTATGGCACAGGGCACATATATTATTCTGGCACAGGGCCCATATATTATTATGGCACAGGGCACATATATCATTCTGGCACAGGGCACATTTATTATTATGCCACAGGGCACATATATTATTATGCCACAGGGCCCATATATTATTTTGCCACAGGGCCCATATATTATTTTGGCACAGGGCACATATATCATTCTGGCACAGGGCACATTTATTATTTTGGCACAGGTCCATCTTCTGTCTGTCTCTGATCCTGACATCAATGCTCATCAGAAATCCTAATATCCACATTCATAAATGTAATATTCCTGTAGTGCCTCGATTCATCTGTAAGTACTAGGTAATCGCTGAAGCCAATAATATTACATGTAACATATTTATTTTAAGTACAGTTGTAGCGTAAAGTCGGGGTCCAACTGATGGGACTTCTAGCCATCTAGAGAACAGGGCTCTGAAATGTAGTGAATAATCTGTCATGTGTGCACATGAGGACTATTTCTGGCCATTAGATGCCTTGTGTCCTATATTTTTCACCAGTGGGGAACCTCTGTAATTTTCAGTTGTCTCTGGTCTAGTGGGAAGAGACTAGCTGTTATGGTGTCTCCTATACACAGTACACAGAAATAGAGGGATTCCTGATCCTTTTTCTCTGCTTTACACATGTTTAGAAGCAGCAGCAGCAGGAAGGACATTATACAGCAGTACTCAGCAGTGTAGCTGTGAAGTCAGCTCATGGATAGGTTTCGCTACTATCTAACTGCAACACGATATTTCTGTCTCTTCCTGTTTTCACACTTCTCCTCCCTCTCCACAGACTATAATGGGCTGTGTACTCATACACCACAGAGAGCTGGCACTCCATTTTGATTAGACTAAGATGGATTTAAACCTTTTTTTTTTTCAGAGTTGATGGTTAGTTCAGGATGCGGGGAGCAGTAGAAGTGGCTCATAAGTGGATAAAATCTAAAACAAAACTTCTTATATTTGCTTGTATTATTGTGTTTGTGACCATTTAACACAAGTTGTTGTATCTTCCTTGCACAATAGTGAGGAGGTCACGGTAACAGAATTTTTGAACAAGACAGAACTGATATGCAAGAGCATTGCCACTATGTAAGTGCAGAAAATTACTGATCTAATATATAAAACCTTATAGATTCCATAATGATATAGAGGTTTCCTTATCTGTGATTCATTGTATTCAGATATAGATAATATAGAACCTGTCCGCACATGATATATATATCTACACAGATAGCTGCACTTTACTGGGTGCCACTGACGTATCAGATCTTATTTATAAAAATGCCAAAGCATTTTTTATGGGTTACAAACATTAGAGGAATTGTAATCTGACGTGTTACATAGAAGTGAGAAGAAAAGACAAATGAGGCAACTGGCTTCTGTAGAAATATATGAGACATTATATATAACAAACATATACAAAAAGTCTCCGCTGGTGTGTGGAGGACCCCAGATTGCATGGACATCCGCCCGGAGTCACAAACATTTGTTATCGGGGTCCGTAACAGTCCGATCTATTAAGATATAAAATTATTTTACCCCCACGTTAAATACAAAAAGAAATGAAACGTAAGAATATAATCTTTTTGGTTGCTGCACTACGCACAAGAAATTCAATAAAAATAGATTGACACATTGTATGTTCGTGAAAATGGTGTCCATAAACAGGACAGCTCAGGTCTACAGATACAATTCTCAGAAAATGCTTTATTCACAAAAGTTTTTAATTAGTTTTCACAAATAAAGAAATGTTTGGTATCCTGTTTTTCAGTATATTAAATAGTAAAGTGAATGGTGTCATTAAAAACTACAACTTACTACACACAAAAAAACCCCAAGCCCTCAAATGAGTTTGTCAGCCAAAAGTAAAAGGATTTGTCTCTTGGAAAAAGAGCAGTAAAAAAATAAAAGTTCAAAGACAAAAAATTCCCAATCATTAAATAATTCTGGGATAGACATATATGAAAAGTAAATTCTATGGTGGCAGATGCTCTATGAGGCCATTTTATACCGCCGGCCTTCTAGGCTTCTTCTGTCCCTATACAGTGAGCGTCCTCTAGTTAAGGCTCAAAGCAGACAAAATTGTATCATGTGTGTGATGTAGATGGAAAATGTTGGCAAAGTATTTGGGTTGGAGGGTCAAGGGACGAAATTACTAATTATTTTCAAATTGCTGATATTGATACATTTACATATGAGCTAATGATAGATGTTCCATGTACAACAGGAAAAACGCCAAACAAAAGTTAATAAACCAGTGGGAAAAGATGATGCAAGAACTGAACTCAGTGGACAAGACTTTGTAAGTGCAGAGGTTTACTTTTATAAAGTTTTCCATTACATAATGTCACGTTTCCATATTTGTGATCACTTTTTTCTCAGGTAGAGAAAACCTGAGAAAAAAGACATAAGACATGTCATGACATAAGACATGTCATGACATGACATAAGACATGTCTGCACACACTATATATCTGACTACACTGATAGTTGTCATTTAGTGTTTGAAAGTTATTTCTCACTTTGGGAGGTTTCTAGGACATACTGTGTGAATTGGATAAATTACTGTATATTTATTTCAGCGTAGAAAAAATCATATAGGAAAAAACGGGTTTAATGCCGCGCTAAAGGATCACTGATATCAGTAAGATGAAAATCTCTTTTTTATTTTAGTCAATCCAATGCGTTGGATTGACTAAAATAAAAAAGAGATTTTCATCTTACTGATATCAGTGATCCTTTAGCGCGGCATTAAACCCGTTTTTTCCTATATGATTTTTTCTCCGCTGTTTCCTGAACGGGGCCGCTGCTGGGACCACGCGGACACTCACATGCTGAATAAGGAGTTGTGACTGTCACAACCCTACCAGGTGAGTGTACCTATCCTTACTTCTTGTACGTTTTATACCGGGTAAGACCCTATTGCGCCTTCTGTTTCCCCATTTTTGTATATTTATTTGACTGTTTAAAACTGAGAAAAAAATCCCATGACCCAGCATTATTATATGGTGTCTTTAGAATGACACAGGTTATAATCATAAGTAAATACCGTATTTTTCGCTTTATAAGACACACCTGATTATAAGACGCACCCCCAAATTTGGTGAAGGAAAAGAGAATTTTTTTTTTTAATGTTAAATGGGGTTCATCTTATAATGCCAGTGTCCCTCTAACAAATCATATAGGGTATATGTCCCTCATAGCCCCCCATCTTAAAATTAGCCCCCCTTAATCTGGATATGGCCCCCTTATATTGAATATAGCCCCCTTGTGATGGCACATGTTCCCCAGTGCTGCCCATGGCCCCTATAGATCGCACAAGTCCCCCTGTGTTAGATATCGCCCCCATAGTGCTGCCCATAGCCCCTATATAGATCGCACAAGTCCCCCTGTGTTAGATATCGCCCCCATAGTGCTGCCCATGGCCCCTATAGATCGCACAAGTCCCCCTGTGTTAGATCTCGCCCCCATAGTGCTGCCCATGGCCCCTATAGATCGCACAAGTCCCCCTGTGTTAGATATCACCCCCATAGTGCTGCCCATGACCCCTATATAGATCGCACAAGTCCCCCTGTGTTAGATATTGCCCCCATAGTGCTGCCCATGGCCCCTATAGATCGCACAAGTCCCCCTGTGTTAGATCTCGCCCCCATAGTGCTGCCCATGACTCCTATATAGATCGCACAAGTCCCCCTGTGTTAGATATTGCCCCCATAGTGCTGCCAATAGCCCCTATATAGATCGCACAAGTCCCCCTGTGTTAGATATCGCCCCCATGGTGCTGCCCATGGCCCCTATATACATCGCACAAGTCCCCCTGTGTTAGATATCGCCCCCATAGTGCTGCCCATGGCCCCTATATAGATCGCACAAGTCCCCCTGTGTTAGATCTCGCCCCCATAGTGCTGCCCATAGCCCCTATAGATCGCACAAGTCCCCCTGTGTTAGATCTCGCCCCCATAGTGCTGCCCATGGCCCCTATAGATCGCACAAGTCCCCCTGTGTTAGATATCGCCCCCATAGTGCTACCCATGGCCCCTATATAGATCGCACAAATCCCCCTGTGTTAGATATTGCCCCCATAGTGCTGCCCATGGCCCCTATAGATCGCACAAGTCCCCCTGTGTTAGATATCGCCCCCATAGTGCTGCCCGTGGCCCCTATATAGATCGCACAAGTCCCCCTGTGTTAGATATCGCCCCCATGGTGCTGCCCATGGCCCCTATATAGATCGCACAAGTCCCTCTGTGTTAGATATCGCCCCCATGGTGCTGCCCATGGCCCATATGTATCGCACAAGTCCCCCTGTGTTAGATATCGCCCCCAGGCTGCTGCCCATAGTAAAATAAAACACTCTTTCCTTACCTCCTCCAGCGCTGAGCTCCCTCCGTGCTTCTGTTCCTCCACTTCCTGGTTCTAGTGCCGGTCATGTGATCGGCACAGCAGACTGAGATCTCTGTGTGCCTGATCATAGTGGAAGCAGGGACACCGGGGAGAAACGCTGGAGGGGGTAAGTAAAGCTTTTTTATTTTAGAATGAGTAGCAGCATGGGGGCCAAATCTAACACAGAGGGGGCATGCACGATCACAGGGGGGCGCAGGGACATATAATAAGCACCGCTGCCCCAGCCCCTCACTGCGGTGCGATTTCAGCACCACCGGAGATGGACAGCGGCTGTGCATATTATATGAGCGGGAGCAGGAGATCTAACGCTGCCGCCCACAGCGTTCACCTGCGCCCAGCAGCGCCCCCACCTCCCCTGGACCCTGCAGTGTATATATATATATATATATACCCCCCCTATATTCGACTTATAAGACGCACCCCCTACTTTCCCCAAAAATTTGGGGGAACAAAAGTGCATCTTATAAAGCGAAAAATGCGGTATACTTTCTTTAGCATAACTCATGCTTAGGACGCAGGATGTCGGAAGCTGTGTCAGGAGGTCGGCACACGCCAAATCTGTGTCCTCATAGATTTGGTTGAACATAATAGTGGAGTAGGGAGCTACCAGCTTCCTGCACCACCACAGCCTATGCTTTTTGCCCCGTCTAAGGTTTGGTGCAGCAGACAAGATGATGTGACTACTAGAGGTGATCACATGGGCAGTCTTTAACCTTTCCTCGCGCCTGCACATTACAGTAATTTGATCTGCTTTCATTAAGTCAGATAAAAGTGCACCTGTGCAGGACTGCAATGCCGGCCTGTAGGGATGATGTAGGGCACATCATCCACACTGGGCTGATAGAAGGACAGCGATCACAGCAAAGAGGAGGCGCCGGACTGTAAACCAGCAGCACCCATTGGACCGGACCGTCCCCTAGGTGCGTATAATAAAAAGGTATACAGAGTGACTTGGGCTCTTATATACAGTATTCTAGAATGCAGTATATAAGAGCCTACTGGTGGTGGCTAGAGATGAGTGAACATTTAAAAGTTCAGTTCTCCAAGCCTAACCGAACAAATGCTAGGTCGCCGAAACAAATTTTTTCAAACCTTTTCGAACCCCATTGAATTCAATGGAAGGTTAAATGTAAGGCAGAGAAAACACCTTTTGGAGGGTCGAAAAGCTTCCAAAACAGCAAAAATACGTTTTACAGTGCAGCACCTGTTTTGGCATAACCATTAGCTTCCTTGAGGAGTTAAGAAGACAGAGAGAGCGGCCATTTTCAGGGAGAAGTCAGCTAAGATTCTGCCTAGCAGAAGAGGGGCCTAGGTGTTAAGGCCGGTTTTAAAAACACAGAGGCCATTCCTGAAGGGTCCGGAGCTTGAAGCTCATCCTGGCGGGCTTTGTGAGCTGCCAGTGTATGACCTGGACGGGGAGTTCGGTCAAGAGAAATTTGACGATCCTGCAGCACCAGAAGAACTCTGAGGATATTGACAGATAAAGGAGAGGTTTCTACTGCTCAATATGGTAACCTGGGAATGGTGAAGCTGCTGCTGCATCCATAGTGGGAGCTTTTAGAAGGAAGGAGGACTGCCACTGCATTTATATGGTTTTCCTAAAGGGAAGGAATACCCCAGTCAAAGCGAAGGAACAACTTGTCTAATATTCAACTGATAACGGAAAGTATAGAACTTTTTGTTAACAAGACCCTGGTGTGGTGTGAAGTCTGTCCGATAGCACCTGCATGTGTGGACAGAAAGATGGACGGTGTCCCCCAGGAGCAAGTGACTGTCTTACACCCTACACAGAGATGCACACAACCAGGGGACCATTGATGAAGGATCGCAGCTTCTTTGTGGCCCTGTGCCTCCCTCCTTTACATGTAAGAGGATATATGCTACTGTGATAGAATGCTAAGTGCACTCACAACACATGACCTTCATTTCTGTTTTTCAAAAGTGGAAGGAATGATGCAGAAATGTGATCATAAAAGCGCAATGGACCTCAAATGTGCAAATTAAATACAGTAATTGCCTAAAACCATTTTCATGCCATCATCATTTATAATATTAAAGTTGAAAATAACAACCAGAATGTCACTTTTTATTGTAAATGTTGAATTTATGCAACAAGTAAAAATATTGAGTGCACAACCGATCTGCATTAGGTGCATTTTAAACCCTTATTGATGTGACTAAGTTTAACTTTAAGAAACAGTTAAGTTTCTTAATAGAACAAAAAACTGGGTCAGAGATATACTAAGAAAAGAAAATTAAGGTCTCGATACATGAAGACAGGTGATTTTCTCACCGATCTTGAAGAGAGGCGTGATGGTGTCAGACACTCCTGATCCATGAAGTGGTGTATGCATAGGCTGATTATAATGAGGGCAATTTGGGCTACCGCCCGGGGTCTGTGGCCATATTGCTTGGTAAGGCGTAATCACTAGAGATGAGCGAACCGGTCGCGGTTCGGTTCAAGGTCGGTTCGCCGAACGGAGCTCCCGTTCGAGTTCGGTCCGTCGAACGTTCGACGAACCGAACTCGAACTGCATAGGAAACAATGGCAGGCAATCACAAACACATAAAAACACCTAGAAAACACCCTCAAAGGTGTCCAAAAGGTGATAAACAACTCACAACACAATACAAACCCATGGGAAAGTGACAAGGACATATACTCATGCGAAAACAAAAGAGCTGGACAAGGATAAAGAGGAGCAGACACAGATATGAGTATATGCAAGGAAACATCGATGCCATTACTGTGCAACTTGAGCCCTGCTCATTTTAGGCTTCCAATCTGGATAAATTGCCTGAGCTTGCCACGTACACCTTGGGGATCTTGTCGTGTCCTGCAGCTAGCGTTCTCTCGGAACCTGTCTTCAGTGCTGCTGGGGGTCTGCTGGCAGATAAGCACACGTGTCTGTCCACTGACAATGTGGACATGGCTCTCAGAATACTTTTCTTCCCCTGGGTCATCCAGGGGAGGTGAAAGGCACGCGTATTTTTGAGAGTGCTTCATGCAAAGCATCTTTTTCTTTTTCAAAAGGGGGGTCAACTGATGCCAGTCAAGTGGGGTGTGTGTGGCCCAATTAGTGGCAACGAGGGAGACTGTGGTTGGAGTCCCCTCGCTGTGTTTCTAAAAGAACCAAGATGAACAAGTCATGGCTCTCAGAGGACTTTTCTTCCCCTGGGTCATCCAGGGGACGGGAAAGGCACGCGTATTTTTGAGAGTGCTTCATGCAAAGCATCTTTTTCATTTTGAAAAGGGGGGTCAAGTGATGCCAGTCAAGTGGGGTGTGTGTGTGGCCCAATTAGTGGCAACGAGGGAGACTGTGGTTGGAGTCCCCTCACTTTTGAAAAAAGAACCAAGATGAACAAGTCATGGCTCTCAGAGGACTTTTCTTCCCCTGGGTCATCCAGGGGACGGGAAAGGCACGCGTATTTTTGAGAGTGCTTCATGCAAAGCATGTTTTTCATTTTGAAAAGGGGGGTTAAGTGATGCCAGTCAAGTGGGGTGTGTGTGGCCCAATTAGTGGCAACGAGGGAGACTGTGGTTGGAGTCCCCTCGCTTTTGAAAAAAGAACCAAGATGAACAAGTCATGGCTCTCAGAGGACTTTTCTTCCCCTGGGTCATCCAGGGGACGGGAAAGGCACGCATATTTTTGAGAGTGCTTCATGCCAAGCATCTTTTTCTTTTTCAAAAGGGGGGTCAACTGATACCAGTCAAGTGGGGTGTGTGTGGCCCAATTAGTGGCAATGAGAGAGACTGTGGTTGGAGTCCCCTCGCTGTGTTTCTAAAAGAACCAAGATGAACAAGTCATGGCTCTCAGAGGACTTTTCTTCCCCTGGGTCATCCAGGGGACGGGAAAGGCACGCGTATTTTTGAGAGTGCTTCATGCAAAGAATCTTTTTCATTTTGAAAAGGGGGGTCAAGTGATGCCAGTCAAGTGGGGTGTGTGTGGCCCAATTAGTGGCAACGAGGGAGACTGTGGTTGGAGTCCCCTCGCTTTTGAAAAAAGAACCAAGATGAAAAAGTCATGGCTCTCAGAGGACTTTTCTTCCCCTGGGTCATCCAGGGGACGGGAAAGGCACGCGTATTTTTGAGAGTGATTCATGCCAAGCATCTTTTTCTTTTTCAAAAGGGGGGTCAACTGATGGCAATCAAGTGGGGTGTGTGTGGCCCAATTAGTGGCAACGAGGGAGACTGTGGTTGGAGTCCCCTCGCTGTGTTTCTAAAAGAACCAAGATGAACAAGTCATGGCTCTCAGAGGACTTTTCTTCCCCTGGGTCATCCAGGGGACGGGAAAGGCACGCGTATTTTTGAGAGTGCTTCATGCAAAGCATCTTTTTCATTTTGAAAAGGGGGGTCAAGTGATGCCAGTCAAGTGGGGTGTGTGTGGCCCAATTAGTGGCAACGAGGGAGACTGTGGTTGGAGTCCCCTCACTGTGTTTTACATGTTTTTTGAAGGGCATGACATGCCTAAGAGGTTGAGTTTCATCATCTGCAACTTGTTGGCAACAGAAAGGCTGCCTTTACACCCTTTTGAGACCGAGGATTTTCGAGACCTTATGCCCATTGCAGTGCCCCAAGAGCCGATGGCCAGTCGTCACTCCTTCTCCAAGAAAGGCGTGCCCGCGCTACCACAGCAGGTCGCACACAATCTCACCGATTCCTTGAGAAACTCTGTGTGTGACAGGGTGCATTTCACCACAGATACTTGGACCAGTAAGCATGGACAGGAGAGTTACATGTTGCAGACTGGGCACTGGGTAACTATGGTGAGAGACGGAGAAGGGTTTGCTGTACAAGTCTTGCCGTCCCCACGACTTGTGTGTCAATCCTTCCTCTGTATGTACACGTTCCTCCACTGCTTCTGCCTCCTTAACCTCGTGTGGGTCCTCCACCTCGGCCCAAACCCTGTGTGGTCAGGCCACCCTTCCTTGTAACTGCGCCCAAGGAATCCCACACACCTCCTTACTATGCTGGCAGCAGAGCTCAAGGCCATCAGGCAGTCAAATGTTTACTTTGAAATGTAGGGGAAATGTGAGACACCGCTGAGGAATTGTGGACGGTTAGCTCTGGAGAGTGAGACCGAGTTTCATCAATGGTTGTCTACACTCAACCAGCAGTCAGGGAAGGTCGGGTGCGACAATGATGCAAACCAGTCTGCGACCCTTCTTCAGGGCAATGTGACACACGTGCCTTGTAAGGCTCACGTGTTGAACCTGGTTGTCCAGCAATTTTTAAAATACCATCCCGGCCTACATGGCCTTGTGCAGCGGGCACGCTGCTATGTGCTCACTTTCATCCTTCGCACCCAGCAGCTCAACAACTTTCATCGCTCCTGAAGTCTTAGGGTCTGGCGGTTAAACGCCGGAAATGCCATGTTCCGACACGCAGGAATTGGAATATGCACATGTTGCAGCGTGTGTGGCAGCACCGCAGAGCCCTGCTGAAATACGGTATGACGTATATCCTGGGCTAACTTGATCCCGAGGTGGTGCAGATCACGCTGCTGGAGTGGTGTCAGATCAAGGACCTATGCACCCTTCTACACAGTTTACAAATGTCGACGAAGATGTTTAGCACTGACGATGCCATTCTCAGCGTGACAATTCTGGTCATCTACAAGGTGGAGCACACTGTAAGCATTATTCGGAGTCAGGTGTTGGTCCAAGAGGAAGGGGAGGAAGTAGAGGAGGAGTCATATGCAGAAGGGATAATAAGATCTACAATGTCCATACGGTGAGCGGCACCTAGGCGGCAGTCATGGTGGGGGATAGGGATTTACAAGGGCGCATAGTATCAGCAAAAATTGTTGAGGAAGGTGCAGGAGCCCATGAAGAAATGGAGGACGAACCTGCGATGGGCATGGAAGACTCAGCTGATGAGTGAGAACTTGCTCACATTTCGGTTGTGCGAGGTTGTGGGGAGAGGGCAGAGGAAGGAGGCACGATTCTCACCTCTCTGCCACCAACACACCAAGCACTTGGTCCTCCTGGATGCACAAGACACATGAGCGCCTTCTTGCTGCACTACCTACAACATGACCCTCGGATTGTACGAATTCGAAGTAATGCTAACTACTGGGTTGCCACACTGTTAGATCCCCGGTACAAGACAAAATTTGGCGAAATAATTCTTGCCATAGAAAGGGACGCACGTATACAGGAGTATCTGCAGAAGGTGGTACGGATTCTTAGATTTGCTTTTCCAGTAAACACCAGTGCTGCACAGAGTGAATCTCAATGCTTTGTCATGGATAGGAGGAAATGGTCTTTTACTTGTCCACATCTGAGGGACCGAGGGCTGGCTGCTGTGCTGAAATGGCATTGAGTACGGTGTCCCTGCAGAGTTGCACTTTTGGTCATATACCAAATGAGTTGAAAAAGGACAAATGCTGGTGGAAAAGGGAACAGTTGTGTTGGAAAGGGGAAAAAAGTTTTTGTCCGTGGGTTTGTTGGTTAAGCAAAAGTAACATTTGATGAAGAAACAGCATTTGCTACGGTGGGACTGGCAGATTTGGATAAGGTGGTATATACTATGTTACCGCTATATAACGAAAATTAATAAGAAAAGAAAGAGAAAGGTATATATCCTCATCAGCAGTCAGTGTCCACCGTGCTCCCAGATGGAAAAGGAGAGGTTGGCAACTGGAAGGTTAGGTGGAGGATACAGAGCTGTGTGGCTATGAAACTAATAGTAGCCTGAACCGAGTTAGACGCCACTCGGATCTGGAGACTGGGAGCCCTGTTAGAGTCACAGGGTCCACACGCCCACCCAGCCCAGGAACTCCCTGTTAACATCACAGGGGCCATTCAGTACGCTGACCGTGTGCATTGGGGCCACACCTGTGGACAGCAGGTGACTCGCCCACCCCAGGGCTATGGGACACCCGGTGCCGGGCCGGACTAGTCCGGTGGTAGTCAGTGGTGGCTGGGCCCGGCTCCGTGGCCCTGGTGGGTGTCAGTAGAATATATGGCTTGATGAATAAAGTTTGTGTTCGTGACGCCACCTGTGGTCTGCGGCTATTAAGCCGCCGCTGCTGTGTGAGGCCTCCGGGGTGATGTTATGGCAGCAATGGTAGTACTGCTCCCCACAGGTGGAGCGGAGCCCCGGGGACACTGTTAGTGCTTGTGAAAGTCTATGGGGTTGTGTGGCTAACACGGTGCAGGGCCGACAGGCAATGAAAGAACCAGGCACAAACAACAGTCTCTTTACCTTTTCCTCTTTTACTTTGGGAACAGTCCAGTCCTGGGAGACCGTTACAGGTGGTGATGGGGATCCGGTCGGCCTGGAAGTACTTGGGGTGATCTTTCTGGCCAGCTGAGTATGAGGCCTACTCCTGTGCTTTTCTTGTGATGTTAGGACCCTGCTTCTCTGAATCCAGCAATGGCCCTCTTTGCTGCTGGGACTGATGGTACGTCCCTTTCCCTCTGTAGCAGGCTGCGCAGGCCCTCTCTGGTGCTTCTCTGCTGGAGTCCACACTGTGCCCTGATGCTGCAGCTGTGCCTTCGGGATGTTTATGGGCCGGGTGATTGCAGCTCTCCTGCCCTTCGGATTCGGCTACCAGGGAGTATTTTAAGCCCTGGTGGCCACAGACTCCGATGTCCGAGTCTCTCTCCGCTGCCTCTCTGCTACTTCTGCTTCCCTGGGCCAAGCTACTCTAGCTCTAGGCCTCAGACCTACAGGACAGCACACTCGGCGTCTGCTTCCTTCCACTTCTCCCTACAGACTGACCACTACTTCCTCCCGCAGGTCAGACTTGAGGAAAGCTCCCTGGAATTCCAGGTTCAGAGCTCCCTCTGCTGGCCGGAGGGAGAACTGCGTTGGGTGTTAAACTTGCTGGCCAATGGACCTCCCCATTACCTCCAGGCTCAGCATTAACCCTTTTGGGAGAGCAATGCTGTTGTGGAGACCAGGTCCTGGGGCGCCACACTGGCGCATCAGCAGCAGCAGGCCTGTCAATGCCACTGGGCTGCACAAGCAGGACTTGTAGGAGAGGAGCTGGTCTTAACCGTTCTGCGTTACCAACTGTGGTGGCGGCCTGCATCGACGCCCTATCCCTGCCTACCTCTGGCCTAAAGCCGCAATGGGTTCAACACATGGAGGTGTGCTCTTTTGGAGCATAATAGAAGACTGCGCACCTCCTTGTTGGCTCCAGCCCGTTTTATAACCTGGGTCCGCCCCAAACCAGGGTGGACCACAATGCACCTCCTGGAGACAAAAGCAGAGTGACACGTCATGAGTGGCATAACTAGCGTCCTATTTGGAACCGCAACTTCAATAATGACCTCATGGCTGCCACGACACAAACACCTCACCAGTCATCGTCTGACCATCAATAATGAGGTGACAAGTCATAGGGGCGGGCCTCTGCAAGCCATTTGGGAGTGGCCTGGCCACATTGTCAGGACACCTGATGCCCTGTGGTCTATATGGGCCCCCCACATCAGGGGCAGGACCAAAGAGTTCATTACCAGACCTAGTCTCTGATGCAGTAAGTGCCTGAGCATGCTCAGTAGCATGAAATACAGTCTCTGAAAAATGACTATCAGCTTTAGCATGGTGTCTAGGCACAAAACAGTACTTAGACCCGGCACGGAGTGCAAGTACCTGTACAAAGAGGCTTTTGGGCTTAAGTGTGGGAGCATGCGCTGTATCCCAAAATGAAGAGTTAGCCTCAGGAATGGCACAGTCAGGCTGAGCATACTCACTAGGCGAAACACTGTAGTTAGGCTGCAGCTGGGGTAAATCGGCACACGCATGCGCACTAGCTGCCTCTCCACACTTACATGTGGAGGAGAAATTGCTCTTCGGGTGTGGACTTGGAGATGCTGTCTATGAACAGAAGGAAAAGCTAAAGGAAGCCTCACTTTCTATCCCTCCGAATTATCAAATGCAGCAATGAATTCCCTGAGTTTACTATAACATTAGCGTAGCAAAATGTGCATGAGGGTGTCATGCAGAGGTGCCAGAAATAGCTTGGCACCAGTGGGGCACTAATGAAATACAACAGTCAGTTCTTGTATGCCACTAAATGGCATCATTTTTTGCTATCATTATAGCTTATTAAAAACAGAGCAGGAGGGTGTCATGCACAGGTGCTAGAAATAGCTTGGCACCAGTGGGACAATAATGAAATACAACAGCCAGTTCTTGTATGCCACTAAGTTTACTCAATTTTTGGTATTATAATGTCTTAGTAACAATGAGTTTGGGTGTGCAATGCAGGCAGACGTGCTGCTAATATCTTTGCACTAGTGGGACAATACAGAAGTCCAACAGCCACTTCTTGTATGCCACTAAATGGCAGCATTTTTTGCTATCATTATAGCTTATTAAAAACAGAGCAGGAGAGTGTCATGCAGAGGTGCTGCACATAGATTTGCACCAGTGGGGCACTAATGGAGTCCCACAGCCACTTCTTGTATGCCACTAAATGGCAGCATTTTTTGCTATCATTATAGCTTATTAAAAACAGAGCAGGAGGGTCTCCTGCACAGGTGCTAGAAATAGCTTGGCACCAGTGGGACAATAATGAAATACAACAGCCAGTTCTATGATGCCACTAAATGGCAGTATTTTTTGCTATCATTATAGCTTATTAAAAACAGAGTAGGAGGGTGTCCTCTGTCCTGCACAGGTGCTAGAAATAGCTTGGCACCAGTGGGACAATAATGAAATACAACAGCCAGTTCTATGATGCCACTAAATGGCAGTATTTTTTGCTATCATTATAGCTTATTAAAAACAGAGCAGGAGGGTGTCATGCAGAGGTGCTGTAAATAGCTTGGCACCTGTGGGGCACAAATGGAGTACAACAGCCACTTCTTGTATGCCACTAAATTTACTCAATTTTTGGTATTCTAATGTCTTAGTAAGTAACAATGAGTTTGAGTGTGCAATGCAGGCAGAGGTGCTGCAAATATCTTTGCACTTGTGGGACGATACAGAAGTCCAACAGCCACGTTTAGGATGCCACTAAGTTCACTCAGTGTTTGCTAGTATAATGGCTTAGTTATAATGAGTTTGAGTGTGCAATGCAGGCAAAGGTGCTGCAAATATCTTTGCACTAGTGGGACTATACAGAAGTCCAATAGCCACGTTCAGGATGCCACTATGTTCACTCAGTGTTTGTTAGTATAATGGCTTAGTTATAATGAGTTTGAGTGTGCAATGCAGGCAGAGGTGCTGCAAATATCTTTGCACTAGTGGGACTATACAGAAGTCTAACAGCCACGTTTAGGATGCCACTAAGTTCACTCAGTGTTTGCTAGTATAATGGCTTAGTTATAATGAGTTTGAGTGTGCAATGCAGGCAGAGGTGCTGCAAATATCTTTGCACTTGTGGGACGATACAGAAGTCCAACAGCCACGTTTAGGATGCCACTAAGTTCACTCAGTGTTTGCTAGTATAATGGCTTAGTAACAATGAGTTGGAGTGTGCAGAGGACAGGAGGGTACAGTGCCAGGGTTCTGGGTCTCTGGTTAGAGGAATGGAAGCCTGCCTTTCTATCCCTCCTAATGGGGAAATGTAGCGAGGAAATCCCTGACCTTAGCTACACAGACGCTGTCATCTTGTGTAGCTGTTAAACTCTGTTTTCAGGACCTGTCACCTATGGCTCTGACCCTGCCGGTATGAGCCCTTAAAAGGACTGATAGAAAGTGCTATCCCTATGCTGTCCAGCGCTGTGTATGGAGCGTATACAGCTGTATCGGCGATAGGAGCTGCGCCAGTGATGTCTGACATCAAGGACGCAGAAGGCAGATAATGGCGTGCTGGAGGAAAATGTCCTGTTTTATAATGCAGGGACATGTGACATGGACATCCTATCACACATGCCGTTGCTTCTCTGGCTAAAAGTACACTTAGCTGTGTGTGTGTCTGGGATTGGCTGACATGCTGGCCCGCCCCACAACACGCGCACGCTTTGGGAAGGAAGACAAGGGAAAAAAAAAAAATGGCGATCTACAAACAGCAGTGATCTGAATGCGCTGTTCCCGCACACTATACACTGAAATGTCATAATAGTGTGAGTCACAGAGTGACTTACACTATTACAGCGGAAAGCCAGCTAGGAATTAGCTGGGTTTTTTGCTGCTAGAACCGTTCTCGAACGTATCTAGAACTATCGAGCTTTTGCAAAAAAGCTCGAGTTCTAGTTCGATCTAGAACAGCCCCCAAAATCACTCGAGCCGCGAACTGGAGAACCACGAACCGCGAACCGCGCTCAACTCTAGTAATCACCTTGCTCCCATTCCCTCGGCGCAGGTCTTGGAGCAGAGAACTACGCTGTCAGGAATGCAGAACAGCAGCGCAGTTACAGGGAGCTCACGTGACCGGAGCAATGAAGTTATCAGCCGGCGCTAACCCAAGCTCTAAAATATCAAGTAGGTCATAGACAAAACGGGATATATGTAGTTATTCAAATGCATCATACTAAATTGTATCAAAAGATCCCTGTATGGATAATATAATGTGGAATTTACTCCCTATTCAACACAATACTTCGTGCTCAAAAAACATGTGCAGGAGACTTATCCAAATATAAAAAAACAATTTTATTTTCAAATAGACATACAATGGTTAAAAGTTTAACTTTCCATATAATAAAATAACATGAGGTAACAGGTGGATTCAATCATGCCCACCCACCAGGGAACCAGCACAGTATATCTGTCACGCTCCCCGGGTCCTTGGCTTCCCTCCCCGGGTCCTCTGCTCCGCTCCCCGGGTCCTCAGCCCCGCTCCCCGGCTCACCTGCCACGCTCCCCGCTCTCCAGCCTCCGGTCCCCGTCCTTCCCAGGCCCCCTGGTCCCCGATCGCGGCGCCCGACGGCTTCCCAGGCCCTGGCCGGCTCCCCTGCGTCCTCTTCTCAGCCTCCTTCCCTGGCTTCTGGCACCCGGGCTGCGCGCATGCGCATTAGGGCGCGCGCGCGGTCACTGACCCTTTCTTAAAGGGCCAGCGTCCATTAACAGGTAATGAGGCTAATCAGGTACAGGGTATAAAGGGGTGTATTGTCCAAGGGGGCGGGGCCTGATCTTCGTGTTCCCTAAGCTAGGAGTCAGGTCTCCTGGTGTTTCAGTGCGTGTACTCACCTATCTCTCTTTGTAGAGCCGTGCTTGCTTCGCCATCCTGTCTGCCGTATCCTGAACCCCGAACGCTGTCCTTCTGCCATCCTGACAGTCCGCACCATCTCGGATCCCTGCGGTGACCCGTCATCTTGCTCCCAAGGTTCCGGACCCCGCCTGACATCATCTCGGCTTCCGGACCTGAGCTGCGTCACCCGGACTACCACCCGTAACTCCGTGGTCCCAGGGACTTCTCCGCTATTCCCGTGTGCAAGGACTGTTCTGCTGTTTCTAGTGTTCCAGCTGCCGGACTCTTTCCTACCATCTAGGAGTTCGGTCCAGTGGATCCACCTCCTGGGCCTGCCCGCACACCTGGCCGTGACAGTAAGATCAGGCCATGGATCCCGCTGCAGCACTAGCGGCCTTGCAAGAGGAACTCCAACGCCAGCGTGAAGTCCAGACCCGCATGCTGAACTTCATGACTTCCGTGGACACCCGCCTGACCACGCTACAAGCGGCAGTCACGTCTACAACATCCCAAGCCGCCACTAGTCAAGCCACGTCCCCCGCTCCCGTGGCCGCTTCTTCGGATGCTTCCAGACTGCGTTTGGCCTCACCACCCCGGTACGCCGGAGATCCCAAGACCTGCAGGGGGTTTATAAACCAATGCTCCCTCCACTTCACGCAGCTGCCACATCTGTTTGCCTCCGACCAAGCCAAGGTCGCCTTCATCATGTCTCACCTGGAGGGCGAGGCACTGGCGTGGATGAACCCGTTGTGGGAGAAGGAGGACCCTATGACCAAGGATCTCCAAGAGTTCCTGCAGGCCTTCCGCAGCACCTTTGACGAGCCGGGACGCGCCTCTGCGTCTGCTTCATCCCTCCTCCGCTTACGTCAAGGAACACTGACGGTGGGCCAATACGCCATCCGTTTCCGCACGTTGGCTTCTGAACTCGGGTGGAATAATGAGGCCCTAACAGCTGCCTTCTGGGAAGGACTCTCGAGTCGCATCAAAGATGAGTTGGCGGGTCGTGACGTGCCCTCCACCCTAGATGCCCTGATTGCCCTAGCAACTCGAGTGGACATTCGTTTTCAGGAGCGCTCCAAAGAGCTGTCTCGGGAGAGACGTCCGGTACGGCATTCCCCTCCTCCACAGAAGTCCTCCGTATCGCAGTCATCAACAGCTGGGATTCCCGTCCAAGAGCCCATGCAGATCGACCGAGTACGGCAATCTGAACAACGTCGAGCAGAGCGGCTCGCCAAGGGCCTCTGCTTTTACTGCGGAGAGGACACTCACCTCCTACGCTCCTGTCCGGAAAGGCCGGGAAACTCCAAAGCCTAGGGTTGGTAGGAGAGGCCACCCTAGGTGCTGGGACTCTCTCAGACCCGGTTATGTGGACTGTGCAAGTGTCAACGGGAGAGACGCGCTTCACGGCTGAGGCATACCTCGACTCTGGAGCAGCAGGCAATTTCATCCAGCAGGCCACGGTGGACAAGTACCAGCTGCCTGTTACTCTACTCGAGAAGCCCCTAGTGATTGCCTCTGTGGATGGGAGACCCCTCTCTGATACCATCTCCTGGGTCACCAGACCGGTCGAACTGCGTATCGGTGCCCTGCACACCGAGAACATCACTCTCTACGTCCTTCCACACATGTCCCATCAAATCCTGCTGGGACTTCCCTGGTTGCGGACACACGAACCATCAGTCAGCTGGGGTACTGGCGAAATCACCCGATGGGGTTCTGCTTGTCATGAGAAGTGTCTGAAGCCCATACAACCTATCCGACGACCTCCGGTTCCAGAGAACCTACCGGAACTGCCCTCGGCCTATTGGTCCTTCGCAGACGTTTTTGACAAGAAGGAGTCTGAGGTACTTCCGCCACACCGTCCCTACGATTGTGCCATCGACCTGCTCCCAGGAACAACACCACCTCGAGGACGGATATATCCGTTGTCTCCGGCCGAAACCAGGGCCATGTCTACCTACATCACAGAGAGCCTGGCAAAAGGATTCATCCGGAGATCCTCCTCTCCTGCGGGAGCAGGCTTCTTCTTCGTGAAGAAGAAAGAGGGTGACCTACGCCCATGCATCGACTACCGGGGTCTGAATCAGATCACCGTCAAAAACAAGTACCCTCTGCCGCTCATCCCCGAATTGTTCGACCGGCTCAGGGGAGCCCGTGTGTTCACCAAGCTGGATCTTCGGGGTGCCTACAACCTAGTTCGTATCCGCTCTGGGGACGAATGGAAGACCGCGTTTAATACTCGCGATGGGCACTATGAATACTGCGTGATGCCCTTCGGCCTGTGTAACGCACCAGCTGTCTTCCAAGAATTGGTGAACGACATATTCCGGGACCTCCTCTACGTCTGTGTCGTAGTTTATCTGGATGACATCCTTATCTTCTCTCCGGACCTCCAGACCCATAGAGAGAACGTACAGCTGGTTCTGCAAAGACTGAGGGAGAATCGTCTTTACGCCAAATATGAGAAATGCGTCTTTGAGCAGTCTTCTCTCCCTTTCCTGGGATACATCATATCGGGCACTGGACTGCAGATGGATCCAAAGAAGGTCTCCTCCATACTCAACTGGCCTCCTCCTTCTGGACTGAAGGCAATCCAACGGTTCCTGGGATTCGCCAACTACTACCGCCAGTTTATCCCTCACTTCTCTGCCCTGACTGCTCCTCTCTCCGCTTTGACCAAAAAGGAGGCTAATCCAAAGGACTGGTCACCTGCAGCCGACGCCGCGTTTTGCTCCCTGAAGCGAGCATTTGCCTCCGCTCCTGTACTCCATCGTCCGGAGTTAAACCGCCAGTTCACCTTGGAAGTGGATGCCTCCTCCTCGGGAGCTGGAGCAGTGCTCATGCAGAAATCCTCCTCCGGCAAGATGGTGACTTGCGGTTTCTTCTCCAAGAGCTTCTCAGCGCCGGAACGTAATTACACCATCGGTGACCGAGAACTATTGGCGGTCAAACTGGCTCTGGAGGAGTGGCGCTACCTCCTGGAAGGAGCAGTGTACCCCGTGATTATCTACACGGACCACAAGAACCTGGAATACCTGCGGTCCGCTCAGCGACTGAACCCACGGCAAGCCAGGTGGTCCTTATTCTTTGCCAGGTTTGACTTCCAGCTCCATTTCAGACCCGCGGACAAGAATGTACGCGCTGATGCCTTGTCTAGGTCTTTCGTGCCCATGGAGCAGGAGGAAGAGACTACCCAACCTATCATCCCTCCTAGCAAGATTATTCCGGTGGCCCCTGTCACTCTGGCCCAGATACCGCCCGGAAAGACCTACGTCTCTGAAACTGACAGGCAAAAAGTGTTACACTGGGGTCATGCCTCCAAAACAGCCGGTCATGCAGGCCAGAAGAGAACATGGGGTGCGATTGTACGCCATTACTGGTGGCCATCCCTTCGCACGGACGTCGCTGCTTATGTCTCTGCCTGCTCCTCTTGTGCCAGGAACAAGACGCCCAAACACCTGCCCTATGGCCGTCTTCTGCCTCTGCCTATACCCTCAGTTCCGTGGCAACACATAGCGATGGATTTTATTACGGACTTGCCATTATCCTCCGGACACACAGTCATATGGGTCGTGGTGGACCGGTTCTCCAAAATGGCTCACTTCGTCCCTATGGCCGGACTGCCCTCTGCTCAGGAACTCGCGGAAGCCTATATACATCACATCTTCCGCTTGCATGGCTTTCCATCCCACATCGTGTCCGACAGAGGAACTCAGTTCACCTCCCGCTTCTGGAGGGCGCTCTGCAAGCATCTGGGAGTAACTCTGGACTTTTCTTCCGCATACCATCCTCAGTCTAATGGCCAAGTGGAGAGGGTCAATCAAATCTTGACATCCTTCTTACGTCATTATGTCAACGCCCATCACGACGACTGGTCCACGCTTCTGCCTTGGGCTGAATTCTCACATAACCACCATATCAGTGAGTCGTCCTCCAAATCTCCCTTCCATGTCGTTTACGGACTACAGCCCTCCGTTCCATTGCCTATATCCCCTTCTTCGGATGTCCCTGCGGCTGATACTGTAGCCCGTGACTTCGCTACCATTTGGGACTCTGTCAAGGCGTCCCTTGGACGCGCTTCCCAGCGGATGAAGAAACACGCTGACAAGAGGCGTCTGGACCCTCCGTGTTTCTCTCCTGGTGACCTGGTCTGGCTTGCTTCCCAGTACATCCGATTGAAGATACCTTCCTACAAGCTGGGTCCTCGCTACATCGGGCCGTTTAAGGTCCTCAGCAAGATCAATGAGGTCTCCTACAAGCTACAGCTCCCGGCCACGATGAGGATTCCCAACTCTTTCCACGTCTCCCTGCTCAAGCCGGTCGTCCTTGGTCCCTTCTCCGCTGCTGCCTGTCCGGCTCCTCCACCTATTGCCGATGACGACATCTATGCGGTAAGGGATATCGTGGCCATGAAGACCGTACGAGGTCGACAGTTCTTCCTGGTGGACTGGGAAGGGTATGGTCCTGAGGATAGGTCCTGGGAGCCCAGGGAGAACGTGGGCACTCCTCTGATCCGTGCCTTCATGTCCCGGTTGCGGGGAGGGGGGCGTGGGGGGGGGGTACTGTCACGCTCCCCGGGTCCTTGGCTTCCCTCCCCGGGTCCTCTGCTCCGCTCCCCGGGTCCTCAGCCCCGCTCCCCGGCTCACCTGCCACGCTCCCCGCTCTCCAGCCTCCGGTCCCCGTCCTTCCCAGGCCCCCTGGTCCCCGATCGCGGCGCCCGACGGCTTCCCAGGCCCTGGCCGGCTCCCCTGCGTCCTCTTCTCAGCCTCCTTCCCTGGCTTCTGGCACCCGGGCTGCGCGCATGCGCATTAGGGCGCGCGCGCGGTCACTGACCCTTTCTTAAAGGGCCAGCGTCCATTAACAGGTAATGAGGCTAATCAGGTACAGGGTATAAAGGGGTGTATTGTCCAAGGGGGTGGGGCCTGATCTTCGTGTTCCCTAAGCTAGGAGTCAGGTCTCCTGGTGTTTCAGTGCGTGTACTCACCTATCTCTCTTTGTAGAGCCGTGCTTGCTTCGCCATCCTGTCTGCCGTATCCTGAACCCCGAACGCTGTCCTTCTGCCATCCTGACAGTCCGCACCATCTCGGATCCCTGCGGTGACCCGTCATCTTGCTCCCAAGGTTCCGGACCCCGCCTGACATCATCTCGGCTTCCGGACCTGAGCTGCGTCACCCGGACTACCACCCGTAACTCCGTGGTCCCAGGGACTTCTCCGCTATTCCCGTGTGCAAGGACTGTTCTGCTGTTTCTAGTGTTCCAGCTGCCGGACTCTTTCCTACCATCTAGGAGTTCGGTCCAGTGGATCCACCTCCTGGGCCTGCCCGCACACCTGGCCGTGACAATATCCCATCACTATTCCATACAGCTCAATAGCCTCATGGGTTAAATAACTATTGTGTATTAATGGAAATACACTACAAGATCATATATTAAGATTCAATTGCGTAGTTAATAATCTTGTGGACTTATCCATAGTGTGTAGATAGGAAACCCAATAGTGCAGGTTCAGAGGTGGGTGAGAGAGTAACCTTCTCCCGGACGCGCGTGTCGCGTATGCTTCTTCAGCGGGCTGTAGACAAGTGGTAGTGCCACTCATCACGCTCCCCATTTTATACATATTGTATCATTGGTGATCAGTGACACGTGTTCCGTATTGCGTCGCTGCTATAGCGGCGTGGGACGAGAGACCCGGAAATTGTGTCAGTGTGCGGCAGCTCTCACTCCCAGGGCGCACGTCAGAGGGAATTCCCTCGCTGACGTCACTCGACATGCGCACTGGGCTTGCTGAGGCCGCCGGGCGCCGACAACCGGAAGTCACATCACTCGCGCATGCGTTAGCAACAGTGCTCACACACAGACACAGCGTCACAGTGGCCAGTGCAGGTAAATATCAATAATAGACCTCAGAGTCTTCCTGGCATATAGAGCAAAGGAAAAAACCACCCACATAAGCACCACCTACAATGGTCCTAAGGATTAGGAAATATTCAATATATTAATCAAAGAGTGGCCATTATAATGTAGTATACAGTTTTTAACCCACCAATGTGAGTACATCACTGTTCCTATGCCAACAACTGAAACATTAAACAATTGTTCACTACATTTAATTACATGAGTTTACATACATGGCTAGAGGACATATTAGTAATATAAAACACAATAATAATACTGTTATATCTCTATATCAATCATTTGCATTTCATTTGTGCATCCATCCATGTCTGTCACGACTCCACATATATTGAACAATGATCGGGCCAATCATTTCAGATGTCAAAGGATTAGATATTTTCTTATGCACTGATCATTGCTTCATTTCATCACCAGCATGTTCTTGGTTTATAGATGGGGAGAATGTATATGGAAATTACTATTAAAAACAATAACAACAAAACAGGCACCATTAAAAAAGAGTTGTGACGCCCTAGGCAAGCCAGGGGTCACAGGTCATCACACCACCACACCCTACATCCCAGTTAGGAACACCAAAGCTACTAAAATCCTTGTTGCCTTCCTCCAGGGGCTGATGTTCACACCAGGGGGTGGGCCAGGCGCTTGGCTCCGCCCACCGAGGAGTACACAGCCCTGGAGGCGGGAAGAACCAGGCAGATAGAAGTGGAAGTTCAAAGTAGAAGGAAGTGGTAGAGGAGCTAAGTGAAAGTGAAGTAGTAGTGGAGAAAAGAAGAAAAGAGTAAAAGTGAGCGTAGAAAGCCCTGAAGTTGGTCCGGCTAAGTGCAGGACAGTGTCAGCAAGGTCAGCAACAGCGGTGATCGTCTGGAGGGGGACTGCTCGGAGGTTGCTGGAAGGACCGCGGACGGGTAGTGGCCCGGCGGTCTGGAGCAGTATACGAAGGACAGTCAGCACCAGGGCAGGGGCCTCTCGGACCCCGGCAAGGTTAGGAGTCGCCATAATTTGCCAAATCCGTCAGTGAAGGGGACGTCGATCCCCCAACAACCAAGTCCCGACTGAAGGGAAAAGTCCAACCATTAAGGAGGAACACCGCTACCGCCAGGGCACCAGTTCCTCGGGGCCAGCGTCTGCGGGCAAAGCAGGGCTCCTCCGGCCCACATCCAAGCCGGGGAGCGGGTTACCAGTGGGAACCCATCGCTACCAACACAGAAACATTAGGTGCAGGTCAAAGGGACATCACCGTTACCTACTGGGAGAGCAAGTGCAGCCGTCCGTGGGAACCGTCTTTCCAGCCATGTGGTTTACCGTAAAACTGTGTCAACGTCTCAGGCTGAGTGAGTACCACAGTGCCGCAAGGCACCGCGCTGCCCCCGCGTCCCTGCGCCCACCAAGTCCTGCATCTCCCACCTCCTCACTGGGCCCCGGGATCACCAACCCCTTCCCACGGAGGGGCAATACAACAACTGGCTGCTCCATACCACCCTTCCCGGGATCCCCATACAGAGCAGCGGTGGTGCCAATAAATCACCACAACCGTGGGTGGCGTCACGGACAATAAACCATCCCCACACCCAACTACCCCCTTTCACTCACGGGCGAGGAGCGCCGCTAGAGTCCACGGGATCCGGCTCATCGCTCGAGCCACCGAGCAGCAGCAGGCCGCAGCAGCCGCGGCGGCCGGACCCGAGCAGCAGTGGGAGAGCGCGGCGTCCCCTCCTCCGCCCGCGACAGAGTCACAAGACCAAATTGCATAAGATATCACTATATTGCAATTAAACCGTAAACCAAATTGCATCTTATATTACTTTTTGTCTCATCAAAAGCGTCCCCAGGATTAATATACTTGGACCACCCCCATATTTATGATTCCAGTGCTTTCAAATAGGTATTCATAATGATTAACTATATGGATCTGGATAGCCAAGTTAACAACGCAAACAGAAAGGGGGGCTCAAAGAAAGGAAGAAAAACTAAGTTTTTCATATAGCCCCATAGGGGCCATAGTACCCAGAGTCACTATCCATCGGCACTCTAATTGGGCCAGCTGCTTCTTCAAATCACCACCCCTGATGCCACAGTGTAAAATGTCGATGCCCCTGACCTTCAGTCCTGATGGATCACAGTTATGATGAATATGAAAATGTCGTGGAATGGTTCTGAGAAGTGACACATCCAAACTCTGTTTGGAATTACAGATATCACGGACATGTTCCCTTATTCTCGTCCGGAATTGTCTAGAAGTTAGTCCAACATACAATTTTTTGTATGGATAAGTTGCCAAGTATATGACGTATGTACTGCTGCAGGAGATACGTCTCAAAATTTTCAATGATTTTTTACCGTCAGCAGAGGTAAACCCAACATCCCTGATGATATTTTTCTCTTTGCAGGCCAGGCATTCCCCGCAGGGAAAACAACCACCCCTCGCTGTCGCCACCCCAGAAGTGGTAAACAGATTGCTTGGTTTTTCCACATAGTGGCTATTCACTAAAATGTCCTTGAGGTTCCTCCCCCTCCGAGATGTTATAAGGGGCGAATCCGGGATAATCCCCGGCAGGCACGGGTCCGTCCGCAAGACCGACCAGTGCCTGGATAGGGAATCCCTCATCTGATCCCACCTACATTTAAACGTGGAGATGAACCTCAACACATCTTTATTACTTTCTGGGGGTGTTGACTTAAAGAGGAGCTGCTCCCTCCGGGTATGCCTGGCTCTTAGATAGCTTTTTTTGATATTACGTCTACTATAACCCCTTTGTAAAAAAACTTTCTTTTAACTCATCCGCCTGCATCTCAAATCTCTGGTCCGTGGAGCATACCCTCCTGACCCTCAAAAATTGTCCTGTGGGAATAGCCCTGATCGTGTATCTGGTGTGGGCCGACGATGCGTGCAAGAGAGAATTCACAGAAGTATCCTTTCTGTGGATATCTGTCTGTAACACGCCATCGTCACCCACTTCAAATAGTATGTCCAAAAATTCCATTTGCCTCTGATGCGCACAATGTGTCAGCCTAATATTCAGATCGTTCTTATTAATGGCTCTCATGAACTCATCCAGCCCAGACCTTGTACCTTGCCACAGGAACAGCACGTCATCAATGTACCTTAGCCATAAAACAACGTGGTTGGAGAATTGGTTATTGTCATGAAAAGTCTCCGTTTCCACATGCCTAAGAATAGATTGGCATAAGATGGTGCGCATGCTGCCCCCATGTCAGTGCCACATCTTTGTAAATAAAATCTGTCTTTAAAGACAAACACATTGTGAGTCAGGGCGAATTCAAGAAGTTCAATAATCAATCCACGAACAGCGCCGTCCCATCCACTACCCTCGAGGAACAGTCAGGCAGCCTCCAGTCCATTCTTATGTGAGATGCACATATAGAGGGACTCCACATTAGCCGTTACAATCCACATATCATGGTCGATGTGGAGCCCCTCCATTTTGGTTAATATGTCAGTTGTATCCCTGACGTATGATGGTAAGTCATAGACCAGCGGTTTCAAGTAATGGTCCACAAACTTGCAGATAGGATCGCAGATGCCACCAATCCCTGAGACTTAATCCATGATGCTATTGAGATGTATGGAATAGTAATGGGATAAACTGTGCTGGTTCCCTGGTGGGTGGGCATGATTGAATCCACCTGTTACCTCATGTAATTTTATTATATGGACAGTTAAACTTTTAACCATTGTATGTCTATTTGAATATAAAATTGTTTTTTTATATTTGGATAAGTCCCAAGCTCTAAAATGTATGAGTCAGTATCAAGAAGAAGAGGAGCCCCGGGGGAACGGAAGCAAGGTGGGTATGTGTTATTTTATATGTGTATGGGATGTGTGGGGGCTCATGCTGGATATACGGAGCTATGTGGGGGCTCATGCTCTATGTAGGAGGTTATATGGGGGGTTCATTCTGTATATATCATATATATCAGGCTATGTGGGGGCTCATGTTCTATATGGGACGCTATGTGAGGAATCATGCTGTATATATGATGCTATTTAGGGCTCCTTCTGTATATATGATGGTACAGTTAGGTCCAGAAATATTTGGACAGTGACACAATTTTCGCGAGTTGGGCTCTGCATGACACCACATTGGATTTGAAATGAAACCTCTACAACAGAATTCAAGTGCAGATTGTAATGTTTAATTTGAAGGTTTGAACAAAAATATCTGATAGAAATTGTAGGAATTGTACACATTTCTTTACAAACACTCCACATTTTAGGAGGTCAAAAGTAATTGGACAAATAAACCAAACCCAAACAAAATATTTTTATTTTCAATATTTTGTTGCGAATCCTTTGGAGGCAATCACTGCCTTAAGTCTGGAACCCATGGACATCACCAAATGCTGGGTTTCCTCCTTCTTAATGCTTTGCCAGGCCTTTACAGCCGCAGCCTTCAGGTCTTGCTTGTTTGTGGGTCTTTCCGTCTTAAGTCTGGATTTGAGCAAGTGAAATGCATGCTCAATTGGGTTAAGATCTGGTGATTGACTTGGCCATTGCAGAATGTTCCACTTTTTTGCACTCATGAACTCCTGGGTAGCTTTGGCTGTATGCTTGGGGTCATTGTCCATCTGTACTATGAAGCGCCGTCCGATCAACTTTGCGGCATTTGGCTGAATCTAGGCTGAAAGTATATCCCGGTACACTTCAGAATTCATCCGGCTACTCTTGTCTGCTGTTATGTCATCAATAAACACAAGTGACCCAGTGCCATTGAAAGCCATGCATGCCCATGCATCACATTGCCTCCACCATGTTTTACAGAGGATGTGGTGTGCCTTGGATCATGTGCCGTTCCCTTTCTTCTCCAAACTTTTTTCTTCCCATCATTCTGGTACAGGTTGATCTTTGTCTCATCTGTCCATAGAATACTTTTCCAGAACTGAGCTGGCTTCATGAGGTGTTTTTCAGCAAATTTAACTCTGGCCTGTCTATTTTTGGAATTGATGAATGTTTTGCATCTAGATGTGAACCCTTTGTATTTACTTTCATGGAGTCTTCTCTTTACTGTTGACTTAGAGACAGATACACCTACTTCACTGAGAGTGTTCTGGACTTCAGTTGATGTTGTGAACGGGTTCTTCTTCACCAAAGAAAGTATGCGGCGATCATCCACCACTGTTGTCATCCATGGACGCCCAGGCCTTTTTGAGTTTCCAAGCTCACCAGTCAATTCCTTTTTTCTCAGAATGTACCCGACTGTTGATTTTGCTACTCCAAGCATATCTGCTATCTCTCTGATGGATTTTTTCTTTTTTTTCAGCCTCAGGATGTTCTGCTTCACCTCAATTGAGAGTTCCTTAGACCGCATGTTGTCTGGTCACAGCAACAGCTTCCAAATGCAAAACCACACACCTGTAATCAACCCCAGACCTTTTAACTATTTCATTGATTACAGGTTAACGAGGGAGACGCCTTCAGAGTTAATTGCAGCCCTTAGAGTCACTTGTCCAATTACTTTTGGTCCCTTGAAAAAGAGGAGGCTATGCATTACAGAGCTATGATTCCTAAACCCTTTCTCCGATTTGGATGTGAAAACTCTCATATTGCAGCTGGGAGTGTGCACTTTCAGCCCATATTATATATATAATTGTATTTCTGAACATGTTTTTGTAAACAGCTAAAATAACAAAACTTGTGTCACTGTCCAAATATTTCTGGACCTAACTGTATGTGGAGGCTCATGTTATATGTAAGAGTATGTGTGGGGGCTCATGCTGTATATAGGAGGATGTGTGGGAGTTCATGCCGAGGATGTGGGGGGGCTCATGCTGTATATAGAAGTATGTGTGGAGGCTCATGATGTATATAGGAGTATGTGTGTAAACTCATGCTGTATATAGGAGTATTTGTGAGGGCTTATGCTATATATAGGGGCTGTGTGTGGCTCATACTGTGTACAAAAGGCCATGTGAGGGTTCATACTGTATATAGGAAGCTATGTGGGGGCTAATGCTGTATGTAGCAGGCTATTTAGATTATCTTGCTGTGTATAGGGGCTATTTGGGGCTATACTATATTTAGGATGCTATATGAAGGCTCATCCTGTATATAGGAGGCTATATGGGGGATCCTACTGTATATAGGAGACAATGTGGAGGCTCATGTTGTACAGAATATAGGAGAATGTGTGGGGGCTTATACTGTATATAGGAGGATGTGTGGGGGCACATGCTGTATATAACAAGCTAGTTGAGGGGCTCATGCTATATATAGGAGGTTATTTCGGCACTCATGCTATATATTAGAAGGCTATGTGTGGGTTCATGTTGTATATAGAAGGCTATGAGGGGTCTCATACTGCATATAGGAGGCTATGTGAGAGCTCATGCTGTTTATAGGAGGCTATGTGGGGGGTGCATGGTGTATATACAAGACTATTTGAGGACTCAGGCTGTATATAGGAGGTCTAATAGTGTCTATAGTGTGCTATAGGGGGATAATACTGTCTATAGGATTCTATGTGGGGGCTAATACTGTCTATAGTGTGCTTTGTGGGGGCTAATACGGTCTATAGGGTGCTATGTGAGGGCTAATACTGTCTATAAGGCCTTTTTCACACGTCCGCTAAGAATGCGCATGGTTTGCATGGACGTGTAAAAGGTGCGTTTGGCCCTCCGTGTGCCGTGATTTTGGCACTTGAGTGTTCTCCGTGTGCTATCCGTGATAACTTTATGCTCACCTGTCCCTGGCACTGCTGTCCGTGGTGCTGATGTCTTCTGCTCTGCGGTCTCCGGCCCTGCTGACTCCCCTCTGCTGCTGCTTTCGGTCTTCGGTGCAGTGAATCTGCAATGAGCATAATGAACGGGGTCGGAAGCAAGTGACATCAGCGGCAGAGACAGCAGTGCTGGAGAAGGTGAGTGTAGAAATTCATTTTATTTCCCAGACACGTGGTTTTGATCCGGTACATGTCGCACTGATGTCACATGGAACACATCCGTGTGGTACGTGTGATACCCATGCTGCCGGTCAAAATGGACATGTCAACATCTGGAGCACACAGAGACATGGTCCATGTGAAAACACGTAGGTATGTGCAGACCCATTGATTTTCATGGGTCTACCTGTGTCAGTGTCTCCGGTAAATGTGAAAATGGACATCACGCATACCGGAGGATCGGATGTGTGAAGGCCTAAGGGACCTTTTGAAGCTCATAGTATGCTGTGTGTGGTCTCATACTGTAGAGATGGGGCTGTGTGTTTGTAATGGGCTTTGTGGGGGCTCATACTGTATAAAGGGGGCCTATGTGGTAGTTCCTGCTGCTTATAGGGCAATGTATATGACCTCATACTGTATATAGAGGCCTGTTTGTGGGATCATACTGTATATAGAGGCTTGTTTGTGGGATCATACTGTATATAGAGAGCCTGCGTCACGAGTGTCTCTCACTGTTGAGAGATTTGTGACCATTCTGTGATCTGAACTTCACATATACTTGTGAGGCTCTGCATATTAAACGGATTTGCTTTGTATTGCGCAGCAAGGGTTAATGTCTTTCTTCCTTGCTGTTAGCTCCTAATTAGTTGATTTCAGCTAAAGCCACTCCCCTCCTCTTTAAATAGTCACATGAGCCTTCTCCTGATGATGGCAGAGTCACTCTATTCTGACCATCCAAGGAAGACTAGTGGCTGCTGAAGAGCCTGCTCTTGGAGTCATGTCATATGCAGTCTGGTGTTTGGCTTCAATAGTTGGTGGTATATCCTTTTGTTTGCATCCCCCTGATTGTCTACCTACCCTCATGTTGTATTATTGTAGTGGTCGAACTAGCTCACTTGTTGGCCTGCTTACTAGCCAGTGTGAGTGTAGGGCAAGCAAGGGCCTAGGCACATTATTGGTGAGGGGGTGAAAGGACCCATATGTGATGTTAGGGAGTGTAGCATACAGCCTCAGGTGAGTGCAAGAGGTCACCCCATTGTATTGTGTGCCCTGTATATTGTGGCCCTCTCTGGGGTTTCCCTTGTGACAGTCTGTGTGGGAGCTCATACTGCTGTGTGTGGGTCATACTGTATATAGTAGGCTGTATGTGACTCAAACTATATAAGGGGAGGCTGTGTGGGTAATATGGTATAGAGGAGGGCTGTGTCAGATTGTAAATAGGGGGATATTGGTGGTCAGACTGGGAAGCTATGAGGGGCTCCTTCTGTCTATGGGGGGCTATATAGGGGCTCCTGCTGTCTATAGGGGCTGCATGGGGGCTCCTGCTGTTTATATGGGACAGTGTGGGGGCTCCTGTTGTCTATATAGGTAGTGTGTGGAGGTGTCTGCTGTCTATAGGGGTCTGTGTGGAGGATCCTGCTGTCTATATAGGGGGTTATGTGGGGCTCCTGCTGTCTGTAGGGGGCTGTATGGTGCTCCTGCTGTCTATCTAAGACAGTGTGAGGCTGTTGAGGGCCTCCTGCTGTCTGTGTTGGGGCTCCTGCTGTCTACATAGGGAACTCCGTGGGGTCTCCTGCAGTCTATATAGGGGACTCTGTGCGGTCTCCTGCTGTCTATATAGGGGGCTCCATAGGGTCTCCTGCTGTCTATATAGTGGGCTACGTGAGGTCTCCTGCTGTCTATATAGGGGGCTCCGTAGGGTCTCCTGCTGTCTATATAAGGGGCTCCTGCTGTCTGTATAGGGTGAGGGGTCTGTGGTCTATAGGGGGATGTACGAGGGGGGTCTGTTGTCTATAGGGGGATGTGCGAGGTGGGGTCTGTTGTTTGTTGTTTGTGTCGGGGCTCTGTGTGTCAGTCATATTGTATATGGGGTGCTGATAGCATATTTTATTCTGCTCAATATTGATGCAATTATTAATAATTTTATTTTTATAATGATATTATAATAATATTGTGCAGAATTAATTTCAGCCTATTGGTTCGCGCTCCACAACAGTCATGGTCTCATGTGGACCCTCAGTAAAATTAATTGCTCACTCCTACTATACACAGGAGCTCTGTATATAGTGTATAATCTCAGGGCCAGAAATGAGCAGACCTCTGGATATTTGGGTTTGAAGTTGCACAGACTTGAAAAAAAAGTTGTTAGGAAACTGAACTTGACCCCGGATGCCAAACCCAATAGAAATCAATGGGGACCCGAATTTCTGTGCTGAAAGAATGGTTGGACAATGGTCATGGTAACAGCTCTGGGGCAGGAAAAGGAAGCAAAATGGGGTAAGAGCAGGACAGTTATACATACAAGTTTTCCCAGAATACAACAGCAGTTAGACTCTTTTCTGGCCCGATAATAAATAATATGAATATTCACTGCTTCCCCACCAACTCTCTGTGCCAACGTCTGTGATTGGTTGCAGATGGCTATACATGTCACCTCCCCCCCGTGTCTGTGATTGGCTGCAGACCAGTTTGCTGTATTGTAGTGTAAAAGCAATGATTTTAAAAATTGGCGTAGGCTCCCTCCCTATTTTTGATAACCAGCATGAGTAAATTATGGGCAGCAACTGACAGCAGATTGTTTTACCTTGGCTGGTTATCAAAAATAGAGGGAATTCCATACCCTTTTTCTTTATCATTTATTTTTTATTTATTTATTTTTTTAGATTATTTAAATAATTAAAAAAGGCAAAGGTAAAGTTGACAGCTGTGGGTTTTCATTATCAGGGTGGGAAGGGCCAAGGTTATTAACCCATCCCAGCCTAAACATACCAGCCTGCAGCTGTCCCAGAATTGTGAGATCCATTAGATGCATCAATTCTAGCCTTTTACCTGGTTCATCCCAATTGCCCAGGTGCGGTGGCAATTGCTGTAACATATGGGTTGGTCTTAGCTGTGATTTGCCAAAAATCATAGCTGCCATCAAGCATTAGGTTAGTAATGGGGAGGCATCTGAGACATCCACATTACTACCCTGTAGGTCAAAATAAATTAAACAAATACAGATAAATTCTTTATTTCAAATTAAAAACACACTTTCACATCCAGAGGCTACAGTGGCAGAAAACGTGACTGGTCACTGTAGCCTCTGGGACACACCGAGGGCAGTGGGGTAGTCCCCGGCCGTGAGAAACTGTGACATCACTCAGTTCACCCGCCGGTGAACTCACTGCTGGACTACTCTGCAGAGATATCATGCAATTCGACAGTCCAGCAATCCAGCAGTGAGTTCAACTCTGGTCATAGATGGAGGCTCACATAGCCACCAGCTGTCATCAACCTCATGTATAAATGGATGTGCCAGTTATGGAACAGGTGCAGGCTGGTATTTTTAGGCTGGGACAGGCCAATAGCCATTGCCCTTCCCACCCTTACAATACCAACCTCAAGCTATCAGCTTCTCCTTGGCTGGGGATCTAATTTGAGGGGGACCCCACGTTTTTTGTTTAGAGTTATTTATTTAAAATTAAATCATTTTAAAATAACAGTGTGGGGGTGCCCTCTGTTTTGGATTTCCAGCCAAGGTAGAGCTGCCAGCTGTAGTCTGCAGCTGTCTGATTCACCTTAGCTGGCTACCAAAAATAGGAGGGACACCACGTAGGGTTTTATTTTTCTTAGAAAATATTTAATTTGGGGCTAAAAACAAGGCTAAACACCCTTTAGGGCCACATGTAAGGTATTAAAGGGTGCAAGCTGATAATATGCAGGGGGGTGGGATATTATATATGTGTGCAGCCCCCGCATCAGCAGCCGGGCTGCTCGGATCCGGATCCACGGTGGCTCGAGGGGCGTCCAGACCCGGGGGTTGTGCGGCCACTCCAATCAATGGGGATATTTATAGGAGACGGTGTATTTGAGAGTTCGTGACGCCACCTGTGGTGTGTGGTAAGGTGGAGTACCACCGCTGCAGCTGGGAGTACCCGGTGGCGATGGAGTGGGCAGCCAAGTGCTTAACCCCTCCACGGGTGGGGGGAATGCCTCGGGACTCAGTGAGGGATGACTGGGATGTGCCGTTGGGGAGGTAAGGGTCACTTGCGTACTCGCTCAGTCCAATAACGCTGACACCGACGACTTTAGTAAACCAAAGTTCTGGACACTGCTGCCACTGAGGGGGGGCACATTTGGGTCCCGTTCCTGCTGGTGTTTCCTGTTGATCTGTGACCTTTCCCTTGGCACTTTGTTCTCTTCTAGTTGGTCCCTATAGCCTGAAAATAATCGGGTCCCGCTCCCCAGTGTGGCTAACTGAGGGAGCTTGCTTTCAGGGTTCACGCTTGGGATTTTCTGGACCGAATGTGTGGAAAGTCCTATCCCCCTCATTGCGCTAGTATCCTAATTTTGGAGCGGGTGGAGAGCGGATCTTGAAGGCTCCATTCTCGTCGGGTGAATTGTCAGGTTGCCTGAAGCTACTCCTTGACCTAGGGTCCACGTATCCCGTCGTGCCTTGGTCAAAGCCCGGTGATGGTACAAGGTCGTCGGCTGTCCTCCACGACAATACCATGCCCCTTGTTAAGATCCCCTGCGACCAGGGGTCCAGCTCCTACCAGGTCCAGACCAACGTCTGCTACCTAGTACTTCCAAGGAGCCAGCTCCTGACCTCCTCTCTCTTTCACCTCCAACACTACACTCTCCTCTTCTCTGACTGACTCCTGACCTCCCCTTAACCAACCCCCCACGTGGGTGACCCTATTCCACTCAGGCCGTCCACTGGTGTGTCTGGTGGGTGTGGTGCAGAGTGTTCCTAGGATTTTGATTAGCTGGTTTTGGCAACACCATTGGTTAGGGACCCGTAACCAAGGAGGAGGTGGATATTGCACAGAAGGGCAAATTGCACAATACCCTGTGACGACCTGATAGGCCAGGGTGTCACATTCGCTCTTGGTTAAACGTAGCTCGTCCCCAGAGGTTTATTATTTTTCTTTTTTAAACTGTGGAAAATAGAAAAAAAGGAACATTTTTATTTACACGGGTTCATCCCACAATAGGGAGGCTTGTTTCTTAAACGTTATTTAAACTTTATGAGTTCATTTTTCCAAAGATGGAACGCTACCGGTTTCAGTAGTAGCGGAGGCTCAACCTGCTCCGTTGCAGCCTCTTCCTGCAACAGTCCAGTCCCAATGTCCCGGATCCCATTAACCCGCCACCCAAACAACCTGACCCCCTGCAAACCTATTGTGGGTCCGTGACCAGGTTAAGGTCTTGGGTGTTGTGACAAACGACTCTGGTAGGCACAGGAGGTGCAACTATTTACAACAACACAAGTTCGTGTTGGTCTCAACCAGTCCTGTGACCGTGGTCCATTTTTACTATATAAAGCTAACACAATCCATGTACTGGGGTATACACTATAACAAATCTCGTAAATCTTGTAATTTTCACTCTTTCATTCAGACCCAGTTGATTAGGTGCTTATTTTCTAACATTTCTATATGAAAAATAATAAACTTTGGAAAACAACAAACAAAGGCACAGATACCTAACACTTTCTATTAAAACATTAAACTTTACTGGGACCGCTTAGCATTCTTCCCGATACCTCCGCGGGGGCTGATCAAAGTTAGCACGGGTTGACCTCCTCAACTCTGGACCCTCATCCCCCTCTGGCGGCATGGCGATACTCTCTACAGGTTCCTGGCCTTCAATGTTGGGTGTAGCTGGTAGAACCCTACGTGTACGTGGCAAGGGTAAAGGCGCTACTCTAGGTGCTGGAGTGAGTGCAGTATCAGTAAGCCTTTCCTGTTCTGGTTCTTCCACGGGTTGTGGGAATGTTAACACAGGGACTATTACTGCTCCATTCTGCATAGGCCAATCCTCCGGAAAGTCATCTAGGATGGTACGGATCATCTTCTTCTTTCCTTCCACCACTTGAGGCTGCGGTTCATCTGCCATCTTTAAGGGTTCTGGGAACTTCTTCAGATGGTCTCGGGATACCGTAGCCATGGTCCTTCCTTGATCCTTTCTGATTAGGCAGGTCTTCTGGTTATCAAAGTTGGATGGCTCTATCACATATGGCTCCTTTTCCCACTGATCATCTAGTTTGTGCCACTTTCTCTTCCTTTTGAGTACAATCTCGCTGGGGGCGAAGGGGGTTGCTTTTGCTTGCTTGTTAAAGTTTCTTTCTTGCCGTTCCCGGGTTTGATTCAAACTCTTTTCAGCGCACTTCTGAATCTGTTTGTACTGGATCTGGCGACGCAAGTCCCAATTCACTCCAGGCACATAGGTTTCAGGCAACTCAACCTCCATCTCCAAGTCCAAAGGAAGTCTTCCAGGCCTAGCTCTCATCAGATAAGCTGGGGTACACTTGGTGGATCCCGCCGGAATGTTGTTATAGATGTCCACAAGGTCTAGTAGTTTTTCAGGCCACTGGTTCCGCTCCTCAAGAGGAAGGGTTTTCAACAAATTGATTACTAGGTGGTTCATCACACATCCCATTCGTCTGTGCATGATAGGGTGTGGTGCGTATCTTTTTGCATCCGTACAGACTGCAGAACTCCTGGAAGATTTCAGCCTCGAATGCAGGGCCTTGATCCGTAAGAACTCGATCGGGGTACCCATGCGGCCTACAGAAGTGTGCATGGAATGCCTTTGCCGCGGTGCTGGCAGTCAAATCTTCAACGGGCACCACCACCAAGAACCGTGAGTAATGGTCGACCATTGTGAGGGCATATGTATACCCCCACCTGCTAGGTGTCAATTTGACATGGGCCAGAGCCACAATCTCCAAGGGCTGCTTGGTGACAATTGGCTGAATTGGCGCTCGCTGACTGGTGCCATCCTGCCTTCTCAAGGCGCAAGGCCTGCAATTCCTACACCATGCTTCTATGGAATCCCTCATTCCTATCCAGTAGAAGTGACTTGTCAGCAGTATCTCCAGCTTCTTCCAACCAAAGTGCCCAGCTCCATCATGGTACGCTTCCAGCACCACCGGGACATACGCCCGGGGTATCACGATCTGGAAGATCCTCTCATGGGTCTTGGGGTTGGTCAAGCTCCTGCATAATTTGCCTTGGTGAAGATAAAGCTGACTCCGGTCTTGCCACAACTTTCTGGCTTCCTCTGAGGCACCTGGTTCAAGACAGGCGTCAGCTCTGGCCAGCAATGCCCTGACTAATCTAATTGCAGGGTCCCTATCCTGGGCTTCATGCCAGCCATGGTGAGGCAATGGGTCACAGGTCATTTCTTGCTGATGGGTACATGGTCGAGGCCGCTCCACAAAACTAGGTTGATGGAACGCAGGCAATTCAATGTCCTCCAGGTCTTCTTCATCCCTCCCATCGTTGAACAGATGGGGCATCCTGGACAGTGCATCAGCGTTGGTGTTCTTGCGACCAGCCCTGTACTTTAAAATAAAATCATAATTTGCCAACCTTGCGACCCAGCGCTGTTCCAAGGCTCCCAGCTTTGCTGTATCCAGATGAGTCAACGGATTATTGTCCGTGTATACAGTAAACTTGGCAGCAGCAAGATAAAGCTTAAACCTTTCAGTCACGGCCCATACGAGTGCCAGGAACTCCAGCTTGAAAGAGCTATAATTCTCTGGGTTCCTTTCCGTGGGTCTCAGCTTCCGATTAGCATAGGCTATCACCTTCTCCTTGCCCTTCTGCACCTGGGATAGGACGGCTCCGAGCCCCACGTTACTAGCATCCGTATACAGTATAAAAGGGAGACCGTAGTTGGTATATGCCAGGATTTCATCCCCAGTTAGGACAGACTTCATTTGCTCAAAGGAATCTTCTTGCTCCTTACCCCACTGGAGTGGAGGTCCCGAGGACTTGCCATGCACAGGTTGACCTACCAGAAGATCTTACAAGGGGGCTGCCATCTGTGTGTACCCCTTTGACGAACCTTCGGTAGTATCCCATCAGGCCCAGGAACTGCCGCACTTCCATGACGGTGGTGGGCCTTGGCCAGTTCTGTATAGCTGTGATTTTCTCGGGGTCTGGTGCCACATCTTCAGCACTAACCACATGCCCCAAGTACTGTACCTTTGGCTTCAGCAGGTGGCACTTGGATGGCTTGAGCTTCATCCCGTATTTAGACAGGGCGTCAAACACCTCTGCCAGGTGTTCCAGATATGCCTCATACGTCTTGGAGTAGACAATGACGTCGTCCAGATACAGCAAGACTGTTTAGAAGTTGCAGTGACCCAAGCAGCACTCCATCAGCCTGTGGAACATCCCGGTGCGTTGCACAGCCCGAATGGCATACTGTTGAATTTACACAGTCCCATTGGGGTAGCGAATGCAGTTTTCTCCCAGTCTTCCTCGGCAACAGCCACCTGTTAGTATCCGCTGGTGAGATCAAGAGTAGAAAAGTAAGTAGCAGACTTCAGGGCAGCTAACGACTCCTCAAAGAATCCCCAGCTGTAATTTGGGTGAGCCCATACAAATCAGCATATGTGGCAGAGGGGGTTTTCTGGATTTGGCACATCTTCCTATAAAAAGGCAAGGGATGCAAATCAGGACCAGGACTCCTAAGGCTTCCATGTCACATATTTAGGGCGTTCTTGTCTGGGACTATCGGAATAATGGTGCGATGCCATGTGTGGGCTGACGTCCTGAAATAAGGACAGCACCTGTGGTTTACCTCTATAGCTGGAGATTATGTGTTTGGTCTCTGCTGGGGACAGTTTTGATGGTGGGGTGGATCATTGTTAAATCATTGTCATCTTCCCCCCCCCCCCCCCCCCCTCGGTGGCTTCTGTTGCTCCAGCAACAAATAGGCCAGTGGCCTTGGGACTTAAGATAGCTGGAAAAGGGAACTAGGTGCGGCCTGACCTGAAATGGCGTCTGGGCAGGCTAGGGAGGGCGTTTGGTGGGCAGGGGGACAAACTACACAAGTCCAACCCTCTGGGGACGACTTATAAGGAGGGGGCGTTGCTTCCTAATGGGCTTGGCCACTTCCTAAGTTGCCATTTTCTGAGCTGGTGCAATATAGAAATATCTACTATCTCCATCTCATTCCTCTTTCCATGCCAATTTTCTAACATCTTTTGACGTTCTATACCATGCCTCAGCATCCGTAAGGAGATCTTTATCTTTCAAAATCCCTCGCTTATTTAACAAGACATCTTTCCATTCTTGCTCCTCTAATCTCCCTCTTGGCAGTGATCCCTGCCACCTTCAGGAGCGACTTCATATTTTTAACATATTTCCTTCCTTCTCGTTCGCTTACTAATTCTTCTGCCGTTAACTTGACAGGTGTAGATTGATTAGACCCCATATTCAAAAGGGTAAACAACCTAAAACTAACACGTCAACCTGGATGTCTGGTCTGTGCCGTGGTGCACACTATCTATCTTACTTCAAGTACTAGTAACCTCTGTTCACCTTATATACACCACATTTGAACGGTCCGTCCAGAACATCAATAACACTGATTAAGACCAAAATTTAGGATTTTCCCCAATGTATTCAATCCTAGGTAATCAAATACATTGACATCCACTAAAACAAGACCAATGAGTACGCATACAACGTTCAACTCACTGCATAGCAGGAAAACCGTACCAGGTAACAGTCAGGGCTATCTCACCCTCCTCTCATAACACCTGTACATAGAAAACCCTTCCAAATCTTCTATTCCCGAAGATCAGGTCCAAGGCCTTATCAAACATCAACTATCGACCGGACACGTCGTCATAAATCGGTGTATCTCGCAGTATACACAGCAGTATACATAAACAGTTAACCTTCTCAAAGTACAGCTTCTGAGTTTTGTTTTGTTTTTTTGTTTTTTTTTTTCCACTCAAAAGACAGCTCTCACTACATTATCAAAAAAATCAAATCAAATCTTCATTTTTATATAGCGCTAACATATTCTGCAGCGCTTTACATACATCAGGAACACTGTCCCCATTGGGGCTCACAATCTAAAGTTCCTATCTGTATGTCTTTGGAGTGTGGGAGGAAACCGGAGTACCCGGAGGAAACCCACGCAAACACGGGGAGAACATACAAACTCCTTGCAGATGGTGTCCATGGTGGGATTTGAATCCAGGACCCCAGCGCTGCAAGACTGCAGTGCTAACCACTGATCCACCATGCCGCCCTATTGTGACACTTCCCCTTTTTCCGCCGTAACTGAACAAAACAGAACTTCCCGTTTCTCGTAAGCCAGCAAGTACTCTACCTGCTGCAAATAAACAGACATTTCAACAGGTAGACACAGGTAAACACAATGACATAACAATAAGGACACTATATATACCATCCAGGTGGCTGATCTCACCTGCAGATATAACCATATCCATATAACCAGCGTATATAACAACTTCCTCATTTTCCTCTGCAGTTAATTCAGAGAAAAATGAAACTTAGAACTTCTGCTTTCTCAAAAGAGCAGACAAAAACCTAAAACCACATTACATTATGTGATTTAGAATTACATTTATACAGACAGCTTAATGTGAACCTGACCACCTTGGTGTGGGATCTCTTAGGACGGCTTATCTCATGCGAGATGGTGGTCATTAGGTGTCTAGACTGGAACAGCCCAACTCCCCTTTCGAAATGCAAGTACACGCACGAGGTTTGCAAGGTGAGATTAGACACATTTTCTCACCTGCATTTGGAGTGCGCATCTGCATTCCCTCTTGCGTAGTTGCCTTTCTAATCAAGATGTCAGTCAGCATGGCCATCCGTCATCCAGACTCCGTCCTAAGGTTCGTTGGGCACCACTGTTAATGTTGGCCATAAATTTACTTTGATGCAATCTAGTCATGCATCCCTCTTAAACTGTCTGCAGTCCAAATTATGAGTCACTTGTGGTAGCATGCATACCACTCTCTTTCACACACACCAGAGACGTACTCGGATATGAATAGAAAGTAAGACTGATTTAATCCGGAAGTGAGAATACATTTAAATGGACTTATTGGCTACGAGCCAATAATACATAACAAGTCTCCTATTGGATAAAGTAGAACAGCTTATTCTGTGATACACAATATACTGTAATGTGCTTGCTTCCTCATTTATATTAAGCAATGTCAGCATGATTCACTCATCACATGAATAGCCCAGACTGTCTGAGTCTTATGTCTGAATGCAGAACTAGGTGTGGTACACAGTCTGAAACAGCATCTTAAATCCTGGTTTTTGGATATCTTTATATATACTCCTAACAGTTCATAATCTTGTCCTTAACAACGTGCGCCTTGAAGACCGGAATCCGCAAGTCAAGATCCCGTTCCCGCCAATTCCGCCATCTTCCGACATCTTTTTGCGCCAAAAAAACTCCATCTTCCCCGCGAAAGCACGCAAAGCAGAAGCCCCGCCCTTCGTCCTGTGTGTGAGGCTGCAACCGGAAGTTCCCAGAGGGCCACAGCATCGAGAAGAGTGCAGAGTGAAAACCGAGGGGACGTGCGAGAATGTTGGCACCAGACGATGGAAGCGTGGCGGTGCTGCCTCCACGCGACCAGGGTAATGCTGGCGCGGCGGACGCAGCTCCAGCCGTAGGAGCGGCGGCACCAGGACCCGCGGCGGTTGCACCAATAATGCCGATAACCCTGCCCTACGTGCCGGGCGCTGCCTGGCTCCCACAGTATGATGGCCGACCAGATGCGCTGCAGGGATTCAGGAGGAAGATATGAAACGTTCTTGAAATGTATGCCCTGACCAGAAGGCAGCGGGCATCCGTAGTACTAGGGCAGCTGACTGGTGCTGCCGAATTGGAAGTGGAGACATGGACTGAGGAGGATCGGGTCTCGGTACCCGCCATCTTTAAGAGATTGGGAGCTGCATTTGAGACCCGCACTGAGGCTGAGCTGAGGATGAGGTTCTACAGCTGCAAACAACGGCCCCAAGACAGCATTAAGGATTACGCCTTAAAGTTACAAGCGGCGCTGCGAACCCTGAGACTGATTAACGATGTTGGAGAGCCAGAGGGGAACAAGATACTGGTGGAGCAGTTCCTACGAGGCTTAGGGTCAGTGGAGGACTGCAAGCAGCTCCGGCTTGACGATGAACTTACCCCACCAGATGACAGCATTACCATCTATGCCGTCAACAGACTACCAGTGACTCAAATCGGGTTCAAGGAGGTGACCATTAAGGTGGGCCGGGTAGAATTGACGAGGCAAGGTCTCATAGTGGTACAGAATGACCCTAGTGATAGGAACCCTAAGATCATTTTAGGCACGAATGTCATTGAAAATTGTATGGGAGAAGTATTGTTTTTGCTTCAACAGCTGTCTGAGACTACAGGAGCAGGGTGGCAGAGAGTCCTGCAACGTGAGATCCAACCCCTCCTGCAGCGGCAACAGTAAATCTCTCTGGAGGTGAGATAGGTGGTGTATGGGTGAGGGATGTGGTCCCTCTTATAGTGCCCCCACGAAGTGAAATGATGATATGGTGCAGGGCAGCTGTAGGCTCTTGTGGACAAGATTACAAGACAGTGGTAGAGCCCCTGCCCTCAGAGCATTGGTCCACCATGTTTACAGCTGGGGGGGGTAGTCAACGGCGGGAAGGGGAGAGTGCCCGTGCGAGTGTTGAATTGTGGGGAAGAAGAGGTCACACTACCCAGATATGCCACCATAGCCAAGCTGTTCATAGTCAATGCAGATGATATCCATGCAGCGGGTTCCTCAAGCAAGCCTAGTCAGTTTCCCGATGACAGCCCCCAGGGACCGGTAGAGAAGTGGTGTCAGGAATTACACGTGGGCACGGGCGCTACACCTGCACATCATAAACAAGGGGTCTACAGGGTTGTCCAGGAGTATGAGCAGGTTTTTAGTAAACACCCATTGGATTTTGGGCGGATAAAAGGGGAACAACATCACATACCTACAGGCACTCACCCACCTATCAAGGAGAGGTATAGGCCCATACCACCTTCCCATTACCAATGTGCTAAAGATATGCTCCGAAGCATGAAGGAAGCGAGAGTAATCCGCGACAGTTGCAGTCCCTGGGCCGCCCCACTGGTACTTGTGAGGAAAAAGGATGGCACCATGAGAATGTGTGTAGACTACCGACAAATTAATAAAATCACACACAAGAATGTTGTATGCGCTGCAAGGGGATGAGTTGTGCCCGGTGCAGGTGGTGAGTAAATTTTGCAGTATGCGGGGCGGTCTTCTGGGCCCGCTGTTACGTCACGAGGACGGGGCTTGGTTGTCTCGTTACCAGTTTGTAGCAGTGCTGAGGAGTTGTTTGCACTGGGCGGGGGAGCGCCCGGAGGATTACGGGTCCCATTCCTTCAGGATCGGGGTGGCTACGGAGGCTTCGCGTTGGGGCCTTTCAAGATGACATGGTGAGATGGATTGGTCGGTGGGAGTCTTCTCGTTTTCGGGGTTATGTGCGCCCACAGTTGTTGTCTCATTGAGGGCTCTGGTAGAGTTTATTTGTTCTGCCGTTGGGTTGTTGTTCCTTAGTGCAATTTGCATTGGTGGTGTTTTGTTTATTAAAGTTGTTTCTTTTATTGTAGGAGTATGCCTGATATGGATTCTGTGGCACTCTTTCGTTTTCTAGGGGGTCCGTCGGGCCGACGCTCGCCCGAATGGTCGGCAGTTGGGTGTGGACAGATCGCTGGCGTCGGTCAAGTGGATCGGTGTGCGTGGCATGTAATGGAGCAGGGCCGTACCGGAGTTTGAATATTATTGCAGGATGGACAGACCTCCGAACGTGTTAGTTTTGCACGTGGGGGGGGAATGACCTGGGTTCGCGGGCATCGCGTGATTTGATCAGGGACATCAAGATGGATCTATTGCGTTTATGGACCAGGTATCCGGGTTTGATAGTGGTGTGGTCGGATATTGTGGCCAGATTAGTGTGGAGGGGGGCTTGGTCAGTTGAGAATCTTAATCGCGCCCGGACTCAAGTGAACAGGGTGGTTGCGCATTTCGTGCGAAGAAATGGCGGTATCGTGGTGCGGCATGTGGAACTGGAGTCGCCGAAGTGGCAGTTTATGAGGTGTGATGGGGTTCACCTTAATGATATTGGTTCCGATTTATGGGCCTTGTGTTTGCATGATGGTGTGGAGCAAGCCTTGGATGTGTGGCGGGTCCAGGCCACGTAAGGTGTCACATGTCCTGTCCTGTGGCGGGGGTAGGTCTGGTCCAGAGGCGGTTGTAAGGGATTGGTAGCTGGACCGAGAGGCACTGTCTTGGTATGATGTCTCCGGGTTCCGGGAAATTGCAGGCAAGGGGTTCTGCAAAGTTTGGGGGGTATTAATCCGTGGGGTGATTAATACCTCATCTCTGGGTCGGAGTGTTGCGGCCAGGGATATTGGTGTAGGAAGTGGTTTCTGGACTGGGCCTACATAGGGTTATATGTACCGTTTATTATTTATGTGTTACCTATTATTATTTGTTTGGGGTCGCCCGTTGGATGGCGCCCCCTTGTGTTAAAATGTTAATAATAGGTAATAAAGGCTGCTGTGGCCAATTTGTTTAACCAAGTCGCATGCAGTCAGTGTGTTATTTATTAGGTCTAAGTTTGGGGGGTATAGTAAAACCATCACGACCGGAGAATCCTTCCTCAGTGGTCATGTTTTTACATCTCAACACCCCAAGATGGGTCTCCAAGTTGTGTCTTGCCTGTACTGGCAGGGGTATGGGAGCACCAGTCCTACACCTATCTCTCATCCACCTCTATATTTCTTATGTTAATAGTCTAGGAAGCTAATGGCTAATGGCAAGCAGTGGGGTTGCACTGTAAAGCGTATTGTTGCTGTTTTGGAAGCTTTTTGACCCTCCTAAGGCCTCTGCCACACTCACGTGTAAAAAACGTACGTTTGCTGTAGTCCGTTTTTTGTGTCCGTGTTCCGTATTTGCAGTCCGTTTTTCCCCTCCGTGTAGTGTCCGTATGCATATCGTGTGTCATACGTGTGTACGTGTGTGCGTTTTCCTGTGCGTGAAATACGTCAGTGTGTGTTCCGTGTGCAGTCCGTTTTTTGTGCGTGTTTAACATGTTTCACACATTGAGATAATGGTGATTACTTGGAATTAAATGACACATAGGTGTATGTGATTAGGACATAAATATAAGTTAACTATAAACTGTTTCCTGCTTGTATTTTGCCTTGGAGCACCTATGTGTTGTGACAAAATTTTCGCAATGCCATTATCCACGGAGGCCTTAGTGTTTTTATGTTGGATTATATCTCGTCGTTTTGGCGTTAGACGGCACATGTTGCAATATGATAATGTAAGAAGAACCAGATTGTGGGTGCATCCACTAATGATGATGCGGCCTATGCATGGTCATTTCCATACTTTATTTTTTGAGTTACGGAATTTCCAAGATAAGTTTTTTTCATACTGCCGTTTGTCAGTTGAGAGTTTTGATTACTTACTAAATATTTTACGACCTCATTTGCAACATCAGGACACTTGGATGCGGCTTTCCATTTCCCCAGAGGAGAGATTTATGGTGACTCTCAGGTATTTTTTTTTTTCTAATTTTTTGTAAATGTGTTATTTTTCACATTGAAATGTGTAATTGATCTTTATTGATGTAATATCTGTTTTGAATCAATGTTTGTGTTTTCTTTTGATTGCTTTAATTTAAAATAACATATTGTTAATTGTAAATCATTGTTTGTCTTGTTTTCATAGATTCTTGGCGACTGGTCAATCTTTTAGTGCTTTACATTTTGATTTTTTGTTGGGGAGATCAACCATTGCCGTTATAGTACGTCACACATGCGACATGATATGGCAACATTTAAAAGAACAAATGATGCCTCAGCCAAACAGAGAAGATTGGTTGAAAATCTCTAAGGGCTTCAAGGACTCTGTTGACTTTCCTAACTGCATAGGAGCTTTGGATGGCAAGCATTTCAGAGTTAAAAAGCCACCAAACTCTGGGTCACGTTATTTCAATTTTCATAAGTATTTTTCCGTTGTTATTTTGGCATTGGTTGACACAGAATACCGTTTTATTTATGCAGACATTGGGGCCTATGGTAGTGCCTCAGATGCCCGTATTTTCCGTTCATCAAGATTAGCCCAACGCCTGCAAGAAAATGCATTATTGATCCCCCCACCAGTTGCCCTACCTGGTACATCTGGACCGTTGGCACCATATGTGATGGTAGCAGATGCAGGATTTGCATTATCCAAACATGTTATGCGACCATATCCAAGGAGATCCATTGATGACAGGAAACAGTACTTTAATAATCGGCTAACTAAAGCAAGACGTTATGTGGAGTGTGCATTTGGTATTTTAGCTAACAAATGGCGCATTTATCAGACAACTATTCAGTTGCAGCCAAACTTTGTCACATCTGTCCTCAAGGCTACCATAGTGCTTCACAATTTCTGTCGGATACATGAAGGAGGAACTTATGTGGATGATGAATTTCAGATAAACCATGTTGTTAATCCAACAGGTGAACCTATGTCTCATAATTCCGTGACATCTGGTTTACAAATTAGAAATTTATTTACTGATTACTTTAATTGTTTTGATGATAATAATAATAGTGATGTTTGTTAAGATTGGCATGGATTTATTTCGATAAAAATGTATTATTTTTTCTTATACGAAAATGTGTAATTTTTTCAAAACATCTAAGAGCTTAAATCTTACTTGTATTAAAGTGAAAATGCGTTAATCATCAACTGACATTTCTGTTAACAACATGGATTTCTGAATGTTGTATGTATGTTTTTGTAAATTTCTGTGTTACTATCATGTTTGTTTTGTTATTTTAAACTTACAACATTAATAATGTTAAACGTCTATTGAAAAAATGCAATATTATTTATATATTTAAATAATAAACATGATAGTTTTTTCACAAACATATTTTTTTATTAATAATAAGCATATTAATCCATAAAGTAATGCTGTTATTTTTTCACATCAAAAAAAAAAAGGAACATATTGTTCTTCTTCTGTAAAATTTTACAAAATGTAAATTGTTATGGTATTCTTTCTAAAATTAAAAAATATACTTTACTTACAAGAGTACATTTTCAAAAATGTGTGCATTGCTTACAATGTTGTAAAATTGTCAACCAATTAAGTTGGTCTCATGTTGGACATTGACATAGACATAATAAATGTAAACTGTGTTTTGAGAATATAAGAAGTAATCTAACCATCAAATTGGTTGGGTACAAATGTGTTCCTAAAATAAAAAAAAAAATCCATGCCATCAAACATATATGTGATCCGTCACTAAATATAATCACACATGTTATTTTTTTTTTTTAAAATCAGAGTTTACACATTTTTGGAAATCCCTCTTTTTTTAAATTTTGACACATTCATCATATTTGTTGTTTGAATGTAAAGATTACCAAAAATGTGTATCATAAGTCAACAAGATCTTCTAGTGAAGTAACCTGAGTGTTGCTGAGTATGTTGTTTTGTGTGGCCTCAGAAATGGTATTTTCAGGAATGGAAGCAGTTGTTTGCTGAACAACATTCCTATTACTAACTACAGTAGTGTGTGGAACAGTCTGTTGCATGCTTGTTTGTCCCAACACATTGCCTGTTGTTGAGTACACCTGTGGATCTGCATGGGTAATTGGGTATTGTGTGTGTGTATGTTGTTGACCTTGAGGATAGTTGACTGATGTTTGTAAGTGTGGTGTAGGTAACATAGTTGAGATTGGATAATGAGGCATCATGAATGATTGTGGGTATGTTGAACCAGGAAACAAGTTAGGTAAACCACCAATATTTGTGGGTTGAGTAAAGTAACTAGTACTTGGAGTGGGTTGTAAATTCAAATAGTTGATGGGTTGCTGTGAGGTAGCACTTTGTACAGTGCTTAAGGCACCAGTATTGGTTGCAACATACCCTTGTCTAATTGGTGTTGGGAATAACGTACTTGAAGCAATTGAAGGTTGACCAGATTGTTGTAATACTGGATTATTGACTATTACAGTTGCCATTGTTGTTTGTGTTGAAATTGTATTTTGATTGTCTGTTGTGTTTGGGACTGTATGTTGTTGCATAATGGTACGCCAATTTTCTATGGCCTCATATACTCTCACTGGTTCCTGTTCTGCCTGACTAGCTGAAAGTAGGGTCAGCATAGCAGCACGTACACGTTCCTGCCTATCGGATGGAATTTTGGTTAAGCTAGAAGATAAAGACCGACAAAAGCGCTCGGCATCTGTTTCTGGAATTAGAGTGTTCATTATGTGAATAATGCGTGTGTCAATTATTTCCGGTAAGGATCTCATTTCCTCAGGTCTGCGGATTCTTCTTGCACGTAGAGGTTGTGGTGCAAAACGTGGAAGTACATTTGTTTGTGTTGATTGTGTAGCTGGTGTGGTTGTTTGTTGTGTGGATGAGCCTTGGGTGTTGGTTTGTGCACTCTCTGTCCCACCCTCATGTGATTCAGTTGCTGCATCTTGTTGAATCTCTGGATTTTCACTGTCTTCTCTGCCAGGTTCTTGTTCTGATGCTGAGGTGGCTGTAGCAGAGGGTCCAGCTGTTGGTTGATCATCTGAATCGTCTAGATTATCCTCCGTTCTATAAGAAATGAGACAACATATTACAATCTTAACATTTATATTTGTACAATTATCTTCATGAAGTAAATGAATGTTGCATTTTTTTTTTTTTCTTCTAAAAAAAAAAAAAAACTTACTGTGTTACTTCTAAGATGGGTGCTAGGAAGCTTATTTGTTCATAATAAACATATCTGCGTTTGCGGCCTTGGCTGGATGAGGATGGTATAGGGTTGTACTCCCTTCGGTACTGATCACGTGCTGAACGCCAACGCCTTTTGACCAAGTCAACTGTGTAATTTTAAAAAATATGTCACTTGCAACATTCACCATAAATCTGCACACATTAATTAAAATAATGTTTGCTAAATGTAATATACAATTTAACAAAATAATGTTGGCCAAATACTTTTGAGGAAAAAAAATTTTTTTATATATTCTTCATTCAAAAGCATTTTTAGACATTCACACATAACAAAATAATATTTCTGATAAATTATCTTTGAAGTAATTGTCATATATATTTAAATTTTCCTATTTTTTTTTTTAGCAATATCATTTGGCAATAAATTAATAGAAATATTATTTAATTCATGTAGGTCATGATATTGAAATGTTATTTAACTAAATTATAAAAAAATATTAAAAATAAAAAAACATGAATTGAAATTGTGATACTAAAATTAGACTAATAAAACAGGGAATTTAAAAACACATGACAGTTTAATCAGTTAATTAATTAACTTCATGAAGAATTTAAAGTCAGATTACAAAAATAAGTATACTTTGATTTTTGTAAGTTATGAAATGTTTGGTTAACTTTTAAAAAATTTAACATGAACTCAATATATAGAGTAGTACATATACCAATTCTTCACAAAGATTTTTTAACTAAAAGACAACATAACTATAACAAAACATTCACAGTTTGTAATTATTTGAAAAATCCTAATATATATATTAAATAAATAAATATAAAAACATACAACAACTTACCATATTTAGCACGCTTTGCAGGCGAACATCTAGCCCATGCATTATTGGGGTACACTTCCTCAGCTACTTGATTCCAATGGCGGTCAACTGTCAGTCGGTCATGGTAACCATCAACACGTGTATCCCATAATGGTGGGTGAGTCTCGACAGCTGTTATCAGTTTCTCCGTGTCCACCCGTGGTGCCATTATTATATTTCGAAGCCGAAATTTTGCTCAAAATATATCTTTCAATACACAGAACTACAACTGCTTGCTTGCTCACTCCTTCTGCAAATGCATAGTTAGTTTTGTGCAAAAAAAATATGTTAGCTACGCCACCTGAAAGTATTTGAGATTGTAACAACCTTTCTAATTAAAACACGGACACGGACCACACGGATAGCATACGGAGGCCATCCGTATCACGTACGTGTAAACACGGACCCATAGGATTTAATGGATCCGTGAGGACGTTATGCCGGTGGAAAACGGACATGTCAGCGCTTTTTCGGCACGCTCAAACGTACGCACGGAACGGACACACGCTCCGTGCGCAAACACTGACGTGAGGCTTTTTATATTAAAAATACTGTGTCAACATCAGCACGTGTCTCCGGTACGTGTAAAAAATGCCAAAAACGTACCGGAGACACGGATGTGTGGCGCAGGCCTAAAGGTGTGTTCTCTGCCTTAGGTTTTGCCTCTAATTGAATGCAATGAGGTTCGAAAAGGTTTGTCGAACGGTTCTAAGAACAGTTCAGCAAACGTACCGTTTGTTCGGTAAGGCTTGGCGAACCGAACTTTGAAGGGTTTGCTCATCTTGTGATCAAAATCTCACCCAAATCTGCAAGGAAAAATCGCAGCGTTGGCACAGCACTTCAGAAATCTCATTGAGTTTGCTGGCTTCAGGAGAGCCATGCAGAGTTAGAAAAAAATACATAAAAAAACGCAGCATGTGCATAAGGCGTAAGAGATGTGTATACTATATAACAAGGGTACTGTTATTTATAAAAAACACTAGAAGCTAGCAAATATTCCATAGACTCATGGCTAAATCTGTTTGGCCATTAACAGTGCTAAAAATAGATAAACTCTGTTACCAGTATGTCCTGAACCTACAGTATAACACTTGAAGAAGCCCTTTCATTGATTTTTTTACTTAATCTGTGGGTATGTCGGATAATGTGTATATGTTGATACCCATCTAACATGGTTTTCTCTTGTATCCAGTGTCATCATGGTCTTCTGAGTGACATCACTGCTCTTCAGACTCTCCAAGTTAGGCCTCTTTCACACGTCAGTATTTTGCATCAGTGTTTCGTCAGTGTGTCATCAGTATTTGGATGCCAAAACCAGGAGTGGAACTTACTAGAACAACTATAATTGAAAGACTGACACGTGTTCTGTGTTTTGGAGACATTCCTGGTTTTGGTATCCAAATACTGATGACACACTGATGAAACACTGATGCAAAATACTGACGTGTGAAAGAGGCCTTACACTGCGTTCTGCGTGAGCCGGAAGTCTCTGTTAGGATTCATTCACACTGGTGTATAAAAATTAGGTTCTATTCTTGTCAAGAAAAGTGGGACAAGTGAAATCAATTTGGTATTCCATAATGCGAATGCAGTGCGAGTGTGCAATTTTTTTTCTCAGGCTGAATACAGGTGACATAAAAATGGCAGATGTGCACTACCTTATTAAATAACATTGGTGCAAGTGCAGTAACGTTTTTCTTGCATTGCACTCTTCCAATTTACAAGTGTGGGCAAACCCTTACAATATAAATCTATGGAGCCTCATTCTGATGCTTGAATTGAAAAAGCCACTTCTGTGATATGCACAGTGTCACTCAGACAAGAGCGGTTACGTCACTGAAGAGGCGCAAAAGGGAGCTCAAAAGCAGAGAAGACAGCGGTAGGTAAGTATAATAATTCACTGACACTGCATACACATATACACAAATTTAATTAAAATGAAATCTGGCATCAACCCCAAATATTACCCAATTGGCCACCTCACCAGGGTGACAGTAAAGCGTGCTTTACACGCTACGATATTGCTCGCAATTGCTAGCGATATCGAGCATGTAAGTACCCGCCCCCGTCATGCAAGCGAAATCGTGTGATCGCTGTCGCAGCGAACATTATCGCTACGGCAGCGTCACATGCACTTACCTGGTCGGCGTCGGCGCTGTGACTGCCGAACAATCCCTCCCTCAAGGGGGAGGGACGATTGGCATCACATCGACGTCACCGCGATGTCACTAAGCGGCCGGCCAATCAAAGCGGAGGGGCGGAGCTGAGCATGATGTAAACATCCCGCCCACCTCTTCCTTCCGCATTGTGGCCGGCAGCAGGTAAGGAGACGTTGCTCGCTCCTGTGGTGTCACACAAAGCGATGTGTGCTGCCGCAGGAGCGACGAACCACAACGAAAAACAACCCTTACCGATTTTTGAGTTTGGGACGACCTCTCCATGGTGAACGATTTTCACCATTTTTGAGGTCGCTTAAGGTCGCTGGTACGTGTCACACGCTGCGATATCGTTAATGACGCCGGATGTGCGTCACTAACAACGTGACCCCGACGATAAAACATTAACGATATCGTAGCGTGTAAAGCCCCCTTAAGAGCCAAGAACAGTGCCAGATTTGGGGCATCTAATAGATGCGCCACTTCTGGGGTGACTGTGAGCCTCTATTTTTAGGCTCGGAAGGGCCATGGCCCTTCCCACCCTCAAAATATCAGCAGTCTGCTGTCCCTTGGCTGGTTTTTAAAAAATGGGGGGATCCTAAGCCGTTTATTTTTTTTTAATTATTTGTTCAAATAATTAAAAAAATCTCCTCTATTTTTCAAAATGAGCCAAGGGAAAGTTGAGGGTTGCAGTCTTAAGCTGCTGTTATACCTGTGCTGGTTATGAAAATTAGGGGGGACCCAACTTTTTTTTTATTAACTCTGCTAAATACATAGATATCCATGTACAAACTATCTATCTATCTATCTATCTATCTATCTACACCGTGTGCAGGATTATTGGGCAAGTTGTATTTTAGAGGATTTTTTTTATTATTGATCAACAACTATGTTCTCAATCAACCCAAAAGACTCATAAATATCAAAGCTTAATATTTTTGAAAGTCTGAGTGGTTTTTTTTTAGATTTGGCTATCTTAGGAGGATATCTGTTTTTGCAGGTAATATATCTGTGCAGAATTATTAGGCAACTTAATAAAAACCAAATATATTCCCATCTCACTTATTTTATTTTAACCAGGTAAACCAATATAACTACACAAAACTTAGAAATAAACATTTCTGACATGCAAAAACAAAACCCCAAAAAATTAGTGACCAATATAGCCACCTTTCTTTAGGATGCCACTCAACAGCCTACCATCCATAGATTCTGTCAGTTGCTTGATCTGTTTACAATCAACATTGATCCAAGACACTGTTCCGAGAGGTGTACTGTTTTCCCTCCCTGTAGATCTCACATTTTATGAGGGACCACATGTTCTCTATGGGGTTCAGATCAGGTGAACATGGGGGCCATGTCATTATTTTTTCCTCTGTTAGACCTTTACTGGCCAGCCACACTGTGGAGTAGTTGGATGCATGTGATGGAGCATTGTCCTGCATGAAAATCATGTTTTTCTTGAACGATACCGAATACTTCCTGAACCACTTCTTGAAGAAGTTGTCTTCCAGAAACTGGCAGTAGTTCTGGTAGTTGAGCTTCACTCCATTCTCAACCCGAAAAGGTCCCACAAGTTCATCTTTGATGATACCAGCCCATACCAGTACCCCACCTCCACCTTGCTGGCATCTGAGTCGGAGTGGAGCTCTCTGCCCTTTACTGATCCAGCCTCTGGCTCATCTGGCCCATCAAGAGTCACTCTCATTTCATCAGTCCATAAAACGTTTAAAAAATCAGTCTTCAGATATTTCTTGGCCCAGTCTTGACATTTTTTCTTATGTTTCTTGTGCAAAGGTGGTCGTTTTTCTGCCTTTCTTATCTTGGTCATGTCCCTGAGTATGGCACACCTTGTGCTTTTTGATACTCCAGTAACATTGCAGCTCTGAAATCTGGCCAAACTGGTGGCAAATGGCATCTTGGCAGCTTCATGCTTGATTTTCCTCAATTTATGGGCAGTTATTTTGCGCCTTTTTTGCCCAACATGCTTCTTGCAACCCTGTTGGCTATTTGCTATGAAACACTTGATTGTTCGATGATCATGCTTTAAAAGTTCGGCAATTTCAAGACTGCTGCATCCCTCTGCAAGACATCTCACAGTTTTGGACTTTTCAGAGCCCGTCAAATCTTTCTTCTGACCCATTTTGCCAAAGGAAAGGAAGTTGCCTAATAATTAAGCACACCTTATATAGGGTGTTGATGTCATTACACCACACCCCTCCTCATTACAGAGATGCACATCACCTGATTTACTTAATTGGTAGTTGGCTCTCAAGCCTATGCAGCTTGGAGTAGGACAACATGTATAAAAATGATCATGTGATCAAAATACTCATTTGCCTAATAATTCTGCACACAGTGTATCTAGCATTTATCTATCATTTTTCTGGCTTTGCACATTGTTTACATATACAAAACCATTCATTTCAGTATCATGCATTTTTTTCTGGTCATATGGATGCCACATGGATGTGTCACACAGACATACGGATGGCACACGGATATCACACTGATGATACATGGATGACACACATGGACACATGGATGATGATACAGATGTCCAAAATGAAGAGTGTAAAGCGTGCCTTTTTTACACAGATGTGTGAAGGCAGGGGGCCTTAGATAGCATGAAATCTACTGCAACTTCACACCTAAAAATTCACATGTAACAGAAATATAAATTAAATCTGGTAGATAATGCATTTTTTTAATTAAAATCACCACCACTTCAGTTAGTGAAAAAAAGAATGCTTTAAAAAAAGTTTAAGACAAGTGAGCTTTAGTCAACATTATTCAGCTTTTTAAAAACTCTACAATTAGTAGATGCATTGTTATAGAAACATTTCTAAATAAACCTAATTATGTTGTATAACATAAAGTGATACATTCAGCCACATCCATAACTATATCTATAGATATCTAACTATATCTATAATGATTATATCCAAGCTAACTATCCCTAAGGGTATGTGCGCACGTTGCTTTTTACCTGCTTTTTACCTGCTTTTTTGCTGCTTTTTCTTCTGCGCTGTTTAATGCCAAAATGGATGTGTTCTTCTATTCAAGCAAAGTCTATGGGAATTTGGGTTTCTTGTTCACACTATGTTGTTCAAAATGCTGCCTTTTTGTGGCAGAACTTTGGTCAAAAACTCAGCTTTGCAGTGCAAAACCCAAATGGCAAAAACAATTGACATGTTGCTTCTTTGAAAAGCTGATTTTTTGACCAAAGTTCTGCCACATAAAGGCAGCATTTTGAACAACATAGTGTGAACAAGAAACCCAAATTCCCATAGACTTTGCTTGAATAGAAGAACACATCCATTTTGGCATTAAACAGCGCAGAAGAAAAAGCAGCAAAAAAGCAGGTAAAAAGCAGGTAAAAAGCAACGTGCGCACATACCCTAAATAATCCTTTGTGAGGCACTATTAGAAGAATTGTACTGTGTTTCATGTAATGTTCCATAAAATCCACTAGAGGGCCCCATTTTCTCATTCTCTGGCTAAAATAACTCTTCAATTGATTTTAGAATACCGGTAATTTGTTGGCCATGTGTGGATTAATACAGCAAATAATTATTATCAGAGGTGGACATATCATTCGTATAGATTGTGCAGTCGCACAGGGGTTCAAGAAGTAACGGGCCAATACCACTTCCAAATCAGCAAGCAGCTCCTTTCATAGACAGAACTCTTGTACCCTTGAATTTGTGTTCATCACTGGTTAATACAAATAGAGATGAGCGGATCAGGAAATATTCAAATTTTAAAAAATGGAGAAGCTCCAGCTCCTGCAGTATTTTTAAAATTCATCTTAAAAGTAGCATGATGGGATGAAATAAAGCTACCTGTATGAAATGCTATACAGAGTGTATTATCAAAGCACTTTGTCAAAGAACACAAAAATAGCATTCGAAATACGTAGCTTTGTTTCTTCTCACCAGTCTGCTTTTGATATAAATTTTTAAAATCTAATATATAAAGCTGAGTGTATGTATGTATGTATGTGTGTGTGTGTGTATGTCCGTTAAAAGAATCCGCACCGTCACATTTACAATCACAAACTTTTGCACAGACACCTCATGTGACTCAGGGAATGTCATAGACTATGTTTTGAGGGGAAAATTTAACCCCGCGCTTTAGTTATTTGCCGAAAAACCTGCTTACATTAAAATCAATGGAGCTGGGAGCTACAGGTCATTAATATGAACTGTAATTGATTGCTATAGGCAACAAAGGACATTGTTAGTATAAGACAGGTAATGTGTCAGATAATATGATGTCGATAGAGACAAACACAGAGACACAGACACACACACACAGACACACAGTGTCACATACAGACAGAGACACCCACACAGACAGAGACACAGAGAGACTGATATAGAGGCAGAGACACACAGACAGAGACACTGATATAGAGACAGAGACACACAGAGACAGAGACACAGAGAGACTGATATAGAGACAGAGACACAGACTGATACAGAGACACACAGGGACACAGAGTCTGATACAGAGACAGACACACAGAAACACAAAGACAGACACAGAGACACAAAGAGAGGCACACACACAGACTGATGCAGAGACACACGCAGGGACAGAGACACACATAGACTGACAAAGAGACACACAGAGACAGAGACATAGAATCACAGAGACTGATATAGAGACAGAGACAAAGAGAGAGAGAGACACAGAGACACACAGAGACTGATACAGAGACACACACAGAGACAGCAACTGATACAGAGACTGATACAGAGACACACACAGAGACATAGACACAAAGACTGATACAGGGACACACAGAAATACAGACACACAGAGACTGATACAGAGACACACAAAGACGCACACAGAGACAGACTAATACAGAGACTGATACAGAGACACACAGAGACATAGACACATAAAGACTGATAACTGATACAGAGACACAGAGGCACAGAGAAAGAGACGGAGACACACAGAGACACATACAGAGATACACAGAGACAGACACACACATAGACCCACAAAGACAGAGACACACAGACAGAGACACACAGACATGCAGAGATAGAGACACACAGAGGCACATATATAGAGACACGGACACACACAGACACACACAGAGACACATTCACACACAGAGACACACAGACAGAGACACAGAGACAGACAGACACAGAGGCAGAGTCACACAGAGACAGGCACACACAGAGACCCACAGAGACACACAGACAGAGACATGCAGAGACTGTAAAGCCTGATTGGAGCCACAGACTCAGACTGGCTGTAAGGGGAGTCTAGAGAAAAGCCGCTCACAAAGCAGGACCCCAAGAACTCTGCAACCCTTTAACCCCTATACAGGGATTTGGAATTAAGGCCCTGTCACACACAGAGATAAATCTGTGGCAGATCTGTGGTTGCAGTGAAATTGTGGACAATCAGTGCCAGGTTTGTGGCTGTGTACAAATGGAACAATATGTCCATGATTTCACTGCAACCACAGATCTGCCAAAGATTTATCTTTGTGTGTGACGGGGCCTTTACACAGAGCCCCAAAGATCACTAGCTGTGGTAGGCTGTAGTCCATGGTCGTCAGGCAGGGTAAAAACCAGGAGATGTTAAACAGGAACAGAATCGGCAGGCAAGGGCGTAGTGAGGAGACAAAGCAGAGGTCATATCCGGAACTGGTAGCAAGGTACAAAAACGACAGGCAGGAGGGTAGTCAAATAACAAGCAAAGGTCAGCGCACAGGAATTAAAATACAAACAGCACATCTCTGGCAGTGGTCATGTGACAGGAGGGGGAATAAGAAGGGTGTGGTGTCTTCCCATTGGCTGCAGGTGAATGTTGGCAACTTCAGCTGGAAGACTCATGCCACCTACAGTCAGCCAGTGATACTGCAGGTTCCAGGGAAACCCAGCCTAGTGGATGAGCAGAGCCTGTGCTCCGCAGAGCCATGGGCACTGACTCCTCTCCCATCATCAGCACTATCCATGGTAGGAACATGGCGTCATCTGGCGATCGGAGCAGAAGTCGCAGGAGCAGACTCCGGGGGGGAACATGACAGTGACACAGAGATACAGATATAGACACAGACACACATAGACAGAGATACACAGAGACATACAGACACATAAATACACACAAGCACAGACACACAGAGACAGAAACACACAGAGACAGAGAGAGGGAGACAGACAGACAGAGAGGGACACAGAGAGTGGGAGAGAGGGAGATAGACAGTTACTATCACGGGCACCTCAAGATACTACAGCTAGTAGTACAATAAAGTGGAATTTTTATCCAGAAGCTGGAGCTTCTCTATTTTTGGGATTTTATTCATAGTTGGTTACATCGTGTTTCCAAGCAGACTGGACTCAAACATTTCCAAGAGGGGAGCTGGAAATTTTTTTTTGTTCTGTTCTTCAAAATTCAGATTCAAATTTACCTGTTTGCTCAGGTTTTCTAGTGAAATTTGATTTTTGGAGAAGTTATTCACAATTTTAATGTCCCTTGTTATGCTTTGGGGTCTTTTCATTCAGACCCCAAAGCATAATGAACGTAATATCTAAAAAAAATAAAAAAAATCCCTATAGTCACTTCACTGCTCACCACTTCATCTCCTCACCATCACCCCTCTGGTCCTCGCCGCATGTTTGAATTAGCGCTGGCAGTATTGAAATCCTAGGGCCTTGGTTGCAGGTCCGAGCCTTCTGGGTTTGGTAAACATCGGAGAATTCTGCGCATGTGCCCACATGGACAGCCGGAAGCCTCGGGCTACTGACAAACCTTTGGGGATTTCGTCCTGCCAATCTAAATATGTGACAAATAACACACGGGTGGAGGAAGGGACAGAGAGGTGAGGAAAATGTTTGTTTTTTTCATTATTTTATAACATGGTGGCCTGATATGTTTCAGAAAAATGGTGGCTTGTGGCTGTTATTCTTCTGAATCCTCGCAGGAGTGAATTAAAAAAAATCAGATTTTTGGTGAATGCGGATTTTTGTAAAATTGAAGTAGAATTTAATGCCATTCTAATGTATTCTCCCAGCTGTAATTACAAAATGTGTAGCTCGTTTTACTTATTTTCAGCCACTCAGAAACACTTTCTTCTCAGTTTCACTTATTTTTCATAGAAAAATGAAATGATTTGGATTAATTAAGCTGAAAGAGTGGTTCCGTCACAGGACTTCAAACTAAATCTGAATATGTTATTACAATGGATTTTTTAGATCTGATAAAACTAGTGTACTTACTTTGAAATTCTATTTTAGATTGGATGAATAATCCTAATATTAGAAATAGCATTTTAGCCCCTTCTCAAAATGTGATGTACATGGGCGTCATATGCCGAATGCGTGTTTTTGGAGTGGGCGCAGGAGGTGAACCCACAACACCTGGCAAATTCTGGGTGTGGCATCTGTATGAAATAGTAGCAATTAGAGCTGATTTCTATTAGCGGCTGTTAACACTTTAAATGCCAATTAAGTCACAGGGTCCTGGGGTGGGCCTTTTCAGGTGCCCATTGTCCCTCTACTAAACAATTAGAGGGTGTGAATTGGTTGCCTTGGCATCCTGAAGCCTGCTAAAGGCTGCCACAGCTGCCATGTTGGTACTCATATGAAGCCCAAGGGATACTGTGATTTCATGTATCTACTGCAATTCATTGTACAAAACAACATAAACCACCACAAGGGACCCTACTTTGGAAAATACACCTATCGAAGAATACATGAAGGGGTTTGGTGAGCTTCTTGAACCCACTGGTGCTTCAGTGAATTTTAGAACATTGGGCTGTGAAAATGAAAAAAAATAAATGTTTTTCCACTAGGAGGTTGCTTTATACCCAATTTTTTCATTTTCAGAAGTTCAAAAAGAATTAAAGGACTGCCCAATCCTGTTGTACATGACCCCATATGTGGCTACAAACTAGTGTGTGGGCACATGGTAGAGCTCAGAAGGGAAGCAACACTATTTAGCTTTCGGTGACAATTTTGGTTGGAACTGATTCTGGACGCCATTGTCGCATTTGAAGAGCCCCTGCCATCCTTCAATGCCAAAACAGCAGAAACTCCCACAAGTGAACCCATTTAGAAAACCAGTGAATTGTTCATGTAAAAAACAGATGTCATTCTATGACCTTCTGGTGCCATGACAACCATTGTTACCCAGCGATCAAGTTGTTGGGGGGCTAAAGAGGTGAGAAAAGCAGACCCTTTCAAATGTGGCAACTGCTATTGACTGTTAAGAATTTATAATTACCAAGACGTAACGGTTCTCCCCTCCGTGGGTAGGGGCGTGGTCATCCTGGGGCCCAGTGATGAGTTGGGGGATGAGGGATGGCGGGGCCGGTGCAGGGCTTGGTGGGGTGCAGGGACGCGGGGGCAGTGCTGTGCCTCACGGCACTGTGGTACTCACTCAGCCTGAGACGGGGACACAGTTCTCGGTAAAACACACGGCTGGAAAGACGGTTCCCACGGACGGCTGCTGTTGCTTTTCCCCAGTAGTTGACGGTGACGGTCCCTTTTCCTGCACCTAAGTCTATGTTGGTAGCGATGGGTTCCCACCGGTAACCCGCTCCCCGGCTTGGATATGAGCCGGAGGAGCCCCTCTTTGCCCGCAGGCACTGGCCCTGAGAAACTGGTGCCTTGGCGGTGGCGGTGTCTCTCTCTAACGGTTGGACTGTCGCCTTCAATCGGGACTTGGTTGTTGGGAGACCCAGAGGTCCCCTTCACTGACGGATTTGGCAAATTCACGGCGACTCCTAAAGGCCCCTGCCAATAGTGCTGGCTTCTCTTCGTATACCGCTCCGGTACCACCGGGCCACCACCCGTCCACGGTCCTTTCGGCAACCTCCAAGCAGCCTCTCCAGCAGACAGTCACCGCCGTCTGCTAACCTTGCTGTTCTCAGTCCGGGGCACACACCCGGACCAACTTTAGGCTTTCTCAACTGTCACTTTCTCTGTCACTACTCTCACTGTCCTCCTTCTCCTTCCTCTCACTTTTAACTCGCCAAACTCAACTCTTCACTGTTTACTCCTTCACTTCCCTAGCTTGACTGCTGGTTTTCCCGCCTCCAGGACTGTGAACTCCTCGGTGGGTGGAGCCAACCGCCTGGCCCACCCCCTGGTGTGGACATCAGCCCCTGGAGGAAGGCAACAAGGATTTTTGTGTAGCTTTGGTGTACCTATCCGGGGTGTAGGGTGTGGTGGTGTCATGACCTGTGACCCCTGGCTTGCCCAGGGTGTCACATTCCCCCTTAGCAAAATGCAGACCGTCCGCGGGCTGCCCGTCCAACACCGGTTTTATTTTTCTGAAAAAGATAAAAACATAACAAGTAAAATAACTTCATCCCACAACGGGAGGTACTTTTCTTAAACGTTACGGTAACATTTTAAACGGTTGCTGCTGCCGCTCTCTCCCACCCAAGTAACCTGGCCCTGATGCTGCCCCTAAGAAACAAGCAGCACCCCTTGACCCCAGTCCTGAATCAGTTACCCGAGCGGGATCTGTCCTTCCCCTCCGGAGGGTAGCCACCGGTTCTGATGGTAGCTGGGCCCCAGCCTGCTCTACTGCGGGCCCTCCCTCCAATCTGCCTCTCCGGAGGCGGTACGGTGGCAGTTGCAACAAAAACCATATTATTTACAAGCCACTAACATTTGTGGTTGCCCTGCAAGTTCTCGGGCCTGTTCATAGAGAGTTCCCTATGCAACTTTTTGAAGGGTCCCTACGGGGACAACAATGTCGGCAACGGCCGGTTCAATCACGGTGCTGACAATCAGGTTACTCCATCAGTTGATCACTTTCATTTTTCTCTTTCAAAACTTTTAACTTTTAAACACACACAGTTTCTGGTCCCAACGGGAACTGTGCAACGGTGCTCCGTTGCCCTACTCAGATTCCTCAGCTAAGGTGGATCCATCCCCCTCCACCAGCATATCAAACACGCACTGACATGCCTGCTGTGACAGGGGTACCCGGTACCCATTTCCACCGGTACGCGGGGTATGGAAAACCACTGGGTCCCCTACATAGCGGGAACGCTCACTTGCCTCCTCAAACTCAGCAGCGGACCCGGGGCTGGGGCCAGAGCCATCATCTCTTGTTCCTGCGTCAGGCGGGTTGCCGCCAGCTGCCGCAGCCTCCTGGCCTCCAGCATCCAGCACATCAGATCCTTCTGCAGTAGCACGGAGCAGCAGATCAGGCGAGTTTACACTGAGGCGCCCCATGACTAACGGCAAGGGTGATGCATAGGCCGAGACTAGGCCGGGCCCCTCAGCCGCAGCGGCCGGTCCTGGTAGGACATAGGGACGTGGGTCACCAGTCGACTCTGTTACATCTATTCCCCTCCCGTACATCGGGGCAGTTGCAATCAGCATCCCCACCTCGTTGGTCCACTGCTCCATCATCCGGAAGATCTGATCCTGCTGACGTTGATGGAATTTAATCACCCGGGCCTTCATCCAGGCCACGGTCCCGGGCTCGGGGTCCGGCGCAGTCACTGCCGGGACTTTTGGCACCATTCTGTTAAGGGGCCGCGGTCCTAGCGGTTCCCCCGGGAGTAATTCAGGGACGTCCTGGGCGTCTGCAGCCGGTTGGTCCGCCGGGGCGGCTTGGCAGGGTATCGCTACCGGTTGGGCAGGTAGCGGGCCTAGTGGCGGAGCGGCAGCAGTTAACACGGGTAGCGGGGAGAGAGGCAGGGTGAGCGGAAGCCGGCCGGGCTCCTCAGCTCCAATGGCCGATCCCTCAGGAATACAGGGGCGTGGGTCTCTTACCTGCTCCTCCAAATCCTCTTCCTCCTCGCGTCTCCGCATAGCAGCCACCACGTCCGCCATGTCAGTCTCCCACTCCTCCAGGAGGAGTTGCATGTGGGCCTGCAGACGATTACTCAGTGGGACGGTCCGGTCCCTCAACCACGTCGCCGTGCCGGGCGCGGGGGTCTCACTGTTACTAGCTGAAGCGGACATCTCGGCAGTCGTACTTTCCAGGAACTAGCAACAAGAAGGCCACAGGGTCCTGGCGTCCCTGCTTTTATAGCCACCTCACATGCGGCCAGCCGCCATTTCGTCCCCCTTAGCCTCTTTCCGGCCCCTCCTCTATCGGGGCGGCGTTTTGGCCTTCGCGCCTCCACTACTCGAGAAGACGCTCGAGCGGGAACTCTTCGCGCCAAAGATGGCGACTTCTGAAATTTTCCAGCCGGACACCTCCGGCGGTCACAAGGCTCACCTCTACCCAACGGCAGAGCGGTAAGATCCTGTTCGTGACGCCAAGTTGTCGCGGGCGGAGGAGGGGATGCTGCGCTCTCCCACTGCTCGGGTCCGGCCGCCACTGCTGCTGCGGCCTGCTGCTGCTCGGTGGCTCGAGCGATGGGCCGGATCCCGGGGACTCGAGCGGCGCTCCTCGCCTGTGAGTGAAAGGGGTTTGGTTTTTGGGATAGTTTATTGTCCGTGACGCCACCCACGGTTGTGGTGATTGTGTAGACACCACCGCTGCTCTGTATGGGGATCCCGGGAGCGATGACAGGGAGCAGCAAAGTTGTTGGTTCTCCCCTCCGTGGATAGGGGGGTGGTCGTCCCGGGGCCCAGTGATGAGTTGGGGGATGAGGGATGGCGGGGCCGGTGCAGGGCTTGGTGGGGAGCAGGGATACAGGGGCAGCGCTGTGCCTCACGGCACTGTGGTACTCACTCAGCCTGAGACGGGGACACAGTTCTCGGTAAAACACACGGCTGGAGAGACGGGTCCAACGGACGGCTGCTGTTGCTTTTCCCCAGTAGTTGACGGTGACGGTCCCTTTTCCTGCACCTAAGTCTATGTTGGTAGCGATGGGTTCCCACCGGTAACCCGCTCCCCGGCTTGGATATGGGCCGGAGGAGCCCCTCTTTGCCCGCAGGCGCTGGCCCTGAGAAACTGGTGCCTTGGCGGTGGCGGTGTCTCTCTCTAATGGTTGGACTGTTGCCTTCAATCGGGACTTGGTTGTTGGGAGACCCAGAGGTCCCCTTCACTGACGGATTTGGCAAATTCACGGTGACTCCTAGCCTTGCCGGGATTCGAAAGGCCCCTGCCAATGGTGCTGGCTTCTCTTCGTATACCGCTCCGGTACTGCCGGGCCACCACCCGTCCACGGTCCTTTCGGCAACCTCCAAGCAGCCTCTCCTGCAGACAGTCACCGCCGTCTGCTAACCTTGCTGTTCTCAGTCCGGGGCACACACCCGGACCAACTTTAGGCTTTCTCAACTGTCACTTTCTCTGTCACTACTCTCACTGTCCTCCTTCTCCTTCCTCTCACTTTTAACTCGCCAAAATCAACTCTTCACTGTTTACTCCTTCACTTCCCTAGCTTGACTGCTGGTTTTCCCGCCTCCAGGACTGTGAACTCCTCGGTGGGTGGAAACAGTCGCCTGGCCCACCCCCTGGTGTGGACATCAGCCCCTGGAGGAAGGCAACAAGGATTTTTGTGTAGCTTTGGTGTACCTATCCGGGGTGTAGGGTGTGGTGGTGTCATGACCTGTGACCCCTTGCTTGCCCAGGGCGTCACATTTCGCCTAGTGAGTATGCTCAGCCTGACTGTGCCATTCCTGAGGCTAAGTCTTCATTTCGGGATACAGCGCATGCTCCCACACTTAGTGTGAAAAGCCTCTTTGCACAGGTACTTGCATTCCATGCCGGGTCTAAGTCCTGTTTTGTGCCTAGACACGATGCTAAAGCTGATAGTCTTTTTTCAGAGACTGTATTTCATGCTACTGAGCATGCTCAGGCACTTACTGCATCAGAGACTAGGTCCGGTAATGAACTCTTTGGCCCTGCCCCTGATGTGGGGGGCCCATATAGACCACAGGGCATCAGGTGTCCTGACAATGTGGCCAGCCCACTCCCAAATTGCTTGCAGAGGCCCGCCCCTATGACTTGTTACCTCATTATTGATGGTCAGACGATGACTGGTGAGGTGTTTGTGTCGTGGCAGCCATGAGGTCATTATTGAAGTTGCGGTTCCAAATAGGACGCTAGTTATGCCACTCATGACGTGTCACTCTGCTTTTGTCTCCAGGAGGTGCATTGTGGTCCACCCTGGTTTGGGGCAGACCCAGGTTATAAAACGGGCTGGAGCTAACAAGGAGGTGCGCAGTCTTCTATTATGCTCCGAAAGAGCACACCTCCATGTGTTGAACCCATTGCGGCTTTAGGCCAGAGGTAGGCAGGGATAGGGCGTCGATGCAGGCCGCCACCACAGTTGGTAACGCAGAATGGTTAAGACCAGCTCCTGTCCTACAAGTCCTGCTTGTGCAGCCCAGTGGCATTAACAGGCCTGCTGCTGCTGATGTGCCTGCTGTCCACAGGTGTGGCCCCAATGCACACGGTCAGCGTACTCAATGGCCCCTGTGATGTTAACAGGGAGTTCCTGGGCTGGGTGGGCATGTGGACCCTGTGACGCTAACAGGGCTCCCAGTCTCCAGATCCGAGTGGCGTCTTACTCGGTTCAGGCTACTATTAGTTTCATAGCCACACAGCTCTGTATCCTCCACCTAACCTTCCAGTTGCCAACCTCTCCTTTTCCATCTGGGAGCACGGTGGACACTGACTGCTGATGGGGATATATACCTTTCTCTTTCTTTTCTTATTAATTTTCGTTATATAGCGGTAACATAGTATATACCACCTTATCCAAATCTGCCAGTCCCACCGTAACAGATAGTGTTTCTTCATCAAATGTTACTTTTGCTTAACCAACAAACCCACGGACAAAAACTTTTTTCCCCTTTCCAACACACCTGTTCCCCTTTCCACCTGCATTTGTCCTTTTTCAACTCATTTGGTATATGACCAAAAGTGCAACTCTGCAGGGACACCGTACTCAATGCCATCTCAGCACAGCAGCCAACCCTCGGTCCCTCAGATGTGGACAAGTAAAAGACCATTTCTTCCTATCCATGACAAAGCATTGAGATTCACTCTGTGCAGCACTGGTGTTTACTGGAAAAGCAGATCTAAGAATCCGTACCACCTTCTGCAGATACTCCTGTATACGTGCGTCCCTTTCTATGGCAGGAATTATTTCGCCAAATTTTGTCTTGTACCGGGGATCTAACAGTGTGGCAACCCAGTAGTTAGCATTACTTCGAATTCGTACAATCCGAGGGTCATGTTGTAGGTAGTGTAGCAAGAAGGCGCTCATGTGTCTTGTGCATCCAGGAGGACCAAGTGCTTGGTGTGTTGGTGGCAGAGAGGTGAGAATCGTGCCTCCTTCCTCTGCCCTCTCCCCCCAACCTCGCACAACCGAAATGTGAGCAAGCTCTCACTCATCAGCTGAGTCTTCCATGCCCATCGCAAGTTCGTCCTCCATTTCTTCATGGGCTCCTGCACCTTCCTTAACAATTTTTGCTGATACTATGCATCCTTGTTAATCCCTATCCCCCACCATGACTGCCGCCTAGGTGCCGCTCACCGTATGGACCTTGTAGATCTTATTATCTCTTCTGCATATGACTCCTCCTGTACTTCCTCCCCTTCCTCTTGGACCAACACCTGACTCCGAATAATGCTTACAGTGTGCTCCATCTTGTAGATGACCAGAATTGTCACGCTGAGAATGGCATCGCCAGTGCTAAACATCATGAAGTACCATCATTCAGCTACAACCAATGGGAAGACACCACACCCTTTTTTAGGCCCCTCCTGTCTGCAGACCACTGCCAGACAAAGCTATGAACCTCTTGTTACTGTTACCCCCAGTTCAGTTTTATGAGTTTGTGTGCTTGTTACCTGACTACTTTTCCTGCTTGCTGTTTATGTACCTCGTTGGCCGATCCGCATTTCACCTCTGCTTGTTTTCTGATTAAGTCCTGGCCATCCCATTCTGTTCCTCTTCCTCAATTAATGTTTTTGACCCGGCATGACTACTATTCTCTGGAACTGCAGCCTTCCACAGGTATTGATCAACTTGGGCCCTGTGTAATTCCAAATCACTGTATAGGGGTTAAAGGGTTTCAGGGTTCTGGGTGTCCAGCTTGGTGAGTGGCTTGCCTCTAGCCTATCCTTTACAGCCCATCTGAGTGTGTCGATCCAGGCAGGCATTACACCGTGCCCTCTGCAGAAGGCCATGTAGGCTGGGATGGTGTTTTAAAAATTGCTGGACAACCAGGTTCAACACGTGAGCCATACAAGGCACGTGTGTCACATTGCCCTGAAGAAGGGTCGCAGACTGGTTTGCATCATTGTCGCACCCGACCTTCCCTGACTGCTGGTTGAGTGCAGACAACCATTGATGAAACTCAGTCTCACTCTCCAGAGCTAACCGTCCACAATTCCTCAGCGGTGTCTCACATTTCCCCTACATTTCAAAGTAAACATTTGACCGCCGGATGGCCTTGAGCTCTGCTGCCAGCATAGTAAGGAGGTGTGTGGGATTCCTTGGGCGCAGTTACAAGGAAGGGTGGCCTGACCACACAGGGTTTGGGCCAAGGTGGAGGACCCACACGAGGTTGAGGAGGCAGAAGCAGTGGAGGAACTTGTACATACAGAGGAAGGATTGACACACAAGTCGTGGGGACGGCAAGACTTGAACAGCAAACCCTTCTCCATCTCTCACCATAGTTACCCAGTGCCCAGTCAGCAACATGTAACTCCCCTGTCAATGCTTACTGGTCCAAGTATCTGTGGTGAAATGCACCCTGTCACACAGAGTTTCTCAAGGAATCGGTGAGGTTGTGTGCGACCTGCTGTGGTAGCGCGGGCACGCCTTTCTTGGAGGAGTGACGACTGGCCATCGGCTCTTGGGGCACTGCAATGGGCATAAGGTCTCGAAAATCCTCGGTGACAAAAGGGTGTAAAGGCAGCCTTTCTGTAGCTAACAAGTTTGAGATGCCGAAACTAAACCTCTTAGGCATGTCATGCACTTCGAAAATCATGTAAAAAACAGCGAGGGGACTCCAACCACAGTCTCCCTCGTTTCCATTAATTGGGCCACACACACCCCACTTGACTGGCATTACTTGATCCCCCTTTTCAAAATGAAACAGATGCTTTGCATGAAGCACTCTCAAAAATACGTGTGCCTTTCGCCTCCCCTGGATGACCCAGGGGAAGAAAAGTCCTCTGAGAGCCATGACTTGTTCATCTTGGTTCTTTTTTGAAAAGCGAGGGGACTCCAACCACAGTCTCCCTCGTTTCCACTAATTGGGCCACACACCCCCCACTTGACTGGCATCACTTGATCCCCCTTTTCAAAATGAAACAGATGCTTTGCATGAAGCACTCTCAAAAATACGTGTGCCTTTCGCCTCCCCTGGATGACCCAGGGGAAGAAAAGTCCTCTGAGAGCCATGTCCACATTGTCAGTGGACAGACACGTGTGCTTATCTGCCAGCAGACCCCCAGCAGCACTGAAGACAGGTTCCGAGAGAACGCTGGCTGCAGGACACGACAAGATCCCCAAGGCGAACGTGGCAAGCTCAGGCAATTTATCCAGCTTGGAAGCCCATAATGAGCAGGGCTCAAGTTGCACAATAATGGCATCGACGTTTCCTTGCATAGACTCATATATCTGTGTGTCCTCCTCTTTTTCCTTGTCCAGCTCTTTTGTTTTTGCATGAGTATATGTCCTTGTCACTTTCCCATGTGTTTGTGTTGTGAGTTGTTTGTCACCTTTTGGACACATTTGAGGGTGTTTTCTAGGTGTTTCTATGTGTTTGTGAATGCCTGCCATTGTTTCCTATGCGGTTCGAGTTCGGTTCGTCGAACGTTCGACGAACCGAACTCGAACGAGACCTCCGTTCGACGAACCGACCTCGAGCCGAACCGGGACCGGTTCGCTCATCTCTACTAAAGACCACTTTACACACAGAGATAAATCTTTGGCAGATCTGTGGTTGCAGTGAAATTGTGGACAATCAGTGCCCGGTTTGTGGCTGTGTACAAATGGAACAATATGTCCATGATTTCACTGCAACCACAGATCTGCCAAAGATTTATCTCTGTGTGTGATGGGGCCTTAACAAGCAGACTAACCGATATTAACTCTTGCTAGCTTGCTTATGAACAACCACTCTGCAGGTAAATGCCCGAGTCTGCCTATGTTGTTCACAGACACCAGTGAAGTTATTGGTCAGATTGTTAGAATCAGTAGTCTGACCAGATCCCAATTTGTAATAATCTAATCTCTCTGTGACAGAGCCATTTCCAACTTGTTGAAATGGAACAGGAACCAGCAGGTACGAGGAAAAGTAGGGATTGGAATGGAAGAACATCAGTGGAGTTTCATTTTGATCTTTATCTTTCTTTTATGCCACTAAAGGCTAAAAATAAAATTAAACATTGACTTGATAACCCTGCTAAGTCATCTGTAAAGGCCCCGTCACACTAAGCAACATCGCTAGCAACATCGCTGCTAACGAACAACTTTTGTGACGTTGCTAGCGATGTTGCTGTGTGTGACATCCAGCAACAACCTGTCCCCTGCTGTGAGGTCGTTGGTTGTTGCTGAATGTCCTGGGCCATTTTTTAGTTGTTGCTGTCCCGCTGTGAAGCACAGAATACTGTGTGTGACAGCGAGACAGCAACAACTAAATGTGCAGGCAGCAGGAGCCGGCTTCTGCGGAGGCTGGTAACCAATGTAAACATCGGGTAACCAATAAGCCCTGTCCTTGGTTACCCGATATTTACCTTTGTTACCAGCCTCCGCCGCTCTCACTGTCAGTGCCGGCTCCTGCTCTGTGCACATGTAGCTGCAGCACACATCGGGTTAATTAACCCGATGTGTGCTGTAACTAGGAGAGCAGGGAGCCAGCGCTAAGCGGTGTGCGCTGCTCCCTGCTCTGTGCACATTTAGCTGCAGCACACATCAGGTTAATTAACCCGATGTGTGCTGTAACTAGGAGAGCAGGGAGCCAGCGCTCAGTGTGCGCTGCTCCCTGCTCTATGCACATTTAGCTGCAGCACACATCGGGTAATTAACCCGATGTGTGCTGTAACTAGGAGAGCAAGGAGCCAGCGCTAAGCAGTGTGCGCTGCTCCCTGCTCTGTGCACATGTAGCTGCAGCACACATCGAGTAATTAACCCGATGTGTGCTGTAACTAGGAGAGCAGGGAGCCAGCGCACAGTGTGCGCTGCTCCCTACTCTCTGCACGTGTAGCTCCGTGCGGTGGTAACCAAGGTAAATATCGGGTTGGTTACCCGATATTTACCTTAGTTACCAAGCGCAGCATCTTCCACGCGGCGCTGGGGGCTTGTCACTGGTTGCTGGTGAGCTCACCAGCAACTTGTGTAGCGACGCTCCAGCGATCCCTGCCAGGTCAGGTTGCTGGTGGGATCGCTGGAGCGTCGCAGTGTGACATCTCACCAGCAACCTCCTAGCAACTTACCAGCGATCCCTATCTAAGTTGCTTAGTGTGACGGTACCTTTAGATTGGAATCAACCCCAGTTTGCCAGAACAGAGAGTCATTGTAAAGAAAACCTTTGTTCTAGAGAACTTGCTCAACCATTCACAAGTAATCTCTAAGATAAGGCCAGCTATTATATTAGAAGGTGGCCCGATTCTACGCATCGGGTATTCTAGAATTTACGTATTGTGTAGTTAATGTATGATTTTTGTTATTTATATATATAGATGTTGTTGTGTGTAGTTACCAAGTGTTTGTGTAGGGCTCTGTACATGTTCTGGGTGTTGTCTGGGTGTGGCGGGGGGTGAGAGCGGTGTAGTTTGTGTGTTGCGTTGTTTGTAGAGCGCTGTGTGTCTGTAGAGTTGTGTGTGTGTGTTGCGTGGTTTGTGTGGGTGTGGGGTGTGTGTGTTTTGGGGAGGTATGTTTTGTGCAATGTGTGTGTTGTGCGGTATGTGCGTATATTTGTGTGTGCCGCGGTGTTTGTGTGATGGGTGTTGTGTGTGTGCGGCGTTGTCTGTGTGTGTGGGTGTCTGTGTAGGGCAGTGTTTGTGGTTCCCAGTGTGTGTGTGGTGTGTTGTGCAGTGCGTGTGTGGCGGTGTGTGTGTGTGTTTTGGGGGGAGGTGTGCACCCCCCATCGTGCTCCATCCCCATGCTGTGCACCCCCCATCGTGCTCCATCCCCCATGCTGCTCACCCCCCATCGTGCTCCATCCCCCATGCTGCGCACCCCCCATCGTGCTCCATCCCCATGCTGCGCACTCCCCATTGTGCTCCATCCCCCATGCTGCGCACTCCCCATTGTGCTCCATCCCCCATGCTGCGCACTCCCCATCGTGCTCCATCCCCCATGCTGCGCATTCCCCATCTTGCTCCATCCCCCATGCTGCGCACTCCCCATCGTGCTCCATCCCCCATGCTGCGCACTCCCCATTGTGCTCTATCCCCCATGCTGCGCACTCCCCATTGTGCTCTATCCCCCATGATGTGCACTCCCAAACGTGCTCCATCCCCCATGCTGCACACCCCCCATCGTGCTCCATCCCCCATGCTGCGCACCCCCCATCGTGCTCCATCCCCCATGCTGCGCACTCCCCATTGTGCTCCATCCCCCCATGCTGCGCACTCCCCATCGTGCTCCATCCCCCATGCTGCGCATTCCCGATCGTGCTCCATCCCCCATGCTGCGCACCCCCCATCGTGCTCTATCCCCCATGCTGCGCACTCCCCATCGTGCTCCATCCCCCCATGCTGCGCACTCACCATCGTGCTCCATCCCCCATGCTGCGCATTCCCGATCGTGCTCCATCCCCCATGCTGCGCACTTCCCATCGTGCTCTATCCCCCATGCTGCGCACTCCCCATCGTGCTCCATCCCCCATGCTGCGCACCCCCCATCGTGCTCCATCCCCCATGCTGTGCACTCCCCATTGTGCTCCATCCCCCATGCTGCGCACTCCCCATCGTGCTCCATCCCCCATGCTGCGCACCCCCCATCGTGCTCCATTCCCCATGCTGCGCACTCCCCATTGTGCTCCATCCCCCATGCTGCGCACTCCCCATCGTGCTCCATCCCCCATGCTGCGCACTCCCCATCGTGCTCCATCCCCCATGCTGCGCACTCCCCATCATGCTCCATCCCCCATGCTGCGCACTCCCTATCGTGCTCCATACCCCATGCTGTGCACCCCCCATCTTGCTCCACAGTCACACATCAGACAGTATACACGCACACATCTGATCACATACACTCACACACACACCCCACTTCTCCCTGTGCCCACCGGTGGGCGGTCCCAGCAGCTGTGCTGCACGCCGTGCTCCTCTGCTGACACTCACAGATCCGATCGCATACACTCACACACACACACACTCACACATCAGAACACACTCACACACATCCGTTCGCATACACGCACACACACACTGACGATATCGCACATACGCGCTCACACAATCACAACATCCAGAGATACCACATGCTTCCGGCCATGTGATCCTCAGGCAGGTCCTGGAAGGTCACTGCACGCACAGTATCGCCGCCAAGAAGCAAGCGATATCACGGGATGTTGTGAGTGTGTGGATGCGATCTGATGTGTGTGTGAGGTCTGTGTGAGAGTGAGTGTGATCTGATGTGTGTGTGTGTGTCTGTTCTTATGTGTGTGCGTGTGTGTGTGTTCTGCCGCTGCAGGACCTTGATGCGCTCACTTGGGAGCCGGTGTACACTGGTAACCATGCTACAATATTACTCGATGAGTTCCATGGTTACCAGCGTACCCCGCCCCCCGCTCGCACGGGAGCCCACACCAGCGTATGCTGATGTGGGCTCCCGGGGGTACAGCACTCACCTGGGAGTCGGTTCGGGGAATGCGTGCGGGGGGCGGGGCCAGAGCGAGCGTGCAATGCGTGAGGGGGACGGGGCGTGGCCGAGTTGCCAATGCGTGCAGGGGGCCGGGGCGAGAGGCCAATCCGTGCGAAGGGGGCGGAGCCATGGTGAGCCCAGCGGCCAATCCGCTGTTTGTCACCGTAAGGACACAATTTTGGAGTAAGACAGACAGACAGACAGACAGACAGAATAAGGCAATTTTATATATATATATATATATATACAGTTAGGTCCAGAAATATTTGGACAGTGACACAAGTTTTGTTATTTTAGCTGTTTACAAAAACATGTTCAGAAATACAATTATATATATAATATGGGCTGAAAGTGCACACTCCCAGCTGCAATATGAGAGTTTTCACATCCAATCGGAGAAAGGGTTTAGGAATCATAGCTCTGTAATGCATAGCCTCCTCTTTTTCAAGGGACCAAAAGTAATTGGACAAGGGACTCTAAGGGCTGCAATTAACTCTGAAGGCATCTCCCTCGTTAACCTGTAATCAATGAAGTAGTTAAAAGGTCTGGGGTTGATTACAGGTGTGTGGTTTTGCATTTGGAAGCTGTTGCTGTGACCAGACAACATGCGGTCTAAGGAACTCTCAATTGAGGTGAAGCAGAACATCCTGAGGCTGAAAAAAAAGAAAAAATCCATCAGAGAGATAGCAGACATGCTTGGAGTAGCAAAATCAACAGTCGGGTACATTCTGAGAAAAAAGGAATTGACTGGTGAGCTTGGGAACTCAAAAAGGCCTGGGCGTCCACGGATGACAACAGTGGTGGATGATCGCCGCATACTTTCTTTGGTAAAGAAGAACCCGTTCACAACATCAACTGAAGTCCAGAACACTCTCAGTGAAGTAGGTGTATCTGTCTCTAAGTCAACAGTAAAGAGAAGACTCCATGAAAGTAAATACAAAGGGTTCACATCTAGATGCAAACCATTCATCAATTCCAAAAATAGACAGGCCAGAGTTAAATTTGCTGAAAAACACCTCATGAAGCCAGCTCAGTTCTGGAAAAGTATTCTATGGACAGATGAGACAAAGATCAACCTGTACCAGAATGATGGGAAGAAAAAAGTTTGGAGAAGAAAGGGAACGGCACATGATCCAAGGCACACCACATCCTTTGTAAAACATGGTGAAGGCAACGTGATGGCATGGGCATGCATGGCTTTCAATGGCACTGGGTCACTTGTGTTTATTGATGACATAACAGCAGACAAGAGTAGCCGGATGAATTCTGAAGTGTACCGGGATATACTTTCAGCCCAGATTCAGCCAAATGCCGCAAAGTTGATCGGACGGCGCTTCATAGTGCAGATGGACAATGACCCCAAGCATACAGCCAAAGCTACCCAGGAGTTCATGAGTGCAAAAAAGTGGAACAGTCTGCAATGGCCAAGTCAATCACCAGATCTTAACCCAATTGAGCATGCATTTCACTTGCTCAAATCCAGACTTAAGACGGAAAGACCCACAAACAAGCAAGACCTGAAGGCTGCGGTTGTAAAGGCCTGGCAAAGCATTAAGAAGGAGGAAACCCAGCTTTTGGTGATGTCCATGGGTTCCAGACTTAAGGCAGTGATTGCCTCCAAAGGATTCACAACAAAATATTGAAAATAAAAATATTTTGTTTGGGTTTGGTTTATTTGTCCAATTACTTTTGACCTCCTAAAATGTGGAGTGTTTGTAAAGAAATGTGTACAATTCCTACAATTTCTATCAGATATTTTTGTTCAAACCTTCAAATTAAACGTTACAATCTGCACTTGAATTCTGTTGTAGAGGTTTCATTTCAAATCCAATGTGGTGGCATGCAGAGCCCAACTCGCGAAAATTGTGTCACTGTCCAAATATTTTTGGACCTAACTGTATATATATATATATATATATATATATATTCCTGAGAATTGGTGTACACATATTTCGGGGCACATAAGAGTAAATACTAAAACCTTCTGGTGAAAAATCAAATACATTCCCTATGCCTCAATTACAATGATCTTTCTTAGTTTACTAAATGTACCCAATCTCACGCAGCATACCTAAATGGGTACAATCTCACACGGCGGACAAGCAATCTTCTTTAGACTGCACAGAGCACACTTGAATTTGCATCTTTTCTGAACATAAGGTGTCTGTTCTGGGTCCTCTATATGAAGCCTGCTGTACACTCCTGGCCTTTCTGCACAGAGTCTCCATTCACTGGCCACACTCTACAGAACACCTAATGCACTTGCATGCAGTGCAGGGAATGTTAGCTGGCTATGGGAATACACAGAAGGGAAGGGAAACAGTTTATGTAGGTAATATCAAGTTTTAGAAGCCATTTAAATATACACAGTAGCAAACGAATAAATGTCAAGTGGCCCCCGTAGGCAATTATTTATAGTGAAGTGTCAGCCACTATAGAAAGTGTTGCTCAATAGGGAGGGTTCTGGGTGACCAAATGTAACACCTCGGTGCAAATGTATTTTTTCTGTGTAAATGTGATTCTGTTGTCTTTAAAATTTACTTTGATTTTATAAATTATGAATCTAATTATTTACTTTTCTTTTCTGTGTGTGATCAAAAGAATGACTTCTCATCATATTAATATGATCATATTAAAAAAAATAATCATTTAGATCTATAGATACCTTAAAGATACCTGAAGGCTGCTTTACACGAGTCGATCTATTGTGCCATGCATCGTTGGGGTCACGGATTTTGTGACGCACTTCCGTCATTCGTAACGACATCTCCTCATGTGACAGCTCCTTGCGAGTCCAACCGATGCCTAATCGTTTGAAATTCGGCCATCGTGTACTCATCGTTTAATTCCATAAAATCATTCATTTTAGTCTTCATGAACGACATATTGCAAAGTGTGACACCATGTAATCGGCCATCCTCGTAGTTGTTTGTGACGTCATTAAACCTTCAGGGCGTATTTGTGGTTTTAAATAATCACGCCTAATCTAATCGGATTGGTTGTAGCAGATGCGTTTTGATTGGTTATTACTGTTATAAAATATGGAGCTGTAGTCATGATGTGTCAACATTCAGCCTTGGCGTCATGCACAGTGTTTTTTAGTGCATTAGTCCTAATTTTTCTTACGTTTGTTTGTTCGCTGCCAATCGCCCCATTTTGTGACTCCTGAATGGAAAGCATACTTGTTGATGACCTTGGAATCTCTTGATCTCTTGTGAAGTCAAGTAGATCAAAACACCACAGCCGTGGGTCATAAAGATCGGCAGTCGCAGCCCCTGAACGTCGTGACTCCTCGACTTTATTTAGTTCCTTTTTATGTACAGTGCGTATTCCTTGTATTTTTTTCTTGATAAGATTTACATCCACAGGCTCATTAGGAAAATGGTTTATATAGATAGTAATCAGATCCGCATAAGCTGCTTGTTTGATGCGTTTGTTACTATATACAGGCGATTTAATTTTCCAAAGACAGGTTAATGTGCGATATTTTTCAATGAAATCACGCAAAAATAATTCGTTTTGATGAGCCGTCATCCGTGCAGGAATATATGAGAACATTTTATTTTACACTGTTATAAGAAACATGTAATCTTTTTGTTTTTGTAAACGAAAAAAAACAAAAATTAACAAAAAAAACCAAAACCTTATTATGTTGCAAAAAAACATAATACACGATAAAACATACAAAAAAAAAAAAAAAAAAACCTTAAGAGGCACATTGTGAACGGCTAAATAACACAATAAAAAAACCATAAAAAAACAAAACTAACCCACCTTTTGAAGATAGATACTCTGAAATCGACATAAACCAGACCACAAACAAAAAACAAGACTGATGCTAAGGACACACGAGGCAACAAAGACGGACGCAGAAGAGAAACTATATATATGGGATCTAACCAATCAACCACATTAGCAGAACTGGATTGAGCAGGTCAGAAGAATTCAGGGCGTGCAACAATCCAGACAACGTCACGGAGGGGTGTATAGTTTGCCTAATTACGCCCATACAAAAGACAGATTGACCAAAGAAAAACATGTGTGAAGCCTTTTGGACGTCCGCCATGGCCAATCAATATATCGATGAGCGCTTTGGGGTCGTTTAACAACACTCAACGTGTGACACATGGACAACTACCTATCAGCGATACAAATAAAAAAAAAAAAAAGACTTTGCCAAAGAAATCGCACGATGGATTGGCTCGTGTAAAGCAGCCTTGAGGAATAATATTGAACCTTGTGTGTGTTCTGCCTATCAGTGTGGAACAGAGCAGGATAAGATTGATAATTATTTTGACATATACTGTATTTTGCACGAAAAGATTCAGAAAAAGACTTCATTTAGAGTCCTGTTTTTCTTGTCCGTCCATTATCCAGGTTTTTGATGGATAAAACGTGGACCTATTATACTCTATGGTGGCTATTAATGCCCATGTTTTTTTTGCGGACCGCGTATCCATGAAAAAAACATGGATACATGTCCAATTTTCATCTGAGTCACAGATGAAAATCAACCATTTAAGCCTATAGGTCCATGAAAATCAGGGACTGTGTAAGGCTAGGTTCACACACTGCGTTTTTTTGATGCTGCGTTTTTGTGCGTTTTTTGCGGCAAAAACCTCACAAAAATGCACCCGCGGCAAAAAAATGCAGCAAAAAACGCACGCGATTTGGTACATTTTTTGCTGCGTTTTGCTGCGTTTTTGCTCACTGCGTCTTTATGCGTTTTTTATCAGTGAACAAAAAAAAAAAGGTCTGATGTCATTTCCTTCTTCAATATGTTCTTCATTCTCCACTAGTGTATGCAGGAGAGCAGACAGCTGCAGAACTACAAGGCTCAGCATACTCCATCCAGGACTGTATGCTGGAGGGAGAGTCAGGGGGAGCAGACCTACAAGGCTCAGCATCCTCCATCCAATAGTGTATGCAGGAGAGCAGACAGCAGCTGTCGAACTACAAGGCTCAGCATCTTCCATCCAATAGTGTATGCAGGAGAGCAGACAGCAGCTGTCGAACTACAAGGCTCAGCATCCTCCTTCCAGGACTGTATGCAGGATTTCTTTGCCCCCCCAAACAAAAAAAATGACGTGGGCTTCGCCATATTTTTGTATGCTAGCCGGGTACAGCAGGCAGGTACGGGCTGCCCCCAACCCCCAGCTGCCTATTTGTACCCGGCTGGGAACCAAAAATATAGAGAAGCCCTTTTTTTAATTATTTCATGAATTTCATGAAATAATTAAAAAAAAAAAATGACGTGAGCTTCGCCTAATTTTTGTGTCCAGCCGGGTACAACAAGGCAGCTGGGGATTGGAATTCACAGTGCAGGGTGCCCATGCTTTCTGGGCACCCCCGCTGCGAATTGCAGTCCGCAGCCACCCCAGAAAATGGCGCTTTCATAGAAGCGCCATCTTCTGGCGCTGTATCCAACTCTTCCAGCTGCCCTGATGCCGGGTGGCTCACTGGGTAATAATGGGGTTAGGGCTAGCTGTATATTATCAGCTGGCCATAAGCCCGCGATTCATGGTGTCACGCCAATATTAGACATGGCCACCATGAATTTCTAGTAAAGATAAAAAAACCACAACACAGAAAAATATTTTTATTAGAAATAAAACACAACACAATTAGTGACTCCATCTTTATTGAAATAAAGAACCCCCCCTCCACAGTAATCCTGGGTCAAGGGTCCCGCGTCGTCCAATCCGGATCCAATATCATCTGATCGGTTTGCTGGAAGGCAAAGCGATTAGATGATGTGTCAGGTTCAAGTGCCTGAATCACATCACACAGCAGCTGATTGTATAAAAGCCGTTTATACAATCAGCAGATGCATCGGTGCAAAAAAAAAAAATACTCACTTATGTGCTAATTACCGGCAGCTCCTGCAACGGAGTCTGATCCCGTCCGATTGCTGCAGGAGCTGCCGGTAATCAGGGATGAAGTCTCCTGACGCATCAGCTGACAGGTTAAACCGGCCGGCCGCTGGCGTCAGCCCGAGACTTACGATCAGCTGATGCGTCAGGTGACTGCATCAGGTGATCCATCGCCAGGTCCTGCTTCCTGCAGTTATACGTACCCAGGGAGACTGCACACACCCGGAGCGGTGGTACCGGGAGGAGCATCTGGGAGCAGGCATGGCACCGGGAGTCTGCTGACAGGTGAGTATGACATTTTTTTTTCTACTGTTCACTTTTGTTTTCACAGCCGCTTCCACCTCCCGCCCAGACATGGCGCCGCACGGCAGCTGACATGCACAGGAGTGGAGGTGGAAGCGGCGGTGACGGTACCGGGAGGATTCACGCTTCTGTGTTTACTGACAGAAGGAATCCTCTTCCTGTACATGTCACTTTACTACCCACCTCCTGCGTTTATAGCTGCGTTTTTGGTCTTAGAAACGCACTAAAACGCACCAAAACGCACCTATTTGCGTTTCTCATTGCGTCTTTCAACATCCCATTGCACTCAATGGATGAAAAGCGCAGTGAAAAACGCGGGAATAATTGACATGCTGCGTTTTTGTGGCACCACAAAAACGCAGCTGAAAAAAAACGCTGTGTGCAGACAGCAAAAATGAAAACTCATAGACTTTGCTGGGGAAGCAAAGTCATGCAGTTTTCTGAGCAAAAACGCACCCGAAAACTGCGCAAAAATGCTGCGAAAAACGCACTGTGTGAACTTACCCTAAGGATGCCATTCAGTTGTCAAACATGTGCTATCTATTTTCATATGAAACAGCTGATAAATGCTCCCCCATCCATGGGCAGCAAGTAGCATGTAGCAAATGTTACGCCCTGGACCCCAGGTGTCACAGGTAACAATACCTACCACATTACACACACGCCCCCATCCCTTGTCAGGACACACCAGTCACCCGAAAGGGAGACCTGATGCCTCCCTCAGGGCAAGTAGGGCACACCAGGTGGGTGGAGTCAGGCGGAAAGACACACCCACCGAGGAGACTACTGTCCTGAGGCAGGAAATACAAACAGTCTAGTTGGAGACTAAGTTGTAGAGTGACAGTGACAGGAGGTGTAGAGGAGCAGAGCTGTCAGGGACCCGGGATGGAGCCTGGGTTCCCTGTAACGTCAGGCAGGCAGACGGTGGTGGCCGCCTGCAGGAGTACCGATACAGCAACTGGTGGGACCGTAGGGACCGAGCCAGGGTTGGAGCTCGCCGGCCCTGAACCGGGGAGTCAACCGTTTACCGGAGCACCGGAAACCGGGTACTCAGACCCCGTCCTAGCTTAAAAGCCACTGAGTGTAGGCAAATTAACTGATTGCAGTCTGGACCTCACGGGTTCATCCTCACCCAAAGTCCCGAAAGAAGGCAACAGCCCACCGATACCGGGTGAGAGCCACCGCCAAGGGTCAAACATGCAACGGGCCCGCGCCGGGGAGCGGGCAACCACTGCCCAGGCAGGGGAGCCGAAAACCACAACAAGAAGTGCAAGGGAAAGGGGCCACCATCAGCCTCACAAGGGACACAAGCAGCCGGCTGTGGGACCCGACCATACCCAAACTTTGGTTTACCAGTGACTCTGAGTGTGGATTAATAGTGAGTACACCAGTGTCATCTGGGCACAAAATCACACCGCAGTACGGCACCTTGCACCCCGATAACACCGTCGCCCATCCCACCGGGCCCCGGGACACACCACCCCTACCCACGGAGGGGCTAACATCCAGGCTGCGCCTTCAACACCGATCCCGGGAGCCCCCTGCACCCCAGCCGCAGCAGTGGTGCATCCCGTCACCACGACCCGTGGGTGGCGTCACGACCCGTACAACGACAACGTGGCCCCCGGCTGCGAACCTCGTCCCACACCACCACCCCACTGCCTCCCCTTAACAGAGCGACGTGGTCCCCGGTCCGGAGGCGCTCGAGCCACCGACCACCCGAGCCCGGACCTCGAGCGGCTCGGCCCAGCAAGTGGAGCGGCCAAGCCCCTCTCAGGGCAGTACACATCGACTCTTCTGGCGTCACGAACAGGATTCGGACAGTCCACTTACCTGTGGAAGTGCGCCTTAGAAGTATCCGTCAGCGGCGTCCTGCCAAAAAAGTTGAAGTTCTGCCATCTTGGCGCGAAAGTTTCCCGCTCGAGTCGTCTTCCCCGAGCAGTGAAGGCGCGAAGGTGAAGCCCCGCCCCCAAAGGAGGAGTGCAGAGAGGAAACCAAGGGGGGAGGTGGGCGGAGAGGCTGCCTGATGTGACCGAGAAGATAAAAAGGCAGGGACTCCAGGACCCTGCATCCGTTCTGTTCCTGGATCTCGACAGTGCAGCAGCAGTATGGCAACTCCCGTCCAGAGTCCCGAATTCCCGGAGCCCGTGCCAGAAACAGCGGCGTGGGTGAAGACCCGGACAGAGGAGATGTGCCTCCGACTCCAGCACCAGGTAAGCTTTCTGGTAGAGCCCTGGGCGACGGAGATGGGGGAGATAGTGGCTGCCGTGTGGGCCCGTGAGAGGATGACGATGTTGGCGGGGTGGGAAGGTGACCCACGTCCCTATGCCCTTGAGGGGTCGGCCATCGCGGCTGAGGGGCTCGGTCTGCTGCTGCCCGCCATACCGCCTCCTTCATTCCCCGCAGTGGTTGCCGCTGCTCCTCTACCCATATCCCCACCCTCGACACCGGTGGCGGAGTCCGCCCCGGGCGCTCCTGGGAAGCTGCTTGGGGAGGCTGGCCCAGACCTGTTATGGAATCCGGCCGTACTGTGCCCGTTGCCCGAGAAGACCCGTCTCCACCCGGCATTTGATCCCGAGGCGGTGCCGGCTGCACCGGAAGTGACCGCGCCCAGAATGCACCGGCCCCAGCAGGCCGCTCAGCCAAGAAGGCCCAGAAGGCTAGGCAAGCCGCTTCAGGGTCGCGGACCTCGGCTGAGGTTCCACAGGGAGGCAGCTGCAAGGCAGCAGAGCCGGCCATGACACAGCGAGGCTCCCCTTTGAGAGTGCCGATCGTGGTCGACACCGGGGAGCGGCGGCTGGGCCAGACCCCCACTGAAATAGACCCCGGGCATGCGGCTGCTCCGTATTGGGAGCGGCAGCCTAGCCAACTGAGTCGGGAGATCGCGGCCCGAGAGAAGAGAAGAGAGGAGGTCCTTGCCCGCACCATTGAAGGGAAGGAGCATCTGAGGAGTGCCGGGTACTGGGTGCGGAGCCCGACCTACCAGGGCCAGGTCAGAAGATTCAACCGGGACAAAGGCTGGGGGTTCCTGTATTACCCCAAGTTGGAAAGTGAGGTCTTCTTCTCCCGGCGGATGTAATTGCCCATCTTCCATTTGGGCACCTGGACCGTGACCTCCTGCCCGGAAATCTAGTGTACTACACCCGGCACCGAGGGGAGAGGGGCAGGTTTGCCCTGGATGTCCGGAGCGGCAGACAGCCCCCTCCTCCACCGTACAGCCCCGAAGTGGAGGTGGAAGAGGAGTATTCCACCGATTAAGGAGCTGGTAGCCCGTTGGCTATAAAAGGAGCCGTCCCATTTGGGACTTGTGTTTGACCCCCGTTTAATCCTGTTGCATGAGTGACTGCTTATGGACAAGGCCGTGGACTTGCTGGCCAGCCAAAAACTATTGGGCTTGTAAATATTGCCCCATCTGCCCCTTTTAACATGCCTTCCCGTTCCGTTAGCCTCCGGAGAGGAAGATTGGAGGTAGGACCCGCAGCAGAGCAGGCTGGGGTCCGGTCACCACTGGGACCGGTGACCTACCTCCGGGGAGCCCTTTGACAACTGCCGGGTGCGCCGCACCGTACCCATTCCCACCTGGGTGATCTGGCCATGTTCCTGTTTCCGGACTGGGGAAAAGGGGTGCTGGCCATTTCTTAGGGGCAGCATCAAGGCTAGGTTGTTTGGGTGGGAAAAGCAGAAGGACATGAACCCGTTCAATTAATAAAGTTGCAACGTTAAAATAAAATGCCTCCCGTTATGGGAAGACCTTCAGTAACCATAGTGTGTAAAAATGTTATTATAATTGTAAATGTTTCCCGTTTTTCCAGTTAAAAGAAAAATAAAAATAAACCAGAGTTGGTCAGGCAGCCCGCGGATGGTCTGCATTAAACCAAGGGGGTATGTGGCGCCCTGGACCCCAGGGGTCACAGGTAACAACACCTACCACATTACACACACGCCCCCATCCCTTGTGAGGACACACCAGTCAGCTGAAAGGGAGACCTGATGCCTCCCTCAGGGCAAGTAGGGCACACCAGGTGGGTGGAGTCAGGCGGAAAAACACACCCACCGAGGAGACTACTGTCCTGAGGCAGGAAATACAAACAGTCTAGTTGGAGATTAAGTTGTAGAGTGACAGTGACAGGAGGTGTAGAGGGGATGAGCTGTCAGGGACCCGGGTTGGAGCCTGGGATCCCCGTAACATCAGGCAGGCAGACGGTGGTGGCCGCCTGCAGGAGTACCGGTACAGCAACCGGCAGAACTGTAGGGACCGGGCCAGGGTTGGAGCCCGGCGGCCCTAAACCGGGGAGTAAACCATTTACCGGAGCACCAGAACCCGGGTTCTCAGACCCCGTCCTAGCTTAGAAACCACTGAGTGTAGGCAAGTTAACTGATTGCAGTCTGGACCTCACGGGTTCATCCTCATCCAAAGTCCCGAAAGAAGGCAACAGCCCACCGATACGGGATGAGAACCACCACCAAGGGCCAAACATCCGATGGGCCAGCGCCTGCGGGCAGCCGAGGGCTCTTCCGGCAGCTAAACGCTGGGGGGGGGGCTACCACTGCCTAGGCAGGGGAGCTGAAAATCACAACAAGAGGTGCAAGGGAAAGGGGCCACCATCAGCCTCACAAGGGACACAAGCAGCCGGCTGCGGGACCCGACCATACCCGAACTTTGGTTTACCAGTGACTCTGAGTGTGGATTAATAGTGAGTACACCAGTGTCATCCGGGCACAACATCACACCGCAGTACGGCACCTAGCACCCCGACAACACCATCACCTGTCCCACCGGGCCCCGGGACACACCGCCCCTACCCACGGAGAAGGTAACATCCCGGCTGCGCCTTCAACACCGATCCGGGGAGCCCCCTGCACTCCAGTCGCAGCGGTGGTGCATCCCTTCACCACGATCCGTGGGTGGCGCCACGACCCGTACAACGACAACGTGGCCCCCGGCTGCGAACCTCGTCCCACACCACCACCCCACTGCCTCCGCTTAACAGAGCGACGTGGCCCCCGGTCCGGAGGCGCTCGAGCCACCGTCCACCCGAGCCCTGACCTCGAGCGGCTCGGCCCGGCAAGCGGAGCGGCCGAGCCCCTCTCAGGGCAGTACACAAACACTGGATGTTTCATTTCTAATAGATCATGTCAATGCTTTACCAATTCAATAATAAGCCAGCCAAGCAAAAGTATAGAAAAAGGTGGTGACAATTAAAACGTAGCTTTTAATAACCTGTAATAAAATAAAATAAAATCAAAGTGGCAACAATCTGACCTTAACGATGTTCTGAGACCTCCCGACGCGTTTCTTAATTTACTTAGTCATCAGGGGACAGTGGTCAAGAAACAAAGGCTTCAGTATCATATGGGCTTCCTGCATGGTGTGTCAGGTTATGGCATCCAGCCAGATTGTTGCCACTTTGAGGGGTATTGTGAGGCTGAGTCCGCCCCCCCCTCTATAGGACAACAGTTTTATTTCTGTATCATTATAGTGGGACCGGACTCAAGGTTCCGGTAACTATGTTTAATACTGCAGACTAAAGCCCAGTACTATTCTGTGGACCAAAGTGCAGTACATATTGGTGTGCAATTTTGTGTGATACTCTAGTTGTCGCTTTTACGAGTGTGGTCACGGTGGGGGTATTCCCCTCCGTCTCCGTTTGTCCTATCTCTATAATAGTGGGAGCCTGACTTGGGCCCTAATTATTTTATGATTGGTTTTACAACCAATTCTTGTTGTGTGGTTCTAAATTTTATTACAGGTTATTGAAAGCTACGTTTTAATTGTCACCACCTTTTTCTATACTTTTGCTTGGCTGGCTTATTATGTTTCATTTCTACCAGGTATGTATGACTGTAAAACACTGTGGCGTTTAAAAAAAAATAAAAAAAAAAAAAAAAAAATAGTTTAACCCCTTCACAACCTTTGACGTAAGTTTACGTCATGGTCAGGAACAGTGGTCTGGAACAGTTTTTTTTTTTATTATGTGGCTGGTGATAATGTCACACTTGATACAGGGAAGTATCAAGCGAATGGTGAAAGAGAAGGGAAACCCTGTGTCTAGGGAAGGGGATATGGCAACCCCTCACCAAACCTACTTGATCCCTGGGGTCCTCCACCACCCTAGATAGGTTCCGCACTTATGCGGTATCCCTAGTGCTGGACCCTACATAGGGAAAGGATGGGATGAGCACTAATCAACCCCACTAGGCACTAAAGAACACACAGAGATATACACACAGGGAAAAGTAAACTAATAACTTTTCTCCAGATGACTCACAGAGAGGTACTGCAACAACCACAAAGTCTATTCAGATGAATACTGGCCGACTGCTTAGGCTATGTGCGCACATTGCGTACTAGCCCTAGAGAAATTTCTGCAGCGATCTGAAGAGCACACGTGCGCTTCAAATCGCTGCAGAAAATGTCCGTAGAAAAAAAAAAAAAAAGCCGATTCCATGCGCTCTGCCTGCAGCTCCTGCCATAGACAGAGCAGGAGCTGCCGGCAAAGCGCACGGAAGAAGTGACATGTCACTTCTTGAACGCAGCGCTTCGGGCAGCAGCCGAAGCGCTGTGCTCTAAGACGCCACGTGCGCACGGCCCCTGCACAATCTCCATAGACTGTGCAGGGGACGCAGGGCGCATGCAGTTACGCTGCGCTACAAAGCGCAGCGTAACTGCATGTATTTACGCAACGTGCGCACATAGCCTTACACTGAAAACTTGTTAAGAGTATTAGACCTATCACCAGCACAGAGTAAAGAGGAATGAGGGTATTTAAAGACACAAAGGGAAGTGCTGAACATCAAGACTATGTGCCCACGCTGCGTAAAATTTGTGGAGTTTGCCACAATTTTTTGCAGAAATTCCGCGGATTTCTCAAAAATCCGCAGTACAGCGAGTCCCCAGCCATTTCTATGGCATTTTGGAAGGCCTGTGCCCATGCTGCATTTTTTTCCGATGCGCAAATAATGCAGATTTCCCTGCGGAAAAATCTGCAGCATGTCAATTATTCCTGCAGATTTTTCCGCACAATCCTATAATTACCTGCTTTGATAAAAGACACCGGAGTCATTTCCTCCGGTGCAGAGGGGCGCGGTGGAGCCAGAAGTGGGCAGCAGGAGGTGGGCGGGGCCTGCAAGAGCTCCGGTCATGTGACAGTCGGAGCTAGTGTCGCGGGCGGGGAGGAGGGCGCCGGCACCGCGCTCACCCCTCTGCTCGGGTCCGGCTGCTGCTGCTCAGTGGTGGCTCGAGCGGTGGGCCGGATCCCGGGGGTTCTCGAGCGGCACTCCTCGCCCGTGAGTGAAAAGGGGATTTTGTTGGGGAAGATTGTCCGTGACGCCACCCACGGTTGTGGTGATTTGTAGTGTGAAGCCCCACAGGTGTTGTGTCGGTGCATTACCTTCAGGGACTCCACTCAGCTGGATCTGGTCACAGGTAGGAGATCTTCTATTAGTCGTGACGCCACTCTCAGAATTGCGGTCAGTGGGGACCGCCACTGCAGGTTAAGGGATGCCTGGGGCGGATGGTGGGTGCAGTCGGATGTAGTAGCCTCCTGAGAGTGAGGCAAGCCCCAGGGCCCTGTGTAGGTGTGTAGAACTACAAGGCGCAGAATGACTCCACACAAGCAGAATGTCTTTCAGGGTTTTTACTCACAGTTGATGGCAGGGTGAGTGACCCGGGCGTAGCTGGGATGAACCAAGTGAGAACCAGGTGTCCTTCAGGCTGACTTGTGAGGGTGACTACTAACTCGCCTTCCTTAGCCCTTGGTGGTTTGGGGTAACCCCGACTTTGAGTCCCTATGGGGGTCACCCAGGGAAGATGCTGCAGCCTCTCTCCCCTTCGTTTGCCGTTTGCTTGTCGCCTGGACCAGGCCACTCCAGCTGCTTGCCTCCTGTGACCTATGGGCCCTAACTGTGGCTACGTGGCTGCGGCTTTTGTGGTGTTGTGGCGTGGGCTTTGAGAGCCCCACACCGGCAGGTTCAGCAAAAGAAAGCTGGATCTATCTCCGCTTCGGGAACTGCCGCCCGTTTGGGCCTGGTACTCTCTAGCAGTCTCCTTACTTCCCACTCCGTGCTCTCTCTCTAGCTGAGATGGGTTTCGGGTAGCCCTCCTAGTTGACCGTTCTCCCCCGTCGGTAGCCACTGCGCGGACGCTGTCAGACTACAGCAGCCCAGGGGAAGGGGTCAGCTCTCCTCGGAGCTCCCTGGACTCTGCTCTGAACCGGCTCACATCTGGGACCTTCACTGCTGCTCCTGTCTGAGCTTCACTTTCCTGCTGCTCACTCCTCCACACTCTGCTGCAGACTGTTTACTCCTCCTTCTCTTTTCCCTTTTTGTGCCTGCCTACGCCACCTAGCAACCAGACTCTCTTACCACACCCCTTGAGAGGAGATGGAGGCTTTTGGCCCCCTCCACTATTCCAGTGAAGGTGAAGGCTTTTCCCCCTCCTGGGATCCCCAGGGGTCCTCTCATGGGTACATGTGTGAGACCTGATTACTATGCGCCTGTGTACCACACCCCAGTCAGCCTTCTGGATTACCTGTGTTGTACTGTCCCCAGCATGGGTGCAGTACTCAGTGGTGCCTGACCAGGTCAGGGGCGCCACATTCCCCCTTAGTTATCACCAGCACGTCCTCGGGCTGCAAGACAACATTTTAAAATGCATAAAACATTAAAACATGTAAAACATTTTTAAAACCACCAGGTACCATACATCACCACCCTCCACCCACAAGTCCGTTAACCCACCCAAAACCCTTTCACGTTGGCCGCGACTTCAGCCACTTCTGGCAGGATGTAGAGGCGGCTTTCATGGGCTGGTGGTTTCAGGGTATACCTGGCCTGGTGGATCCGCGCCTTCAGCCTCTTCTGGCAGGATGTAGAGGCGGCCTCCACAGTTGGTGCTGACCAGGTACCCTCTTTGTGGTGGAGAGCCAGGCCCCATAAACAGGCATGCTCTCTGGTCGCAGGTGAGCCAAGGCCCTATATACGGACGGGCTCCTCCTGGTTGCAGACGAGCCAAGCCCCTAAACAGGCCGACTCTGGTGGTGGTGGTGGTGCCCTCTGGTGTAACTATTTACACTGCGAGAGTTTGTGGCTATAGCCAGTTCATAGCCTTAAGGTTTATTTCTCACAATAGTTTATGTGGGCACATCTCTTAAACTTGAAAACGTTGCAAACAAACTTTCCAACTGGTCAAAACTTGCTGTACTTTACTTGAACTTATGCAGACTCCTCTTCACCAGGGCTTGGGCCTGTAGGGCTGCGGCACCTGTTGGTTTCTTGACCTTTTTCCTCATCTGTTGTGGTCTCATCATTAGGTCTTTGGTCTTTTCTTTCTTTATTACTGTCTTTCCTTTCTTTATTACTGTCTTTCCTTTCTTCTTTGGGACATGGTACTACATCTAGCGCGTACCAGCCTCTTTCGCCTTGATGCAGGGTAAACTGTACGGAATCTCCCATTTTTAAGTTTCTGCCAGGGTGTCCTCTGGGCAGATGAGCTCTCACATCTCTTCTATTGACGAAGATACCTTCTTTGATACCAGGTGCAACAATGAACCCGTATCCTGACTTTAGGCTGAAGTCCTCCACAATTCCTCTACAAAGGGGTCCTCTGACCTGGGCTTTGGCTCTTCTCAGGAACCGTTTTTCTTGTAGGTCTCTGGCTGTGACTTCTCTCTGCTCTGGGGATGGCGGTGCAGGGAAAGACTGGGTTCTACTGCGGCGCTGTGTCTTGCGGGCTGGATTCTGCGAAGTGCAGCTTACAAGCTCCCAGGTGAGGCTTTGGGGCAGATCTTCCTCAGCAGAAGGTGTTAGGTCTTCTTCATCCCAGCGGGAATAGGGCAACATCTCCGGCTCTGGGCATGGATCTACTGCTGGTATCTCCTGAGTCAGCTCCTCAGTTTCCTGGCCTCCTCTCCCCCTTAGTTCTTCTTGGCACTCCTTTGGTGGCAGTGCTGGGGATGAACTTCCTTCAACAGGCCCAGGCGGGGGACTCTTTGGCGTGGTTGCTGCAGGGGTTGCTGGAATCCTCTTGGGGGTATGCGGAGGGAGCATGTACTGGTCCACCAACCATTGTGGAAACTTGGCCTCCATGTCAGCCTTCAGCTGCCAGTATGCGGGGTCCTCCCCCAGCGTGGGCTTTCCAGCAGGGACCTCTTTGGACTGGGGAGCGGTGTCTGCTCTGGCCTTGCAGGCCGGGGTAAATAGTGATGCAATCTCTTGGCGGGCCGCGCCCTGTACGGCAGCGGCCTGGTCTTGGCGGGCCGCGCCCGGCATGGCGGCGGCCTGGTCTTGGCGGGCCGCGCCCTGTATGGCGGCGGCCTGGTCTTGGCGGGCCGCGCCCTGTATGGCGGCGGCCTGGTCTTGGCGGGCCGCGCCCTGTGTGGCGGCGGCCTGGTCTTGGCGGGCCGCGCCTGGCATGGCGGCGGCCTGGTCTTGGTGGGCCGCGCCTGGCATGGCGGCGGCCTGGTCTTGGCGGGCCGCGCCCTGTTTGGCGGCGGCCTGGATCGGCGTCGCTGTCGCGATGGGATCTGTGCAGGCTGGGCTGGGCGTCGCTGCAGGGACCGGGTCTTGGTGGGCCGAGCAGGGCATCGCTGCGGCGGCCGGGGCTTGGCGGGCCGAGCAGGGCATCGCTGCGGCGGCCGGGGCTTGGCGGGCCGAGCAGGGCATCGCTGCGGCGGCCGGGTCTTGGCGGGCCGCGCAGGGCATCGCTGCGGCGGCCTGGGCTTGGCGGGCCGCACCTGGCGTGGCTGCGGCCTGGCTCAGCGTCGCCGCGCCGGGCGCCTCTTCAGGGACCGCGGGCGTGGCAGCAGGGGTCGGGGCATCCGGGCCGGCAGGGGTAATACTGGACTCACCCATCGGTGGCAGCATCGGGGTCTGAGTCGTCGCCGTCCGGTCTGGCACTCGTCGTGCGGTTCCCCCTTCATAGGCCTGAACCGCGGCAGCCATCTCCAGAAGTTCCATGCGTTCTTCTCTGATCTGCTCCACGACCCGAGTCTCCAGTCGGTCGCAGAACTGGGCCAGCTCCCGATACCACCAGGCAGCGGAGCCCGGTTCTGGGTTTCTGCGGTCAGACGCCATTTCCTCTGCGCCCTCTTCGGCACGCTTTCCCAGCAGTGGACTCGTCGTTGCCTCTAGTAGCAAGCTGTTCAGTTTCTGCTCTGCCTCTTTCAGCAGCTCCTCTCCCAGCAGCAGGCTTCTGGCTCCCTTTCTGTCCCGACGTCTCCGAACGCTTCCGCTCTCTTCACAAGCGAGGTCAGAACTCTGCAGGGGATCTCTGGGTAGCCACACCTCTTCGTGGGCGGTAACTTCTCCCAGCGCGGGCTGCTGTTGTTTTTCAGCGCGCTTTTCATGGTGGCAAGATGGCGGCGCTTCCAATTTTTCAAGCGGACCGCCTAGGCACATGGTCACCTGTCTGAACAGGTCTAGTCCTTATCCTGTTCGTGACGCCAGATGTGAAGCCCCACAGGTGTTGTGTCGGTGCATTACCTTCAGGGACTCCACTCAGCTGGATCTGGTCACAGGTAGGAGATCTTCTATTAGTCGTGACGCCACTCTCAGAATTGCGGTCAGTGGGGACCGCCACTGCAGGTTAAGGGATGCCTGGGGCGGATGGTGGGTGCAGTCGGATGTAGTAGCCTCCTGAGAGTGAGGCAAGCCCCAGGGCCCTGTGTAGGTGTGTAGAACTACAAGGCGCAGAATGACTCCACACAAGCAGAATGTCTTTCAGGGTTTTTACTCACAGTTGATGGCAGGGTGAGTGACCCGGGCGTAGCTGGGATGAACCAAGTGAGAACCAGGTGTCCTTCAGGCTGACTTGTGAGGGTGACTACTAACTCGCCTTCCATAGCCCTTGGTGGTTTGGGGTAACCCCGACTTTGAGTCCCTATGGGGGTCACCCAGGGAAGATGCTGCAGCCTCTCTCCCCTTCGTTTGCCGTTTGCTTGTCGCCTGGACCAGGCCACTCCAGCTGCTTGCCTCCTGTGACCTATGGGCCCTAACTGTGGCTACGTGGCTGCGGCTTTTGTGGTGTTGTGGCGTGGGCTTTGAGAGCCCCACACCGGCAGGTTCAGCAAAAGAAAGCTGGATCTATCTCCGCTTCGGGAACTGCCGCCCGTTTGGGCCTGGTACTCTCTAGCAGTCTCCTTACTTCCCACTCCGTGCTCTCTCTCTAGCTGAGATGGGTTTCGGGTAGCCCTCCTAGTTGACCGTTCTCCCCCGTCGGTAGCCACTGCGCGGACGCTGTCAGACTACAGCAGCCCAGGGGAAGGGGTCAGCTCTCCTCGGAGCTCCCTGGACTCTGCTCTGAACCGGCTCACATCTGGGACCTTCACTGCTGCTCCTGTCTGAGCTTCACTTTCCTGCTGCTCACTCCTCCACACTCTGCTGCAGACTGTTTACTCCTCCTTCTCTTTTCCCTTTTTGTGCCTGCCTACGCCACCTAGCAACCAGACTCTCTTACCACACCCCTTGAGAGGAGATGGAGGCTTTTGGCCCCCTCCACTATTCCAGTGAAGGTGAAGGCTTTTCCCCCTCCTGGGATCCCCAGGGGTCCTCTCATGGGTACATGTGTGAGACCTGATTACTATGCGCCTGTGTACCACACCCCAGTCAGCCTTCTGGATTACCTGTGTTGTACTGTCCCCAGCATGGGTGCAGTACTCAGTGGTGCCTGACCAGGTCAGGGGCGCCACAGTAGCACCACCGCTGCTCAATATGGGGATCCCGGGAGTGGTGATGCGGAGCAGCCAGGTGTTGTGTTGCCCCTCCGTGGGTAGGGGTTGGTTATCCCGGGGCCCGTTGATGGTGTGGAAAGTGCAGGGCCTGGTGGGCGCAGGGACCCGGGGGCAGCGCTGTGCCTTGCGGAACTGTGGTACTCACTCAGCCTGCGACGTTGACACAGTTTTACGGTAAACCACACGGCTGGAAAGACGGTTCCCACGGACGGCTGCACTTGCTCTCCCAGCAGGTAACGGTGATGTCCCTCTGACCTGCACCTGATGTTTCTAAGTTGGTAGCTATGGGTTCCCACCGGTAACCCGCTCCCCGGCTTGGATATGGGCCGGAGGAGCCCTACTTTGCCCGCAGACGCTGGCCCTGAGGAACTGGTGCCCTGGCGGTGGCGGTGTTCCTCACTAATGGTTGGACGGTTGTCTTCAATCGGGACTTGGTTGTTGGGGGATCGACGTCCCCTTCACTGACGGATTCGGCAAATTATGGCGACTCCTAGCCTTGCCGGGGTCCGAGAGGCCCCTGCCCTGGTGCTGACTGTCCTTCGTATACTGCTCCAGACCGCCGGCCACTACTCGACCGCGGTCCTTCCAGCAACCTCCGAGCAGTCCCCCTCCAGACGATCACCGCTGTTGCTGACCTTGCTGACCCGTCCTGCACTTAGCTGGACTCACTTCAGGCCTTTCCACGCTCCCTTTTGTTCCTTTTCTCCTTTACTCACTACTACTTCACTTTCACTTAGCTCCTTCACCACTTCCTTACTCAAGCCCTGCCTGGGCTAAACTGCCTGGTTCTTCCCGCCTCCAGGGCTGTGTACTCCTCGGTGGGCGGAGCCAACCGCCTGGCCCACCCCCTGGTGTGAACATCAGCCCCTGGAGGAAGGCAACAAGGATTTTGGTAGCTTTGATGTTCCTAACTGGGATGTAGGGTGTGGTGGTGTAGTGACCTGTGACCCCTGGCTTGCCCAGGGCGTCACACTAATCCAGGCCACCCATCTTCTCCTGCAAAGTGCAGACAGACACGGCCGTAAAGTGAAGTGCTGCGTGATGGAGGTAAGTATGAAATCACCGATCACTCCAGCACTTGTTCTGCATTGAGGATGCAGTACCCAAGCCATGGTACTGTATCCTCAATGCAGAATGCCCGCAGCAAATCTGCAGGACATGCTGCAATACAACCGCAGCATTAAAATACACAAAGTTGTGCTGCGGTTTTCTGGGAGTTCTTGCGGAATGTCCTGCGGATATATCCACAGGACACTTTCCTCGTGGGCACATAGTCTAAAAGCTGAAAAGATAATTAAATCCGCTTTGTCCTAAAAGGAAAGGGAAAAATCTAAGCAGGGAAAAAGGGAAAGTCAGAGAGCAGCTTGTGTAGCCAAACACTGTGACCTTTTACAGCCAGAAACTACAGGACTGTCTTTCATGCTTGACAGACCTGTGACAGTATGGTCTAAGAGGCGTTTAGTTAGTGTAACATGGACAGGTATAATGTTTTGCAATGTATGTGCATTGCAATGCATAAAAACAGTGATCAGACTAATAAAACTTAAAGTCCCATACTGGGACTCAGTAAAAAAGTGGGAAACAAAGTGCAAAAAATAGTAAAAATATTTAAGTACACATATTTGATATCGCTGTCTCCAGAACAACTTGATCTATAAAACTATCACACTAGTTAATTCCTTCAGTGAACACTATTAAACAAATACAAGTGCATCTCAATAAATTAGAATATCATCAAAAAGTAAATTTATTTCAGTAATTCAATACAAAAAGGGAAATGCATGCATTATATAGAGTCATTGCAAACAGAGTGATCTATTTCACGTGTTTATTTCTGTTAATGTTGATGATTATGGCTTACAGCCAATGAAAACCCAAAAATCATTATCTCAGAAAATTAGAATAATTACCACAAAACACCTGAAAAGGCTTTCTAAGGGTTTAAAATGGTCCCTTAGTCTAATTCAGTAGGCTACACAATCATGGGGAAGACTGCTGACTTGACAGATGTCCAAAAGGCAATCATTGACACACTCCACAAGGAGGGTAAGCCACAAAAGGTCATTGCTAATAAAACTGGCTGTTCACAGAGTGCTGTATCCAAGCATATTAATGGAAAGTTGAGTGGAGGGAAAAAGTATGGTAGAAAAAGGTGCACAAGCAACCGGAATAACCGCAGCCTTCATAGGATTGTTAAGAAAAGGACATTCAAAAATTTGGAGGAGATTCACAAGGAATCGACTGTTGCTGGAGTCAGTGCTTCAAGAGCCGCCACACACAGACATATCCAGGACATGGGCTACAACTGTCACATTCCTTGTCTCAAGGAAGTTATGACTAGAGTTGAGCATGGTTCGCGGTTCGAGGTTCTCCAGTTCGCGGTTCGAGTGATTTTGGGGGCTGTTTTAGATCGAACTAGAACTCGAGCTTTTTGCTAAAGCTCGATAGTTCTAGATACGTTCGAGAACGGTTCTAGCAGCAAAAAGACAAGCTAATTACTAGCTGACTTTCCACTGTAATAGTGTAAGTCACTCTGTGACTCACACTATTATGAAATGTCAGCGTATAGTGTGCGGTAACAGCGCATTCAGATCACTGCTGTTTGGACAATGGCGATCTCCATTTTTTTTTTTCCTTGTCTTCCTTCCCTAAGCGCGCGCGTGTAGTGGGGCGGGCCAGCATGTCAGCCAATCCCAGACACACACACAGCTAAGTGGACTTTTAGCTAGAGAAGCAACGGTATGTGTGATAGGATGTCCATGTCACATGTCCATGCATTATAAAAACGGACATTTTCCTCCAGCACGCCATTATCTGCCTTCTGCGTCTTGGTGTCAGTCACCGCTGGCGTAGCTCCTGTCTCCGATACTGCTGTGTACGCTCTATACACAGCACTATACAGAATAGGGATGAAAGTTTCTATTAGTCCTTGTAAGGACTAATACCGGCAGGGTCAGAGCCATAGGTGACAGTCAGGTCCGTGAAAACAGATTTTAACAGATACACAAGATGACAGCGTCTGTGTAGCTAAGGTCAGGGATTTCCTCATTGCATTTCCCCATTAGGAGGGATAGAAAGAGAGGATTCCTTTCCTCTACCCAGACCCACAACCCTGCCACTGTACCCTCCTGCAATTTGCACACGCAAACTCATTGTTACTAAGCCATTATACTAGCAAACACTGAGGAAACTTAGTGGCATCCTAAAAGTGGCTGTTGGACTTCCATTAGTGTCCCACTGGTGCAAACCTATGTGCAGCACCTCTGCATTGCACACTCAAACTCATTGTTGCTAAGCCATTATATTAGCAAACACTGAGTAAACTTAGTAGCATCCTAAAAGTGGCTGTTGGACTTCCATTAGTGTCCCACTGGTGCAAACCTATGTGTAGCACCTCTGCATTGCACACTCAAACTCATTGTTACTAAGCCATTATACAAGCAAACACTGAGTAAACTTAGTGGTATCCTAAAAGTGGCTGTTGGACTTCCATTAGTGTCCCACTGGTGCAAAGCTATTTGCAGCACCACTGCATTGCACACTCAAACTCATTAATACTAATCCATTATACTAGCAAACACTGAGTAAACTTAGTGGCATCCTAAAAGTGGCTGTTGGACTTCCATTAGTGTCCCACTGGTGCAAACCTATGTGCAGCACCTCTGCATTGCACACTCAAACTCATTGTTACTAAGCCATTATACTAGCAAACACTGAGTAAACTTAGTGGCATCCTAAAAGTGGCTGTTGGACTTCCATTAGTGTCCCACTGGTGCAAACCTATGTGCAGCACCTCTGCATTGCACACTCAAACTCATTGTTACTAAGCCATTATACTAGCAAACACTGAGTAAACTTAGTGGCATCCTAAAAGTGGCTGTTGGACTTCCATTAGTGTCCCACTGGTGCAAAGCTATTTGCAGCACCATTGCATTGCACACTCAAACTCATTTTTACTAATCCATTATACTAGCAAACACTGAGTAAACTTAGTGGCATCCTAAAAGTGGCTGTTGGACTTCCATTAGTGTCCAACTGGTGCAAACCTATGTGTAGCACCTCTGCATTGCACACTCAAACTCATTGTTACTAAGCCATTATACTAGCAAACACTGAGTAAACTTAGTGGCATCCTAAAAGTGGCTGTTGGACTTCCATTAGTGTCCCACTGGTGCAAACCTATGTGCAGCACCTCTGCATTGCACACTCAAACTCATTGTTACTAAGCCATTATACTAGCAAACACTGAGTAAACTTAGTGGCATCCTAAAAGTGGCTGTTGGACTTCCATTAGTGTCCCACTGGTGCAAACCTATGTGCAGCACCTCTGCATTGCACACTCAAACTCATTGTTACTAAGCCATTATACTAGCAAACACTGAGTAAACTTAGTGGCATCCTAAAAGTTGCTGTTGGACTTCCATTATTGTCCCAACTGGTGCAAAGCTTTTTGCAGCACCACTGCATTGCACACTCAAACTCATTGTTACTAAGCCATTATACTAGCAAACACTGAGTAAACTTAGTGGCATCCTAAAAGTGGCTGTTGGACTTCCATTAGTGTCCCACTAGTGCAAACCTATGTGCAGCACCTCTGCATTGCACACTCAAACTCATTGTTACTAAGCCATTATACTAGCAAACACTGAGGAAACTTAGTGGCATCCTAAAAGTGGCTGTTGGACTTCCATTAGTGTCCCACTGGTGCAAAGCTATTTGCAGCACCACTGCATTGCACACTCAAACTCATTGTTACTAAGCCATTATACTAGCAAACACTGAGTAAACTTAGTGGCATCCTAAAAGTGGCTGTTGGACTTCCATTAGTGTCCCACTGGTGGAAACCTATGTGCAGCACCTCTGCATTGCACACTCAAACTCATTGTTACTAAGCTATTATACTAGCAAACACTGAGTAAACTTAGTGGCATCCTAAAAGTGGCTGTTGGACTACCATTAGTGTCCCACTGGTGCAAAGCTATTTGCAGCACCACTGCATTGCACACTCAAACTCATTGTTATTAAGCCATTATACTAGCAAACAGTGAGTAAACTTAGTGGCATCCTAAAAGTGGCTGTTGGACTTCCATTAGTGTCCCACTGGTGCAAAGCTATTTGCAGCACCACTGCATTGCACACTCAAACTCATTCATTTTTACTAAGCCATTATACTAGCAAACACTGAGTAAACTTAGTGGCATCCTAAAAGTGGCTGTTGGACTTCCATTAGTGTCCCACTGGTGCAAACCTATGTGTAGCACCTCTGCATTGCACACTCAAACTCATTGTTACTAAGCCATTATACTAGCAAACACTGAGTACACTTAGTGGCATCCTAAAAGTGGCTGTTGGACTTCCATTAGTGTCCCACTGGTGCAAACCTATGTGCAGCACCTCTGCATTGCACACTCAAACTCATTGTTACTAAGCCATTATACTAGCAAACACTGAGTAAACTTAGTGGCATCCTAAAAGTGGCTGTTGGACTTCCATTCATGTCCCACTGGTGCAAACCTATGTGCAGCACCTCTGCTTTGCACACTCAAACTCATTGTTACTAAGCTATTATACTAGCAAACACTGAGTAAACTTAGTGGCATCCTAAAAGTGGCTGTTGGACTACCATTAGTGTCCCACTGGTGCAAAGCTATTTGCAGCACCACTGCATTGCACACTCAAACTCATTGTTATTAAGCCATTATACTAGCAAACACTGAGTAAACTTAGTGGCATCCTAAAAGTGGCTGTTGGACTTCCATTAGTGTCCCACTGGTGCAAAACTATGTGCAGCACCTCTGCATTGCACACTCAAACTCATTGTTACAAAGCCAGTATACTAGCAAACACTGAGTAAACTTAGTGGCATCCTAAAAGTGGCTGTTGGACTTCCATTAGTGTCCCACTGGTGCAAAGCTATTTGCAGCACCACTGCATTGCACACTCAAACTCATTGTTACTAAGCCATTATACTAGCAAACACTGAGTAAACTTAGTGGCATCCTAAAAGTGGCTGTTGGACTTCCATTAGTGTCCCACTGGTGCAAACCTATGTGCAGCACCTCTGCATTGCACACTCAAACTCATTGTTACTAAGCCATTATACTAGCAAACACTGAGTAAACTTAGTGGCATCCTAAAAGTGGCTTATGGACTTCCATTAGTGCCCCACTGGTGCAAAGCTATTTGCAGCACCACTGCATTGCACACTCAAACTCATTGTTACTAAGCCATTATACTAGCAAACACTGAGTAAACTTAGTGGCATCCTAAAAGTGGCTGTTGGACTTCCATTAGTGTCCCACTGGTGCAATTATCAGCATGACAATTTTAGTCATTTACATGCTGGAGCACACGCTAAACACTATTCGGAGTCAGGGGGTGGGACAACAGGAAGGGGAGGTACTACAGGAGGATTCATATGCGCAAGACACAACAACATCACCAAGGTCCAGACGTTCATCATCACCAACGCGGCAAGCATGGGACCATGGGGGACAGGGATCAACAAGGGCGCATGGTAGCAGGCGAAATGTTGAGGAAGGTGCAGGAGAACATGAAGAAATGGAGGACGAACTGTCCATGGACATAGAAGACTCAGCGTATGAGGGAGACCTTGGTCAAATTTCAGTTGAAAGAGGTTGGGGGGAGATGTCAGAGGAAGAAAGAACGGTTAGCACCTCTATGCCACAAACACAGCGTGGACTTGGTCCGCATGGCTGCGCAAGACACATGAGTGCCTTCTTGCTCCACTACCTCCAACATGACCCTCGTATTGTCAAAATTAGAAGTGATGATGACTACTGGCTTGCCACACTATTAGATCCCCGGTACACGTCCAAATTTTGTGACATAATTCCAGCCATAGAAAGGGACACACGTATGCAGGAGTATCAGCAGAAGCTGTTACTCTATCTTAGCTCGGCTTTTCTACCAAACAACCGTGCAGGTGCAGGGGGTGAATCTCCCAGTTGTAACTTGACAAACATGGGACGGTCTCGTCATCTTCAACAGTCTACCCATACCAGTAGCACCGTATCTGGTGCTGTTAACAGCAATTTTATTGAATCTTTTCATAATTTTTTTAGACTTTCCTTTGCAAGGCCACCAGAGACAACAAGTCTGACACATAGTCAACGGCTGGAGAGGATGATACAGGAGTATCTGTTAGGACCAGGAGGACGGGTAGGCCCAGGAGATGGATCCACTGGGCTGAACACCTCACCGAGGGCAAGGTGCCCGGTAGCCGGAGCACTATGGGTAGCAGGACAGTCCATTCAGAGGAGTGAAGTGAAGAAGTCCCTGGGACCACGGAGTCTCTGAAGGTAGTCCGGGTGACGGAGCTCAGGTTCGGAGGCCGAGGTGATGTCAGGCAGAATCCGGAACCAACGGAGCAAAGAGGTGGGTCACCACACGGATCCAGGGATCGGAGATGGTAGAGACTGGCGAGATGGCGGACAGTCACCATTCGGGGTTCTGGAATCGTCAGGACCGGTTGGCGGGACAGGAGCGACTCTACAAGAGAGATAGGTAAGTACGGAACAAAGCACAGGGAGACCTGACTCCTAGCTTAGCAAACACGAAGAACAGGCCCCGCCCACTTGGAAAGGAACCCCCTATATACCCTGTACCTGATTCTTCAATATCCTGTTGGAGGACGCTGGCCTTTTAAGAGAGGGTCAATGACCGCGCGCGCGCCCTAATGCGCATGCGCGAGGCCCGGGTGCCAGAAGCCAGAGCAGGGAGCGGTGCACAGGAGGCAGGAGTGCCGGGTTGGCTCAGCGTTGCCGACGGGCGCCGGGAGCGGGGACCGGGTTGCCTGGAGGACGCAGGTGAGGGAGCATGGAGGCTGTGGAGTGGGGGACCGGGAAACATAGCACAGGAGTGGCGGAGTATGACATGAGAGCGGGGAAGCGTGGCAGGGGAGCCGGGGAGCGTTGCAGGGGAGCTGAGGAGCATGGCAGGGGAGCCGGGGAGCGTGACAGTACCCCCTCCCCCACACCCCCCTCCCCGCAACCGGGACAGGAAGGCATGTATCAGGGGAGTACCCACATTCTCCCGGGGTTCCCAGGACCTATCCTCAGGACCATACCCAGCCCAGTCCACCAGGAAGAACTGTCGGCCTCGCACGGTCTTCATGGCCACGATATCCCTCACCGCATAGATGTCATCATCAGCAATGGGAGGAGGAGCAGAACTGGCAGCAGCGGAGAAGGGACCAAGGACAACCGGCTTGAGCAGGGAGACGTGAAAGGAGTTGGGTATCCTCATCGTGGCCGGGAGCTGCAGCTTGTAGGAGACCACATTTATCTTGCCGATGACTTTAAACGGCCCGATGTAGTGAGGACCCAGCTTGTATGATGGTAGCTTTAATCGGACATATTTGGAAGCAAGCCAGACCAGATCTCCTGGAGAGAAACACGGAGGATCCAGATGCCTCTTCATCCGCAGGGAAGCATGTCCAAGGGACGTCTTGACGGAGTCCCAAATTGTTGAAAAGTCCCGGCCTACGGTATCAGCAGCAGGGACATCCGAGGAAGAAGATACAGGCAATGGGACGGAAGGCTGAAGTCCGTAAACGACATGGAAGGGAGAGCTGGAGGAGGAGTCACTGATGTGATGGTTATGGGAGAATTCAGCCCAAGGAAGGAGCATGGACCAGTCGTCGTGATGGGTGTTAACGTAGTGACGCAAGAAGGAGGTCAGGATCTGATTGACTCGTTCCACTTGGCCATTCGACTGAGGATGGTAGGCTGAAGAAAAGTCCAGAGCCACTCCCAGATGTTTGCAGAGGGCCCTCCAGAAGCGGGAGGTAAACTGAGTTCCTCTGTCAGACACAATGTGTGAGGGAAAGCCATGCAACCGGAAGATGTGCTGTATATAGGCGTCAGCGAGTACCTGGGCAGAGGGGAGTCCAGCCACAGGGACGAAATGAGTCATTTTGGAGAACCGGTCCACCACGACCCATATGACTGTGTGTCCGGCGGACAAGGGCAAGTCTGTAATAAAGTCCATTGCAATATGTTGCCACAGAACGGAGGGAATTGGCAGCGGCAGAAGGCGACCATATGGCAGGTGTTTGGGCATCTTGTTCCGGGCACAAGAGGAGCAGGCTGAGACAAAAGACGCGACGTCAGTGCGAAGGGATGGCCACGAGTAGTGACGTACAATTGTACTCCATGTTCTCTTCTGACCAGCATGGCCGGCTATTTTCGAGGCATGGCCCCAGTGCAACACTTTTTGTCTGTCAGTTTCAGAGACATAGGTCTTCCCGGGTGGTATCTGGGCCAGAGTGACAGGAGCCACCGGAATGATTTTACTTGGGCAGATGATGGGCTGGGATGTCTCCTCCTCCTGTTCCATGGGCACGAATGACCTGGACAAGGCATCTGCTCGCACATTCTTATCCGCGGGCCGAAATTGGAGCTGAAAGTCGAACCTGGCAAAGAACAAGGACCACCTGGCTTGTCGTGGGTTCAGTCACTGAGCAGACCGCAGGTATTCCAGGTTCTTGTGGTCCGTGTAAATGATCACGGGGTACACTGCTCCCTCCAGAAGGTAGCGCCATTCGTCCAGAGCCAGTTTGACTGCTAATAGCTCTCGGTCACCGATGGTGTAGTTGCGGTCAGGCGCTGAGAAGCTCTTGGAGAAGAAACCGCAAGTAACCATCTTTCCGGAGGAGGACTTCTGCATGAGCACTGCTCCGGCTCCCGAGGAGGAGGCATCCACCTCCAAGGTGAACTGTCGGTTTAACTCAGGACGGTGGAGCACAGGAGAGGAAGCAAATGCCCGTTTCAGGGAGCCAAACGCGGCGTCGGCCGCAGGTGACCAGTCCTTTGGATTAGCCCCCTTCTTGGTCAAGGCAGAGAGAGGCGCAGTCAGGGCAGAGAAGTGAGGGATGAACTGACGGTAATAGTTCGCAAATCCAAGAAACCGTTGAATTGCCTTCAGTCCGGAAGGAGGAGGCCAGTTGAGAATGGAAGAGACCTTCTCTGGGTCCATCTGCAGGCCGGTATCGGAGATTACGTAACCCAGGAAGGGAAGAGAAGACTGCTCGAAGACACACTTCTCGTACTTGGCGTACAGACGATTCTCTCTCAGTCTTTGTAGTACCAGCTGCACGTTCTCTCTGTGGGTCTGGAGGTCCGGAGAGAAGACCAGGATGTCATCCAGATATACCACCACACAGACGTAGAGAAGGTCCCGGAACACGTCGTTCACTAATTCTTGAAAGACTGCCGGTGCGTTACACAGGCCGAAGGGCATCACACAATACTCGTAGTGCCCATCGCGGGTGTTAAATGCGGTCTTCCATTTGTCCCCAGAGCGGATGCGGACCAGGTTGTAGGCACCACGAAGATCCAACTTGGTAAACACACAAGCTCCTCTAAGCCGATCAAACAATTCGGGGATGAGCGGCAGAGGGTATTTATTGTTTACGGTGATTTGGTTCAATCCCCGGTAGTCAATGCATGGGTGCAGGTCGCCCTCTTTCTTCTTAACGAAGAAGAAGCCTGCTCCAGCAGGAGAGGAGGATCTCCGGATGAAACCCCTTGCCAGGTTCTCAGTGATGTAGGCAGACATGGCTCTTGTTTCAGCAGGGGACAAAGGATATATCCGTCCTCGAGGTGGTGTAGTTCCCGGGAGTAGGTCGATGGCACAGTCGTAAAGACGATGTGGCGGCAGTACCTCTGACTCCTTTTTATCAAAGACGTCCGTGAAGGACCAATAGGCCGAAGGCAGTCCTGGTAGGGACTCCGGAACCGGAGGTCGTCGGATGGGCTGTATGGACTTCAGGCAGTTCTCGTGGCAAGAAGAGCCCCATCGGGTAATTTCACAAGTACGCCAGCTGACCGACGGTTCGTGTGTCCGTAACCAGGGGAGTCCCAGCAGGATTTGATGAGACATGTGTGGGAGGACGTAGAGAGTGATGTTCTCGGTGTGCAGGGCACCGATACGTAGTTCTATTGGCTTGGTGATCCACGAGATGGTGTCAGAGAGGGGTCTCCCATCTACAGAGGCAATCACGAGGGGTTTGTGGAGTGGAGTAACCGGCACCTGGTACTTGTCCACCGAGGCCTGCTGGATGAAATTGCCTGCTGCCCCGGAATCGAGGTACGCCTCTGCCGTGAACCGCGTCTCTCCCGTTGTCACTTGAACAGTCCACGTAACCGGGTCTGAGAGAGTCCCAGCACCTAGGGTGACCTCTCCTACCAACCCTAGGCTTTGGAGTTTCCCGGCCTCTCTGGACAGGAACGTAGCAGCTGTGTGCCCTCTCCGCAGTAGAAGTAGAGACCCTTGGCGAGCCGTTCTGCTCGGCGTTGTCCGGACTGCCGCAAACGATCAATCTGCATGGGTTCGTGGACAGAGACACCAGGCGATGCCAACTGAGGTACGACGGGCTTCTGCGGAGGAGAGGAATGCCGTATCGGACGTCTCTCGCGGGACACCTCTTTGGATCGTTCCTGAAAACGGAGGTCAACGCGGGTGACTAGTGCAATCAGGGCATCCAGAGTGGAAGGAACATCGCGGCCTGCCAGCTCGTCCTTAATACGACTGGAGAGTCCTTCCCAGAAGGCGGCGGTGAGGGCCTCATTGTTCCACCCCAATTCTGAGGCCAAGGTGCGAAAGCGGATGGCATATTGGCCCACCGTCAAGGTCCCCTGACGTAGCCTGAGGAGTGATGAGGCGGACGCGGCGGCACGTCCGGGCTCGTGAAAGGTGGTTCTAAACGCCTGCAGGAATTCCTGGATGTTAGTAGTTACAGGGTCCTCCCTCTCCCACAAGGGGTTCATCCAGGCCAGTGCCTCACCCTCTAGATGGGACATCACAAACGCCACCTTGGCTTGGTCGGAGGCAAACAGGTGCGGAAGCAGCTTAAAGTGGAGGGAGCACTGATTCAAGAATCCTCTGCAGGTCTTAGGATCTCCGGCATATCGGGGTGGAGAGGCCAAGCGGAGTTTAGAGGCTTCCGAGGAAGCCGCCACAGGAACTGCAGCCGTGGACTGTGCTGTAGAAGCCTGAGATGCCAGGGACGTGGCAGTTGCTTGTAACGTGTTCAGGCGGGTATCCACCGAGGACATGAAGGCCAGCATGCGGGACTGAGTCTCGCGCTGTCGTCCGAGTTCCTGCTGCAAGTTGCCCAGCTTGGCCGCTAGTGCTTCGGCGGGATCCATGGCCTGTTCTTACTGTTAGGACCAGGAGGACGGGTAGGCCCAGGAGGTGGATCCACTGGGCTGAACACCTCACCGAGGGCAAGGTGCCCGGTAGCCGGAGCACTACGGGTAGCAGGACAGTCCATTCAGAGGAGTGGAGTGAAGAAGTCCCTGGGACCACGGAGTCTCTGAAGGTAGTCCGGGTGACGGAGCTCAGGTTCGGAGGCCGAGGTGATGTCAGGCAGAATCCGGAACCAACGGAGCGAGGAGGTGGGTCGCCACACGGATCCAGGGATCGGAGATGGTAGGGACTGGCGAGATGGCGGACAGTCACCGTTCGGGGTTCTGGAATCGTCAGGACCGGTTGGCGGGACAGGAGTGACTCTACAAGAGAGATAGGTAAGTACGGAACAAAGCACAGGGAGACCTGACTCCTAGCTTAGCAAACACGAAGAACAGGCCCCGCCCACTTAGAAAGGAACTCCCTATATACCCTGTACCTGATTCTTCAATATCCTGTTGGAGGACGCTGGCCCTTTAAGAGAGGGTCAATGACCGCACGCGCGCCCTAATGCGCATGCGCGAGGCCCGGGTGCCAGAAGCCAGAGCAGGGAGCGGTGCACAGGAGGCAGGAGTGCCGGGCTGGCTCAGCATTGCCGACGGGCGCCAGGAGCGGGGACCGGGTTGCCTGGAGGACGCAGGTGAGGGAGCATGGAGGCTGTGGAGTGGGGGACCGGGAAGCATAGCACGGGAGTGGCGGAGCGTGACATGAGAGCGGGGAAGCGTGGCAGGGGAGCCGGGGAGCGTGGCAGGGGAGCCGGGGAGCATGGCAGGGGAGCCGGGGAGCGTGACAGTATCTCCAAATGAACATCGATGCCATTACTTTGCAAATGGAGCCTTGGTCATTTTGGGCTTCAAATCTTGAAAAATGGCCAGAGCTCTCCACTTACGCCTTGGAGATTTTGTCGTGTACAGCTGCCAGCGTTGTCTCTGAACGTGTCTTCAGTGCTGCTGGGTGTGTGCTGACAGATAAGCGCACGCGTCTGTCCAGTGACAATGTGGACAGACTAACGTTCATCAAAATGAACAAGTCATGGATCCACAAGGAATTTACTACCCCTGTGTCATCCTGGGGAGAGTAAATGCTTGTGTATTTTGAATGCGGCAAATCTAGCTGTGAAGTGTACAACTGGGCACAAGTGCTGCCACTGATGGGGTGTGTGTGTGCCCCAATTTTTGGAAAAAAGGGAGACTCCGCTTGGAGTAACCCTTGCTGTGTTTTTAAAAATGATCAAAGATGCACAGCGCTGGGATCAGGAAAGACTTTGCTACCTACCCCGGTGTCATCCTGGGGACGGTTAAGGATGGCGTATTTTTGAATGTGCTTGATGCAAATCTAGCTGTGAAGTGTACAACTGGGACACAAGTGCTGCCACTGAAGGGGTGGGTGTGTGTGTGGCCCAATTTTTGGAAAAAAGGGAGACTCTGCTTGGAGTAACCCTTGCTTACATTGTTTTTAAAAATGATCCAAGATGCACAGAGCTGGGATCAGGAAAGACTTTGCTACCTACCCCGGTGTCATCCTGGGGACGGTTAAGTATGGCGTATTTTTGAATGTTCTTGATGCAAATCTAGCTGTGAAGTGTACAACTGGGGCACAAGTGCTGCCACTAAAGGGGTGGGTGTGTGTGCGGCCCAATTTTTGGAAAAATGAGAGACTCTGCTTGGAGTAACCCTTGCTTACATTGTTTTTAAAAATGATCCAAGATGCACAGAGCTGGGATCAGGAAAGACTTTGCTACCTACCCCGGTGTCATCCTGGGGACAGTTAAGTATGGCGTATTTTTGAATGTTCTTGATGCAAATCTAGCTGTGAAGTGTACAACTGGGGCACAAGTGCTGCCACTGAAGGGGTGGGTGTGTGTGCAGCCCAATTTTTGGAAAAATGAGAGACTCCGCTTGGAGTAACCCTTGCTTGCTGTGTTTTTTAGAAAGAGCCAAGATGAACAAGTCATGGTTCAGCAAAGACTTTGCTACCTACCCCGGTGTCATCCTGGGGACGGTTAAGTATGGCCTATTTTTTAATGTGCTTGATGCAAATGTACCTGTGAAGTGAACAACTGGGGCACAAGTTCTGCCACTGAAGGGGTGGGTGTGTGTGGCCCAATTTTTGGAAAAAAGGGAGATTCCGCTTGGAGTAACCCTTGCTTGCTGTGTTTTTTAAAAGGAGCCAAGATGAACAGAGCTGGGATCAGGAAAGACTTTGCTACCTACCCCGGTGTCATCCTGGGGACGGTTAAGGATGGCGTATTTTTGAATGTGCTTGATGCAAATCTAAGAAAAAAGGGAGACTCCGCTTGGAGTCACCTTGTGGTGTTTTACATGATTTTAGAAGGGCGTGCCATGCCTATATCTGTGTCTCCTCCTCTTTTTCCTTGTCCAGCTCTTTTGTTTTCGCATGAGTATATGTCCTTGTCACTTTCCCATGTGTTTGTGTTGTGTTGTGAGTTGTTTGTCACCTTTTGGACACCTTTGAGGGTGTTTTCTAGGTGTTTTTATGTGTTTGTGATTGGCTGCCATTGTTTCCTATGCGGTTCGAGTTCGGTTCGTCGAACGTTCACCGAACCGAACTCGAACGAGACGTCCGTTCGGCGAACCGAACTCGAGCCGAACCGCGACCGGTTCGCTCATCTCTAGTTATGACCAATAGACAACGACAAATTAACTCTTTGATGATATTCTAATTTATTGAGATGCACTTGTAAATAAAAAACTATTCTTATCTGTTATATGGGAGAAAAAATAGTGGAATAAAATATGATAAAAAATTGCATGTAAACAAAAATGGTATTGTCGAAAATGTAATTTAGCCCTTCAAATATGAAGCCAGTGCTGATCATTGTCAGTGAAAAACTAAAAAAGCTCTAGCTCTCAGAATATGGCAATGGAAGAACTATTTTTTTTCTATAAAATGGTTTTCTTGTGTAAAAATAGCAAAACATGAAGAAATTATATATATGTAATTAATATATGTATTTGGTTTGTACAGGAAATATAAATATGCTCTGAATATACATTATACTGAACCATGTTGTAAATTGTGCTTCCCAAATGTAGGAAGTGCACTGAGTGTGTGGTGAGAACCACATGGAATGCTAGAAAAACTACTACAAAGTGAAGCAGACCCAGAATCTGCATTGTGAAACAAGCCCATTGGCTTAGGCAGCAGAAGAAAAGAGAGTGGTTTGGCGCTAAAAGCACATAGCTACCACCAATCCTAAATTGACTGAATTAACCAGATATTTTAGATTCAACCCTTGAGATAATGTGGGCAGTCCAGATGTTCTGGGAGGGCTCCAGGGAGGGGATGTAAACATCGTTATACTACACAGCACAAAATATGTAAGTATGTATAGGAGGTGGTCATGCTACCCCCACTCCTACTGTGTGGTACTGTTCTGCTGTTTTATAAAAAGTGACTTTTATGCCAAGTGTGTTGTTTGCACTGCTGAGTATTATAATATATGCAATGTTACGTGCTGCTGTTGGTGAATCCACTTCGTGGTGTGACGGGGGGTCCTTCTACCATCACACAATCAACAGAGCAAGAGATAACTGAAGAATCCAAAGAACATTTATTCAAAGCAAATCGAATGGTCCATAACATAATCCATAAAACAGAGGGTGAAATTAGTCCAGTAACACAAATATAGTCCAGTAAGCGATAAATGTCCAGGTCTCCCTGAGAACCACAGTTTCTCCCAGAGGATCAATCCTTCTCTCTTCAAGTTCTCCAAACAGACTGACTAGTCCACCAGGTAAGCAGAGAGTTTACAGTATGTGGATCCCAGGCCCTCTCCACCAGACTTAAGCTGGGTTCACACTAAGCGACAGCGACAACGACGTCGCTGTTACGTCACCATTTTCTGTGACGTAACAGCGACCTTGTAAGTCGCTGTTATGATCGCTGCTTAGCTGTCAAACACAGCAGAAGCAGCAGCGATCATAACGTCGCTGTGCTACATGTGCAGAGAGCAGGGAGCCGCGCTTAGCGCTGGCTCCTTGCTCTCCTAGGTACAGTACACATCGGGTTAATTAACCCGATGTGTACTGCAGCTACATGTCACAGTGCAGAGAGCAGGGAGCCGCGCACACTGCTTAGCGCTGGCTCCTTGCTCTCCTAGGTACAGTACACATCGGGTTAATTACCCGATGTGTGCTGCAGCTACATGTCACAGTGCAGAGAGCAGGGAGCCGCACACACTGCTTAGCGCTGGCTCCTTGCTCTCCTTGCTACAGTATACATCGGGTTAATTACCCGATGTGTACTGCAGCCACATGTGCACAGAGCAGGAGCCGGCACTGGCAGCAAGGGCGGAGGCTGGTAACGAAGGTAAATATCGGGTAACCAGGGAAAGGGCTTCCCTTGGTTACCCGATGTTTACGCTGGTTACAGCTTACCGCAGCTGCCAGACGCTGGCTCCTGCTCCCTGCTCGCTTCATTTCGTCGCTCTCTCGCTGTCACACACAGCGATGTGTGTGTCACAGCGGGAGAGTGACGACCAAAAAATGAAGCTGGACATTCAGCAACGACCGGCGACCTCACAGCAGGGGCCAGGTCGTTGCTGGATGTCACACACAGCGACAGCGACGGGACGTCGCTGCAACGTCACAGAAAATGGTGACGTAGCAGCGACGTCGTTGTCGTTGTCGCTGTGTGTGACACCAGCTTTAAGGACAGGAACACTACAGGGGGTAATTATCTACAGACAATACAATGTACACACAAGCAATACAAATAATGGACAGTGAACCAAGAGTAAATTACGAACCTACCCAACATGATAAACAGTACACCATATCCCACCATCACATTGGTGGCACAGCAGAGTTGGACTCTGTTCACGCTAGAGTCTGACAAGCAACATGATGCTTCCGAGTTGTTCAGCCAGAGCCAGGCATTGGTTGATTCAGTTTCGCTGGTCTTCAACCCTGCAGGAGTTAAATCCTGCAGACTGATGAGCAGGAACTAGGAGCTCAGGTTGCTAATTGCCACGTGCAGCTATCTCCTTATTTAAGGTACTGGTTTCCTCCAGTATGCGCCGATAATAGCTTTAGCGTAGCTCCAGCAATTCCAGTCTTAGTGATGATCCTGTTTTTAGTGATCTATAGTTGCTATTTTGAGTGGTGTGGAAGTTCCCCTATTGTGCGTTTACTTCCTTATTTTTTCTTTATTTCCCTGTACACGTATAGTCTCTCCTTTGTGTTTGAGTGCAGTGTGTACAAGTTTTCGTTTTCCCTTCTGTGTGTTTTCTGTGGGGTTTTGTTACTGTGTTTCCAGCCCACCCCAAGGGTTGAGAAGAGGGGGAGTAAGATCAGGGCTCCAAGCACAACAAGGCGAGTGACTAGAAGCCATCAGGGGCAGTAAGAGGACCATGGGTAGTTGAAGAATGAAGAGGTGGAACAGGAGGCATGGGACCGGCAGCTGGAGGACTATGTCCTAGATAGCGGGATAAGCCAGAGAAAGCATCCCAGTAGAAAGCAGCAGCAGACCTGTAGAAGTGTGGCCATATTTGTCATGATATGGAAAATAAAATAAATTGTTTAACATCATTTTCCCAAGAGAACCCCAGTGTCTTGTGTCTATCTGCTACATCTACAAGGTTGATCAGTTGCAGGGTGGTACATGTTGCCCTGAAGAGAACTGTAAGTGTTGCACACCCCACCCAAGGTGGTCTACAAACACTGAGTCTTTCTGGCAAAGGAGTGCAGAGGGAGGACCAATTTATCGTCTACATGGGAGAAGGTTCAGCAGCATTTGCTTGGCATAGGTTATAAGTATAATCGTGCGGCTGACTGTAGATGTGTGCCTGATCTGGACCTGTGTGTGGGTCATCTGGTATGGTTGTCTACTAGAAACATTAAACTTCAGGTGCCTTCACTTAAGTTAGGACCTCAGTTTATTGGTCTGTTCAGAATCATTACTCTCATTAATCCACTGGCTTTTCGCCTGGCATTACCGCCATCCTATAATATTCATAATGTGTTTCACAAATCCCTATTAAAAAAATTTGTGGGTTTGGGAACCCCTCTTCCCGTACCTCCGCCTCTGGACTCAGTAGATGGGACATTGGAATTTCAGGTGTGTAAGATCATTGATTCTCGTTTCATTATCCGATCTTTACAGTACCTGGTTTATTGGCTAGGTTATGGTTTTTAGGAGAGGACTTATATACCAGTCTCAGATATCCACGCAGAACATTTGGTTAGGGCATTTTATCACCTCAATCCAGAGAGACCAGGTCCTGAGGGTCCAGAGGCCCTTGTTAGAGGGAAGGGTACTGTCACATAAAGTTTTGCACAAAACTCACCAACTGTCATGGTGACGTCTATTTCTGTGGGTTAAATCACACTCCTGTCCTGGCCTGCCCTGGGGGAGTGAGTATAATATCACGGCTGGTCAGCACAGGCAAAAAAGAGACTCAGACATCCCCACCATTAGGAGTATCTCTGAGAGTAGGCGTAGCACAAGACCCCCTAGTCTGACGGTCAGCTTAGGGGCCCCAGTTTCCCACTATCCCCATAGAACCTCTTGACAGCAATTTATTACAACTGAGCAAATTAACTAGTTCAGTTGTTTGAGGTACTGGTACTGAGCATACTGGTGCTTTGGGGAGAGTTGGAGAAGTAAAGCTCTTTAGAGGAATAACTTAGTCAGGGTCTAAAGTATATTAATCATTTGATGGGGGTCATGAGGCATATCTTAAAAGGAATCTGTCAGCGGGTCTTTAGCAGTTACTCTGTGAGCAAAATGTAGAAACAGAGATACCCTGATTTGAGGGATCTGTCACTTCTGGGCTGCTTGCTATAGTTTTGATAAAATCACTGTCTTGACAGCAGGATATTATTATTAAAGGACTAATAATTAGTGATGAGCGAGTACTAAAAAGCTCGGGTGCTCGAGGCTCGGGCCGAGCATCCCAAGATACTCGTGTACTCGGCCCAAGCACCGAGCCCAATGTTATCCTATGGGAGACCCGAGTATTTTTATGAAATGACCCCCCGGCAGCATGTAGAAACCCTAAAAATGTCACAAAAGTCTCAGAAGAGTGCTCAAATTACATGGCAACAGCATGGGGAAGACCCCTTGAAGCATTTATCACTCAAAAGTCACAGCTGTGAACAATTTTATCCGAGTTTTATGCCATTTTTACGGACTCGCCAGAAAACCTTCCAAAATGACACCAAAATGAATTTTCATGGCGGAAATGTTAAGGGCACATACCCAATAGTGAGATAGAGCTGGTGTATGTTACTTTTTGAGATTACATGAAAGATTTTACGTGAAAACATTGTGTGGCACTCCGATGTCCCTGAGAAGAGACGTACATGAAGGCCTCTTGAGTCTAATGTGCCCATTTTGAGGAAGTGAGTCTTTGTAGTATTTTCCTTTGCCAGGGAAGTCCAAAATTGTGAGGTTCACCAATGCCCCTGCATACAGACGTGCATGATGGCCTGTAAACCTGAAGTGCCCATTGTAAGGAAGTGAGTCTATTGTAGTATAGCCCTTTGGCAGGGCAGCCAAAAATTGGGAGGCTCCACATTGTCCCTGGATAGAGACGTGCATGATGGCCTGTAAACCTGAAGTGCCAATTGTAAGGAAGTGGGTCTATTGTAGTATAGCCCTTTGGCAGGGCAGCCAAAAATTGGGAGGCTCCACATTGTCCCTGGATAGAGACGTGCATGATGGCCTGTAAACCTGAAGTGCCCATTGTAAGGAAATGGGTCTATTGTAGTATAGCCCTTTGGCAGGGCAGCCAAAAAGTGGGAGGCTCCACATTGTCCCTGGATAGAGATGTGCATGATGGCCTGTAAACCTGAAGTGCCCATTGTAAGGAAGTGGGTCTATTGTAGTATAGCCCTTTGGCAGGGCAGCCAAAAATTTGGGAGGCTCCACATTGTCCCTGGATAGAGACGTGCATGAGGGCCTGTAAACCTGAAGTGCCCATTGTAAGGAAGTGGGTCTATTTTAGTATAGCCCTTTGGCAGGGCAGCCAAAAATTGGGAGGCTCCACATTGTCCCTGGATAGAGACGTACATGAGGGCCTGTAAACCTGAAGTGCCCATTCTAAGGAAGTGGGTCTATTGTAGTATAGCCCTTTGGCAGGGCAGCCAAAAATTGGGAGGCTCCACGTTGTCCCTGGATAGAGATGTGCATGAGGGCCTCAAAACATTGTTCCCATTGCAAAGGAGCGGGTCTCCTGTCGTTGTAATGTCCATTCTGAAAGAATGGGCGAAAAAGTTTATCACTGGGGGTATACCTGAAACAACGGCCTAACTATTGTAACGGTCATCATGGTGGCGCATGAGGAGAAGTAGGAGCAGTCCAGCGATTATCCAAAGTCCAGAAGTGTGTACCCATGGGTGAGTGGAGGTACATGGCAAATTCCCGTTACAAACTTTAAATTCCGCTCTCATTTGCTGGTGGTGTGGTGAAGTCTGGCCCAATCCAACCCTTGTTCATCTTGATCAGAGTCAGCCTGTCAGCATTTTCAGTTGACAGGCGGGTGCGTTTATCTGTAATGATTCCACCTGCGGCACTAAAAACACGCTCTGACAAAATGCTAGCGGCAGGGCAGGCCAGGACTTCCAAGGCATAGAGAGCCAATTCATGCCACGTGTCCAGCTTGGATACCCAATAATTGTAAGGCACAGAGGAATGTCGGAGTACAGTTGTTCGATCTGCAAGGTACTCCTTGAGAATCTGGGCAAACTTAGGATTTCTTGTGGCACTACCCCGCACCTCAGGGGCTGTGGTACGTGAGGGGCTGAGAAAACTGTCCCACATCTTAAAGACTGTTCCCCTACCTCTGGCGGATTGGACTTGTGCCCCTCTCGGCTGTACACCTTGGTTGTCCACTGATTCCTGACCTATGCCGCTAGCGTTTTGTGAGGGGAATGCTTTGCCTACTTCCGTGACTATGGCCTTCCGGAACTGCTGCATTTTGGCTGACCTCTCTGCCTTGGGAATAAGAGACATAAAGTTCTCCTTGTAGCGTGGGTCTAACAGTGTTACCAACCAGTAATGATTGTCGGCCAAGATGTTCTTAACGCGAGGGTCACGAGACAGGCAGCTTACCATAAAGTCAGCCATGTGCGCCAGACTCTAAACAGCCAGTACTTCAGTATCCTGACCAACATGATGACTGAACATGCTGTCCTCCTCCTCCTCCTCCTCCTCATCTACCCTGTCCTCTGGCCAGCCACGCTGAACCGAGGATATGACTGGTGTGCATGTCATATCTTCAATTTGGCCGGAGAGTTGCTCCATGTCTTCATCCTCCTCCTCGTCATAGTCCTCCACTGCACGTTGTGATTAGACGAGGCTGGGCTGTGTGTTATCACCCACACCCACTACTGTTTCTTGCTCCAACTCATCGCGCTCCGCCTGCAATGCATCATGTTTGTTTTTGAGCAGAGACCGTTTTAGAAGGCAGAGAAGCGGTATGGTGACGCTAATAATGGCGTCATCACCACTCACCATCTTGGTGGAGTCCTCAAAGTTTTGGAGGATGGGACATAGGTCGGACATCCATCTCCACTCCTCAGGTGTTATGTGTGGAGTTTGACCCATTTCCCGACGGCTTAGGTGATGCAGGTACTCAACAACTGCCCTCTTCTGCTCACATATCCTGACCAACATGTGCAGAGTTGAATTCCAACGCGTGGGGACATCATACACCAGTCTGTGAGCCGGAAGATGCAAACGGTGCTGAAAGCCGGCAAGGCCAGCTGAAGCAGTAGGTGACTTTCGAAAATGTGCAGACAGGCGGCAAACTTTTACCAGCAGATCAGACAGCTCTGGGTATGACTTTAGAAACCGCTGAACCACGAGGTTGAGCACATGGGCCACGCATGGAACATGAGTCAGCTGGCCTCGCCTCAAAGCCGCCACCAGGTTCCGGCCATTGTCACACACGACCTTTCCTGGCTTTAGGTTCAGAGGTGTGAGCCAGTGATCTGCCTGCTGTTTCAGAGCTGTCCACACCTCTTCTGCATTGTGGGGTTTGTCACCTATGCAGATTAGCTTCAGCACAGCCTGTTGCCGCTTCGCCAAGGCAGTGCTTCAGTGCTTCCAGCTTGGGACTGGTGTGGAGGGTAAAGTGGATGAGGATGCGCAGGAGGAGGAGGAGGCTGAGGAGCATGACATTCCGGAGCTGTAGAGTGTGGGTGAAACCCTGACTGAGGTAGGGCCTGCAAACATTGGTGTGGGAAGGACGTGTTCCGTCCCTCGCTCAGACTGGGTCCCAGCTTCCACAATATTAACCCAGTGTACCATCAACGAGATGTAGCGGCCTTGCCCACAAGCACTTGTCCACGTGTCTCTGGTTAGGTGGACTTTGGCTGAAACAGCGTTGTTCAGGGCACGTGTGATGTTTTGTGACACGTGGTTATGCAATGCGGGGACGGCACACCGGGAGAAATAGTGGTGGCTGGGGACCGAGTAACGTGGGACAGCTGCCGCCATCAGGTCGCGGAATGCTTCTGTCTCCACCAGCCTAAAAGGCAACATTTCCAGCGCAAGCAGTCGCGAAATGTTAGCATTTAGAACTGTGGCATGTGGGGCGTTGGCAGTGTATTTACGCCTGCGTTCAAAGGTTTGCTGAATGGATAACTGAACGCTGCGCTGGGACAAGGACGTGCTTGATGATGGTGTTATTTCTGCGTAGGCAACTGCAGGTGCAGGGCCGGAGAAGGCTTGTTCGCAGGCAGCATGGACAGGGGATTGGCTCGCATGCACAACAAGCAAAGACGTAGCAGTGACATCAGCAAGCACTGCGCCTCGACTCTGTTGTACATCCCACAAAGTCGGGCGCTTGGCTGACATGTGCCTGATCATGCTGGTGGTGGTCAGGCTGCTAGTTTTGGTACCCCTACTGATGCTGGCATGGCAGGTGTTGCAAATGGCCTTTTTAGAATCATCTGCAGCCAACTTAAAAAACTGCCAGACTCGGGAAGACCTAACATTTGTACAGGCACCTTGTGTCGTGTTGTTGTTCCGGGGAACGGTTGCCTGACTTCTGCCTGGGGCCACCACCCTGCTTCTTACTGCCTGTTGGGATGCTACGCCTCCCTCCCCCTGTGCACTGCTGTCCTCGCTCTGCATATCCTCCTGCCAGGTTGGGTCAGTTACTGGATCATCCACCACGTCGTCTTCCTCTTCTGCACCCTGCTCCTCCTCCTGACTTCCTGACAATTGTGTCTCATCATCGTCCACCCCTTGTTGAGACACATTGCCAACTTCGTGAGAACGTGACTGCTCCAATATTTGGGCATCTGTACATACGATCTCCTCATGACCCACTTCAACAGGAGCTGGCGAGAGGCCAGAATGTGCGAATGGAAACGTGAACAGCTCTTCCGAGTGTCCAAGTGTGGGATCAGTAATGTCCGTGGACGTGTACTCAGCCTGGTGGTAGGAAGGAGGATCAGGTTCTGAAATGTGCGGTGCAGTATCACGGCTACTGACACTTGACCGTGTGGAAGACAGAGTGTTTGTGGTGGTGCCAATCTGACTGGAAGCATTATCCGCTATCCAACTAACAACCTGTTGACACTGGTCTTGGTTCAAGCGCGGTGTACTGCTGCGGTCCCCAAGAATTTGGCACAGGACGTGCGAGCGAGTAGATGTGGCCATTTGTTGTGGCGAAATTAGAGCTTGCCCACGACCTCGGCCTCTGCCTGCACCACCATCACGTCCACTTCCTTGTTCGTTGCCAACACCCTTGCACATTTTGCAATGCTGTGCTGACGTGTATTCACTAGACTTGTGCGTTATATCCAAGTTTGTGCAAAACGCACACAAGTGCACCTGTACGCTGCCACCGACAGGCACACACGTGCGGTTTTTAAATGCACGCACGGACGCACTAAGAACCTAACAGCTTTTTAGGAGCGACAATTACTGAGAAGTCTGACACTATCAGGACTGTTTTAGACTGTGTACACCAGCCCCAGATATGATGAAGGCTGGTATACGGTCACCACTAGGAATGGCTATATACCCTGCCTGCCTGCCTGTATACAGCTACAATAGTCCTGAGAAGGACTCTGCTCCTGTACTCCGACCTGGCTATACCCTGCCTGCCTGTATACAACTACAATAGTCCTGAGAAGGACTTCTGGTCACACTGTTTGCAGCCCTGCTACGGAAATAACTATAAAGGGCCGCAAACCTTTCCCTGAAGCAGCAACACTCTCCCTGCACTGACTGTCTGGATGGCTGTGTGCAGAGCACAGCGCGCCCGCCAGTATAAAGGCTCGGTCACGCTGTGCAGGCCGGCCAATCACTGCAATTCCATAACTAACAGGGCTGTGGCATTGCAGTGGTCTGCCAGCCAATCCCTGCATGAGAGCTGGCTCTCAAAAGAGCGCCAACATGCAGGGATGAAGACCACAAGTACAGCACGAGTATCGCGAGATTACTCGGTCCCCACCAAGTAGCCCGAGTACAGTGATACTCGTGCGAGTACCGAGTAGTGACAAGCATACTCGCTCAACATTACTAATAAACCTTGTAGTCCTCCATATTCATGAGCTCTGTATATTCCAGACCCACAACTGATTGGCAGCTTTCTGCCTACGCACAGTATACACATAAAGCTGTAAATCAGTGGTGTGTATGGGGTTATTACAGAACTCAGCATTCAGAGAAATAGTAGATTTGCAGCAGATAAAACAGAGATTTTATCAAAATGATAGTACGCAGCCCAGTGTTATGAAACCAAGGTCTCTGCCCCTATATTTTGCTCCTCTCAGAGTAGCAGAAACCTGGGGAAGATTCCCTATAAATCACTATTACAGTAGTAGGCATGATGTCTAACTTTAACATTTAAATTGCAACATTCTTTATCCACAGTTTGAATAATTACAGACTTCTTAAATATATACTGTATTGTTTTATGTATCCTAAAATACACAGCTACTCATTATGATGTTCCAACATTTTCTGTGATACAAATGATACCTTCAAATTATATAACCAAAACTGTTTTTAGATACTTCTCAGTTAGCTAAATGCTTGAATTTTGAAATGAAAAAGCAGTGTACCATATTAAAGAAGCATTCCCATTGGTGTGGTGCAATCGGGATAATAAGTGATTAATAACAGCCCACAGCTGCCACTAAGCCCTAGATTAGTAATGGGGAGGGTCTATGAGACCCCCAAATTACTTATCTGTAAGTGAAAGTAAATAAAAACAAACACTGAAAAAATCCTTTATTTGAAATAAAATACAAAATACACTTTCTTTCACCATTTTATTAACCCCCCAAAACACCCCTGCAGGTTCGACGTAATCCAAACGAGGTCCCATGATGATTCCAGCTCTGCTACATATCTGAACTCACAGCGCGCGATCATGGAACATGACCGCACGCTGCCAACTTCAAGCAGAGACTGAGCATTGCGATCAGCAGTGACATCACTCAGGTTATTTGCAGTCACAGCTGGAGATTCCCACGGTTCACCACCTGTGACCTCAGGTTACCTGACCTCAGGTGACCTCAGTAAAGCCAGTGACCTCACCTCAGGTGAGACCTGCATCTTCTGGCAGAAAACCGCTTTTTTCTGGCCAAGAGATGTAGATTTGGTGCTGAAATTTTTACACCATATTCCTGCATCCAGACCTTCTGCAACAAAACAGCATCACTACCGCATCATACTGCATGCGGTCTTGATGCGTTTTTTTGCCAGGAGGTGTAGATTGGGTGCATGAAAATGGTGTAAATATTTAATCACCAAATCTACATTTCTTGGCCCAAAAATGCAAAAAAAACCCCAATAGTTTTCACGCAATTTTCGTTGCAGTATTTTGCTAGGAGGTGTATATTTGGTGCTGAAACGTCTGCCCTAGATTTCAGCACCAACTTACCACCTCCTGGCAGAAATATTTTTTTTTTTTTTGCATTTATGGGCCAAGAGATGCAAATTTGATGATTAAATTTTTCACCATATTCATGCACACAATCCTACACCTCCTTGCAAAACAACTCATCAAAACCGCATGTGGTATGATGCGGTAGTGATGCAATTTTTTGCCAGAAGGTTTAGGTGCAGGAATATGGTGTAAAAATTTCAGCACCAAATCTGAATCTCTTGGCAAAAAAAACGCGTTTTTCTGCCAGGAGATGCAGGTGAGTTCACTGAGTTTAATGAGGTCACTGAGTTTACTGTGGTTACCTAAGGTCAGGTTACAAGCGGTGGAGGACCATGGGAATCTCCAGCTGTGACCGCAACTAACCTGAGTGATGTCAACGCTCATCATGCGGCTCATTTATTCTTTGCCTAAAGCTCACAGCAGGCAGTCATATTCAATGATTGCGCTCTGTCAGTTCAGATGTAGCACAGCTGGAATCATTGTGGGACCTCGTGTGGATTACGTTGGACCTGCAGGGGTGTTTTGGGGTTAATACATGGCTGAAAGGGTGTTTTTTGTATTTTATTTAAAATAAAGGATTTTTTCAGTGTTTTTATTTATTTACTTTCACTTACAGATTAGTAATGAAAGAGGTGTCATAGACCCTCCCTATTACTAATCTAGGGCTTATTGGCAGCTGTGGGCTGTTATTAACCCTTTATTACCCTGATAGCCACCGCACCAGGGCAATCAGGAGGAGCCGGCTAAAGTGCTGGGATTGTCGCATCTAATGGATGCTACAATTCCGGGCGGCAAAAGGCTGCTATTTTTAGGTTGGGGAGTGGCCCAATAAGCATGGTTTTCCCCAGGCTGAGAATATTACTCACAGCAAGAGGTTTTTGTTGGTATTTATGGCCATAAGCCTACAACCCTCGTCATGGGACCTCATGCTTGTAGGTCCCTACACTAAATATAAAAATAGCAACAAAAAGAGGATAATATCCTCCAAAAATTAAGTATTACTCACAGCAAGTTGGGCTGCAGTGTATACATCGCCCAGGCCAAAAACTAGTGCTCTACCAGGATACAGCTAAACCCCCACTAAAGTGGAAGCATCACAGGTGCAGGAGAAGCAAATCACACACCTCCATGGAATGGAGGGGGGCGAATGCTAGATGATAAAACTGCACACTAGTGGCTTGAATAGAGCGCTGTTCACACATGCAGATAACACAGTCACAAACCCGCAGCCTATTAGGTGACGCCCATACTATTAGATCAGGCGGGATGCCAAGCCGTACCCCACCTGTGTATCATGCAGAGACAGACACTCTACAATGCAAGGCCTAACAGAAAGGGGCCTGGCTGTATCCTGTACAAACAAAAAAATATGAGGTTTTTGTTGGCATTTATTGTACCGCCCCGGGGCTTGGCCGGCTGCCGAGCCGCTCGGATCCGTGCTCGTCGGTGGGTGGCTCGAGCTCCTCATGGACCCGGGGGTCACGTCGCTCTGAAAGGGGATTGGCGCTACACGTAGGGACTTCGGTGGGGAGGTCCACGGCCGGAGCTGCGGTTGTTTGTAGGGGGATTGAGTTTGTAATGCCACCCACGGGTTGTGGTGAATGAGATGGACACCACTGCTGCCATTGACTAGGCTCCCGGGGACGGTGTTGCGCAGCTTGGTGTTGACCCCTCCGTGGGTAGGGGGATGATGGTCCCGGGGGCCCGAGGAAAGGTGCTGAGGTGGGGAAATGGGTGAGCGCTGGGGTGTCATGCGGCGCGGTGCGAGGCCCGGAGGCACTATTGTACTCACTATTACAAACATGCTGGAGTCTCTGGTAAACCAAACAAGATGGTGAACGGTGCCCGCAGCCGTCTGCAGTTTTCCCCTTAACAGGTTGGTGATTTCCGCCTTTCTCCTGCACCTTATTTATGTTGAAAACGTCCACTCCTATGCCTGAGCAACGGTAGTCCGCTCCCCGGCTTGGTATGTGCTGGGAGAGCCCTCTTTGTCCGCAGACGCTGGCCCCTCGGGTGTCTATGCCTGGGCGTTGGCGTTACCCTAATGGTTGCGCTATTGTCTTCAGTCGGGTCTTAGGTGGGATAGGTCCTAAAGTACAGTCCTCAATCAGTTGATTTGAGATAGCCCGGTTGTTTCTGGGCCTCGTACTGGGTTTGGTAAACCTCCTGGTGCTCTGGTTTCCAATCGGTTCCAAGGTTCGGTACTGGCAGGCCACCGCCTGTCCCCGGTCCCTACGGTTCCACCGGCTGTAATCCCAGCTCCTGCAGATGGCCACCACCGTCTGCCTCCTTGCCAGAGGTTACTGGGCTCCAACCCAGACACCTGTGTAGACTATGACAGACCTAGGCACAGGTCTGCCTTTGAACTTCACTCCACTCCACTTCACTGTCAAGACTAGACTAGACTACTTCTGTCTGCTCCCCATGGGGAACTACACTGTTCTTCCTGCCTCAGGGCCTGTGGACTCATCAGTGGGCGGAGCCAACCGCCTGGTTCCACCCCACCTGGTGTGAACATCAAACCCGGAGGGAGGTGACAAGGGTTTTGTAGTTTGGCTGCTGTCACCTTACTAAGGGGGGGGGCGTGTGTGTGCATGAAACTACCTGTGCCAACCTGGCTAGTCCAGGGCGTCACATTCCCCCTTGGTTTAATGCAGACCGTTCGTGGGCTGCCTGTCCACCATTGGTTTATTTTATTGCTTTGTAACTGGAAAAGATAAAAACATATTTACAAATATAATAACTTTTGTACAAACTTCAAGGATATTTTTAAATCTTCCCTTACGGGAGGCACACTATTAAACATTGCAAAAGTATAACATTTTTATTAACACGTGAATGGGACCGGGTCCTTCTGTTTGCCCATCCAAACAAACCTAGCCTTGATGCCGCCCCTAAGAAATGGGCAGCACCCCCTTTTCCCAGTCCAGGAAACGGGCCCAGGTTTGCTTTACGGGACAGATACAGGATTCCACACCTGTTTGTTTTTCAGGGGCCCCACCCCTGACCCAGAGGATCGCCACCTGTTGCAGTGGTGATGGGGCCTCAGCCATCACTTTCCCGCAGGCCCATCCTCCAGTCTGCCCCTCCGGAGTTGTGAAACGGGACAGGCCGGTCAAGGGATTATTTACAAACCCAATATTTTTTGGGTGGCCTGTAAGTTCTCGGCCTTGCCTCTTTTTTTCAAAAACGGGGCAAAACAAAGTCCCAACGGGGATGGGAAGTATGGTCCCAACGGCGACTTTTCAACTTGGCAGCCGGGATACTCTGCCTTTACTCAGCATCTTCTTCATATGGTCTGGGGCGAGGGATTTCATCCTCTGATCTAGACTCTACCTCACCCTCGTACAGCTCCAGGACACAGCAAGCGCGGCGGGAGAGGGCCATCCGGTACCCATTCCCGCCACACCGCGGGATGTAAGTAGCCTCCATGTCGACAGCACCAGCGGCCTCGTCTTCCGAGACCGGCTCCGTGTCGGCCTCTGAGCCACTATCATCTGACTCCAGGCGGATGGTGGTAGGGTCTCGTTGACCGGGTCCCACCTCCATCTTGGCCGGGGCCAATGCCCTCTCGGTGGCAGGCGGGTCGCCGCCAGCTGTCACACGGGGGGTCGCTACCGGCACCTGTAAGTCTGCCGCTCCTTCAGCCCATGCGGGGATTACATCTTCCTGCGGGCCGACAGTCTCTCCAGCATCTGGGCCCTCGCGGTGCAGCACTGCGGACTCCGCTACCGATACCGGTGGCAGCGGGCTGAGGGGGGAAGCAGCGGCGGCCGACACGGGCGATAGGGGAGACCATATAGGGCAGGGGGAAGGCCGGGTCCCTCAGCCGCAGCGGCCGGTCCCTCAGAGACATAGAGGCGTAGGTCACCTACCAGCTCCTCTAAAATGGTCTCCCCTTCATGCGCCCGCGTGACCGCGGCCAGCTCCTCCATCTCGGCTGTCCATTGCTCCAACAAGAGACGCACTTGGGCTCGATTGCGGCAGCACAGCAGTGTCATCTGAGTCTTCAGCCACGCCGCTGTTCCGGGCGCGGGCTCAGGGAACTCTGGCTCTCCGGATGGGGCGGACATGGTGCACTTTCGGGGTCCAGGAACACAACGGGTGGCAGAGTCCTGGAGTCCCTGTCCTTTATCCACTCAGTCATGTGAGGCAGGATCTTCACCCGCCCCCCATTGGTCTTTTCGGGGCACTCTGTTTGCTTTCTGCACCGCTCTGCTCTCAGGTGGTGGGGCTCTACTTTCGCGCCCTTTTTGCTTGGAGAAGACGGCTTGGGTGGGAAACTTCGCGCCACTGGATAATGACAAGATGGCGGATTCTGCAAGTTTTCAACGGGGACTCCGCTGATGATAACTTCAAGGCGCACTTCCACAGGTAAGTGGATGGGTTCAATTCTGTTTGTGACGCCAGAAGAGTCGCTGTGTACCGCCCCGGAGCTCGGCCGGCTGCCGAGCCACTCGGATCTGTGCTCGTCGGTGGGTGGCTCGAGCTCCTCACGGACCCGGGGGTCACATCGCTCTGAAAGGAGATTGGTGCTACACGTAGGGACTTCAGTGGGGATGTCCACGGCCGGAGCCTCGGTTGTTTGTAGGGGGATTTGAGTTCGTGACGCCACCCATGGGTTGTGGTGAATGAGATGGACACCACCGCTGCCATTGACTAGGCTCCTGGGGACAGTGTTGCGCAGTTTGGTGTTGACCTCTCTGTGGGTAGGGGGATGATGGTCCCGGGGACCCGAGGGAAAGTGCTGAGGCGGGGAAATGGATGAGCGCTGGGGTGTCGGTGTGGTGCAGCGCGGTGCGCGGCCCGGAGGCACTGTTGTACTCACTATTACAAACATGCTGGAGTCTCTGGTAAACCAAACAAGATGGTGAACGGTGCCTGCAGCCGGCTGCAGTTTTCCCCTTAACAGGTTGGTGGTTTCCGCCTTTCTCCTGCACCTTACTTATGTTGAAAACGTCGACTCCTATGCCTGAGCAATGGTAGTCCGCTCCCCGGCTTGGTATGTGCCGGGAGAGCCCTCTTTGCCCGCAGATGCTGGCCCCTCGGGTCTCTATGCCTAGGCGTTGGAGTTACCCTAATGGTTGGGCTGTTGTCTTCAGTCGGGTCTTAGGTGGGATAGGTCCTAAAGTCCAGTCCTCATTCAGTTGATTTGACTCAGCCCGGTTGTTTCTGGGCCTTGGTGAAGGAATGAAGACCTCGCATCACCTCTTGTAGGTGCTCGGGAGAAAATACACAGTCATGAGAGGCTAACTCCGGCACACTACCGATTTCCCATAAACCAAAAAAGAATGCAGTAGTTGGATGTCAAAATCCTTTTCTTTTATTTCATTTTGTAAGTGCAGAAATGTGAAAAAAACGGTGCTGTACAATTGTCCGCCAGGTGTCGACGTTTCGGCTAACAAGACTTCATCAGGTCGAACAGGCTAAATATATTATTTACAGATGAAAAAAACAAAACAAAGAAAGGAAATTAGTCATTTGCAAATAGATGGCTGCATTTGTCAAGGTACAAAAGGCAAAATATGAAAATCAGAGACCATAGGTGATGACAGAACAATAGAGACAAGGGTCCAATACATGCAATTTAGACATTGGGGATACCACCTATAAAAATACATAAAACCTATTGATTATTGTTGTGATGCAACATGGTGAGTATGGAATGGAAGTGCCCTGGGGTGACCGTACAAAGAACATGGTAAGGACGCTCACCTTGACTTACACTGGGATGGCAACCTGGTAAACATGTAGGGTGGCTGCAAGAATGTAATGCCCTCCATGCGGAGATAGCTAGAGGAGGAAGAAAAATTAATGAAGAAGAGAAAGAAGAAGGAAAAAGAAAAAGGAAAAAGAGAGAGAGGACGAGATCAGAAGGTGGTGCCTGTCCAGACACACCTTATATCAAACATGTAAATTCTCTGGGTAATGTCGGCATATGGGATCAGATCCTAGGAAAGTATGTGGATCATTGTGGGGAAGTCTGGAATGGAGAACATGAAACTTAGATCATAGAGGTAGAGAAGTGGGGAGTGACCCATAGGGTAGGATAACAGAATGTGACTGATCGTCAGGTAAATTCCCTAAGGAAAGGTGGAGTGTTGGTTACCTCAGTGGTTGTATATACCCCTTTGTTGGAGAATCCAGATGCTTGGAAAGGGTGGCGACCATGCAAGTCTGGGGGAGAAAGCAGCTCCTGCAGTGTGGTATCAATATCCAAGATTCAAACTGGAGACCAGGTAGGTATACCTGATTGCTATTATTGCTATGTAAAGTAGAGTAGTAGGTGGAAGAGAGGAGATAGAGTAAAAAAGCGAGAGTAGTGTTACCTATTGGCACTGGTGTTATAGCCTAGAGAAAGATCCGCACGGCCTGAGATATATTACAATCATAAGATAGTAAGGAGAAGGGCAGCTCCTGTGGTGTGGAGTCAGGGTCCCGGGCTCATGCTGGGAATCAGGATATTGTGCCTGATTGAAATCCTGCTATACCAGAGGAGATAACACAAAGGAGATTCAGTGGTTACTGTGGGGTAAAGAGTAGATAAAGAGGGAATAAAGGAGAGAGGGGGGATAAGAGAGAATCAGAAGGGGGGGAAATAGAAGAGAAAACATGTTACCTGGTGACTTCAGTGATATAGCTTGGAGGAAGGTCCGTTGGACTTGGGGGATATAGCAATCATGAGGGTCACACAGAGGACAGCTCCTGTAGCACGGAGTCAGAGTCCAGAGTTCACACTTGTAGTCAAGGTAATATGCCTGTTTGTTGCCTCAGCTACATGGAATGAAATCAGGGGTGGTTTAGTGGTAGCTATAGAGTGTGGAATAGAGGAGAGGGATTGGAGGAGAGAGATAGAGGTTACCTAATGACTTCAGTGGTATGGCCTGGAGGGAGGACCGTTGGGCCTGGAGGGAGTCAAAGGTAGCTAGCTAAGAAAGAGAGGGAAACCGTAAACACTCATCATGCCTTGATGGTGTGGATCTAGCGATGTCCAGGTGAGTCACCTTACCATGAACCTGTGGTGCCGCAGAGGTAGATCGCTCGTCCTGTGGGGTATGAAGATGGTGGGGAAGTGTCCATTTAACTTGAAAAGAGCCGCGACGTCACTTCCGGTTTCGTACGGAGTGGTGCATGCTGGACCTCGGTGTACTGCGCATGCGCGAGTGGCTTCTAGTGTTCGAGGTGGGGAGCGCGTCACTGCTGCTGGGTGGAACGCGGAAGTAGGGTATTGGAGCGCACATGTGACAAGGGAGGCGTGTTAGTGAGTCACATGACAGTGCTGGTAGTGGATCCAAGCGCGGAGATCATATTTCAGTGCAGGAGTGAGTGACAGGTTGGTTTGTGGTTGTCACAAGGTGGTGTTAATTCTGTGAGGCAGAAAAGGAGAATTAGAATGCCATATCGTAGGATAATCACATATGCAAATAGGGTATATACAGTGAGGTTATATGGTAGAGTGGCGATATGGACGTAGTTAGTCATTTAACCTTTAATGTTAAAAGGGGGACAATAAACAAGTGGTTCATAATGATACAGCACTGTAAATAAAAGATATGGGATAACCATAGTTATATACAGGTACTCACATGAAATTGGTATATACATGTATTCACATATACATTGTCAAAACATGAGGCAATCAGACATAAGAAAAGGGACTGATGATGGAATATACTATGAGAAGAGGTCCATCAGAAAACCTGCTCATATCTCCGGTTCAAACCGTGAGGCTCAAGGGTGCCCAGAGTGTGAATCCATCGGGCTTCCCTTTCTCGAAGAAGTTTAACTCTGTCACCACCTGTGCGGTTAGTGCCAACCTGATCAATGACCTGAAACTTAAGCTGAGAGATCCTATGACCTGCTGTTATGAAGTGGAGGGGAACGGGTAGTAAGGTGCGACCACACCTGATATCTGACTTATGTTTATTGATGCGGTCTCGGATATGTTGGGTTGTCTCTCCAACATATCCGAGACCGCAGGGGCACTTGATGTAGTAGACAACGAAGGAGCTATCACAAGTAAAAAAATCTTTAATGGGAAAAGATTTACCAGTTCTAGAGTGTGTGAAGGAGCATCCCTTGGTGACGTTGGAGCACTGGGCACAGTTCAGGCATGGGAAGGTGCCAAACTGTGGATTACTGAGGAATTTTTGTTTGGGGGCATGATGACTGGGACCAATGTCTGCCCGAACCAGCTTGTCCCTGATGTTTGGTGATTTTTTGTAGCAGAATAGTGGGGGTGTCCTAAATTCACTGATTTGTGGATAGGAGAGGCCAAGAAGTGGCCAATGTTTTAAGATGATTTTCTTAACCAATGGAGAGAAGGGATGGAATGTATTGACCATAGGCATGCGTTCTGATTGTGTTTGTGGCTTATGAGATAAGTGTCGCGGGCAGGGAGGAGGGTGCCGGCACCGCGCTCACCCCTCTGCTCGGGTCCGGCTGCTGCTGCTCAGTGGTGGCTCGAGCGGTGGGCCGGATCCCGGGGGTTCTCGAGCGGCACTCCTCGCCCGTGAGTGAAAAGGGGATTTTGTTGGGGAGATTGTCCGTGACGCCACCCACGGTTGTGGTGATTTGTAGCACCACCACTGCTCAATATGGGGATCCCGGGAGTGGTGATGCGGAGCAGCCAGGTGTTGCGTTGCCCCTCCATGGGTAGGGGTTGGTGATCCCGGGGCCCGGTGATGGTGTGAAAGGGCGCAGGGCTTGGTGGGCGCAGGGACGCGGGGGCAGCGCCGTGCCTTGCGGCACCGTGGTACTCCCTCAGCCTGAGACGTTGACACAGTTTTACGGTAAACCACACAGCTGGAAAGACGGTTCCCACGGACGGCTGCACTTGCTCTCCCAGCAGGTAACGGTGATGTCCCTTTGACCTGCACCTAGATACGGTTGTTGGTAGCGATGGATTCCCACCGGTTACCCCACTCCTCGGCCTGGATATCAGCCGGAGGAGCCCCACTTCTCTTGCCCGCAGACGCTGGCCCTGAGGAACTGGTGCCCTGGCGGTGGCGGTGTTCCTCCTTAATGGTTGGACGGTTGTCTTCAATCAGGACTTGGTTGTTGGGGGATCGACGTCCCCTTCACTGACGGATTCGGCAACTTATGGCGACTCCTAGCCTTGCCGGGGTCCGATAGGCCCCTGCCCTGGTGCTGACTGTCCTTCGTATACTGCTCCAGACCGCCGGGCCACTACTCGACCGCGGTCCTTCCAGCAACATCCGAGCAGTCCCCCTCCAGACGATCAACGCTGTTGCTGACCTTGCAGACCTGGCCTTCACTTAGCTGGAATCACTTCAGGCCTTTCTACGCTCCCTTTTGTTCCTTTTCTTCTTTTCTCCACTACCACTTCACTTTCACTTAGCTCCTCTACCACTTCCTTCTACTTTGAACTTCCACTTCTATCTCTCACTTGACTCAAGCTCTTCCCTGAGCTAACTGCCTGGTTCTTCCCGCCTCCAGGGCTGTGAACTCCTCCGTGGGCGGAGCCAACCGCCTGGCCCACCCCCTGGTGTGAACATCAGCCCCTGGAGGAAGGCAACAAGGATTTGAGTAGCTTTGGTGTTCCTAACTGGGACGTAGGGTGTGGTGGTGTGTTGACCTGTGACCCCTGGCTTGCCCAGGGCGTCACATAAGGATCTCATTTTAGTTGCTATATTAGTAGGGTAGCCTCTCTGCCTGAACTTGCTGCTCATCTCATTATGCCTCTCCATACGATTGTCCTCGTCACTTACAATCCGGTCTACTCTCGTATGCTGACTTATCGGCAAGGAATTTTTCGTGTGTTTTGGATGATTGCTGGTGTAGTGGAGAAGGCTGTTCTTATCCGTGGGCTTGGTATAAATGTCAGTTGTAATAGTGCCGTCCCTATTTTTGATGACCCAGCAATAAAAAAAATTTATCCTGTCAGTATTGTGATTGATGGAAAAAGTTAGTCCTGTTTGAAATGTGTTGACCTCATCATAGAATGCGAGTAAGGAATCTAGGTCGCCATCCCAAATCAAGAAAATATCATCTATGTATCGAAAATAAGGCGTGGCGTAAAATCTATGGATGGGAATAAATATGTCTATCCTCAAATGAGGCCATGAAGATGTTTGCGTAGGGGGGCGCGACGTTAGAACCCATCGCGGTCCCCCTACGCTGCACATAAAATTGATCATGGAACAAAAAGAAGTTCTTTTTCAGAATAATCCTGAGTAGATCCATGCAGAATTCTCTGTTTTCAATTGGTAGGGTGGTGAACTCATCGAAGAACCACTGCACCGCTCCTAAACCTTCCTCATGGTCTATACTTGTGTACAGTGAGTTGACATCAAGTGTCACTAATAAATAGAGTTGAGCGCGGTTCGTGGTTCGAGGTTCTCCAGTTCTAGGCTCGAGTGATTTTGGGGCCTGTTCTAGATCGAACTAGAACTCGAGCTTTTTGCAAAAGCTCGATAGTTCTAGAAACGTTCGAGAACGGTTCTAGCAGCAAAAAACCAGCTAAATCCTAGCTTGGTTTCTGCTGTAATAGTGTAAGTCACTCTGTGAATCACACTATTATGACATTTCAGTGTATAGTGTGCGTGAACAGCGCCTTCAGATCACTGCTGTTTGTATAATGGCGATCGCCATTTTTTTTTTTTTTCCTTGTCTTCCTTCCCTAAGCGCGCGCGTGTAGTGGGGCGGGCCAGCATGTCAGCCAATCCCAGACACACACAGAGCTAAGTGGACTTTTAGCCAGAGAAGCAACGGCATGTGTGATAGGATGTCCATGTCACATGTCCCTGCATTATAAAACCGGACATTTTCCTCCAGGACGCCATTATCTCTTCTGCGTCTTTGGTGTCAGACATCACTGTCGCAGCTCCGTCCTCCTGAGTCCTATCGCCGATACAGCTGTATGCGCTCCATACACAGCGTTAGACAGCTTAGGGAGAGCACTTTCTAGCAGTCCTTTTAAGGCTCAAACCGGCAGGGTCAGAGAGCCATAGGTGACAGGTCCTGAAAACAGCGACAGGGTCTGTGTAGCCAAGGTCAGGGATTTCGTCGCTGCATTTCACCATTAGGAGGGAATAGAAAGGCAGGCTTCCATTCCTCTACCCATACCCACAATCCTGGCACTGTACCCTCCTGTCCTCTGCACACTCCAACTCATTATAACTAAGCCATTATACTAGCAAACACTCAGTGTACCTAGTGGCATCCTAAACGTGGCTATTGGACTTTGCTATAGTCCCACTAGTGCAAAGATATTTGCAGAGCACGTCTGCCTGCATTGCACACTCCAACTCTTTTTAACTAAGCCATTATACTAGCAAACAGTCAGTGTACCTAGTGGCATCCTAAACGTGGCTATTGGACTTTGCTATAGTCCCACTAGTGCAAAGACATTTGCAGAGCATGTCTGCCTGCAGTGCACACTCCAACTCTTTTTAACTAAGCCATTATACTAGCAAACAGTCAGTGTACCTAGTGGCATCTTAAACGTGGCTATTGGACTTTGCTATAGTCCCACTAGTGCAAAGACATTTGCAGAGCACGTCTGCCTGCATTGCACACTCCAACTCTTTTTAACTAAGCCATTATACTAGCAAACAGTCAGTGTACCTAGTGGCATCCTAAACGTGGCTATTGGACTTTGCTATAGTCCCACTAGTGCAAAGACATTTGCAGAGCACGTCTGCCTGCATTGCACACTCCAACTCTTTTTAACTAAGCCATTATACTAGCAAACAGTCAGTGTACCTAGTGGCATCCTAAACGTGGCTATTGGACTTTGCTATAGTCCCACTAGTGCAAAGACATTTGCAGAGCACGTCTGCCTGCATTGCACACTCCAACTCTTTTTAACTAAGCCATTATACTAGCAAACAGTCAGTGTACCTAGTGGCATCCTAAACGTGGCTATTGGACTTTGCTATAGTCCCACTAGTGCAAAGACATTTGCAGAGCACGTCTGCCTGCATTGCACACTCCAACTCTTTTTAACTAAGCCATTATACTAGCAAACAGTCAGTGTACATAGTGGCATCCTAAACGTGGCTATTGTACTTTTGTCTATTCACACTATTGTAAAGATATTTGCAGCACGTCTGCCTGCATTGCACACTCCAACTCATTATAACTAAGCCATTATACTAGCAAACACTCAGTGTACCTAGTGGCATCCTAAATGTGGCTATTGTACTTTTGTCTATTCACACTATTGTAAAGATATTTGCAGCATGTCTGCCTGCATTGCACACTCCAACTTTTTTAAACTAAGCCATTATACTAGCAAACAGTCAGTGTACCTAGTGGCATCCTAAACGTGGCTATTGGACTTTGCTATAGTACCACTAGTGCAAAGACATTTGCAGAGCACGTCTGCCTGCATTGCACACTCCAACTCTTTTTAACTAAGCCATTATACTAGCAAACAGTCAGTGTACCTAGTGGCATCCTAAACGTGGCTATTGTATTTTTCTATAGTCCCACTAGTGCAAAGACATTTGCAGAGCACGTCTGCCTGCATTGCACACTCCTACTCATTATAACTAAGCCATTATACTAGCAAACACTCAGTGTACCTAGTGGCATCCTAAACGTGGCTATTGTACTTTTGTCTATTCACACTATTGTAAAGATATTTGCAGCATGTCTGCCTGCATTGCACACTCCAACTTTTTTAAACTAAGCCATTATACTAGCAAACAGTCAGTGTACCTAGTGGCATCCTAAACGTGGCTATTGTACTTTTGTCTATTCACACTATTGTAAAGATATTTGCAGCACGTCTGCCTGCATTGCACACTCCAACTTTTTTTAACTAAGCCATTATACTAGCAAACACTCAGTGTACCTAGTGGCATCCTAAACGTGGCTATTGGACTTTTGTCTAGTCACACTATTGTAAAGATATTTGCAGCATGTCTGCCTGCATTGCACACTCCAACTCATTATAACTAAGCCATTATACTAGCAAACACTCAGTGTACCTAGTGGCATCCTAAACGTGGCTATTGTACTTTTGTCTATTCACACTATTGTAAAGATATTTGCAGCATGTCTGCCTGCATTGCACACTACAACTCATTATAACTAAGCCATTATACTAGCAAACACTCAGTGTACCTAGTGGCATCCTAAACGTGGCTATTGTACTTTTGTCTATTCACACTATTGTAAAGATATTTGCAGCACGTCTGCCTGCATTGCACACTCCAACTTTTTTAAACTAAGCCATTATACTAGCAAACAGTCAGTGTACCTAGTGGCATCCTAAACGTGGCTATTGTACTTTTGTCTATTCACACTATTGTAAAGATATTTGCAGCATGTCTGCCTGCATTGCACACTCCAACTTTTTTAAACTAAGCCATTATACTAGCAAACACTCAGTGTACCTAGTGGCATCCTAAACGTGGCTATTGTACTTTTGTCTATTCACACTATTGTAAAGATATTTGCAGCACGTCTGCCTGCATTGCACACTCCAACTCATTATAACTAAGCCATTATACTAGCAAACACTCAGTGTACCTAGTGGCATCCTAAACGTGGCTATTGGACTTTTGTCTAGTCACACTATTGTAAAGATATTTGCAGCACGTCTGCCTGCATTGCACATTCCAACTCATTATAACTAAGCCATTATACTAGCAAACAGTCAGTGTACCTAGTGGCATCCTAAACGTGGCTATTGTACTTTTGTCTATTCACACTATTGTAAAGATATTTGCAGCATGTCTGCCTGCATTGCACACTCCAACTTTTTTAAACTAAGCCATTATACTAGCAAACAGTCAGTGTACCTAGTGGCATCCTAAACGTGGCTATTGGACTTTTGTCTATTCACACTATTGTAAAGATATTTGCAGCATGTCTGCCTGCATTGCACACTCAAACTCATTGTTACTAAGCCATTATACTAGCAAACACTGAGTGAACTTAGTGTCATCCTAAACGTGGCTATTGGACTTCTGTATAGTCCCACTAGTGCAAAGATATTTGCAGCACCTCTGCCTGCATTGCACACTCAAACTCATTGTTACTAAGCCATTATACTAGCAAACACTGAGTGAACTTAGTGTCATCCTAAACGTGGCTATTGGACTTCTGTATAGTCCCACTAGTGCAAAGATATTTGCAGCACCTCTGCCTGCATTGCACACTCAAACTCATTGTTACTAAGCCATTATACTAGCAAACAGTCAGTGAACCTAGTGGCATCCTAAACGTGGCTATTGGACTTTTGTCTAGTCACACTAGTGTAAATCTATGTGCAGCACCTGTGCATGACACCCTCCTGCTCTGTTTTTAATAAGCTATAATGATAGCACAAAATACTGCCATTTAGTGGCATCATAGAACTGGCTGTTGTATTCCATTAGTGCACCACTGGTGACAAGCTATTTATAGCACCTCTACATGACACCCTCATGCACATTTTGCTACGCTAATGTTATAGCAAACTCATGGAATTCATTGCTGCATTTCATAATTCGGAGGGATAGAAAGTCAGGCTTCCTTTAGCTTTTCCTTCTGTTCATAGACAGCATCTCCAAGAGCAATTTCCCCTCCACGTCTAAGTGTGGAGAGGCAGCTAGTGCACATGCGTGTGCCGATTTACCCCAGCTGCAGCTTAATTACAGTGTTTCGCCTAGTGAGTATGCTCAGCCTGACTGTGTTATTCCTGACGCTAAGTCTTCTTTTCGGGATACAGCGCATGCTCCCACACTAAGTGTGAAAAGCCTCTTTGCACAGGTGCTTGCATTCCGTGCCGGGTCTAAGTCCTGTTTTGTGCCTAGACACCATGCTAAAGCTGATAGTCTTTTTTCAGAGACTGTATTTCATGCTACTGAGCATGCTCAGGCACTTCCTGCATCAGAGACTAGGTCTGGTAATGAACTCTTTGGCCCTGCCCCTGATGTGGGGGTCCCATATAGACCACAGGGCATCAGGTGTCCTCCCAAATGGCTTGCAGAGGCCCACCCCTATGACTTGTCACCGCATTATTGATGGTCAGACGATGACTGGTGAGGTGTTTGGGTCATGGCAGCCATGAGGTCATCATTGAAGTTGCGGTTCCAAATAGGACGCTAGTTATGCCACTCATGACGTGTCACTCTACTTTTGTCTCCAGGAGGTGCATTGTGGTTCACCCTGGTTTGGGGCGGACCCAGGTTATAAAAGGGGCTGGAGCCAACAAGGAGGTGCGCAGTCTTCTATTATGCTACGAAAGAGCACACCTCCATGTGTTGAACCCATTGCGGCTTTAGGCCAGAGGTAGGCAGGGATAGGGTGTCGATGCAGGCCACCACCACAGTTGGTAACGCAGAACGGTTAAGACTAGCTCCTGTCCTACCAGTCCTGCTTGTGCAGCCCAGTGGCATTAACAGGCCTGCTGCTGCTGATGCGCCTGCTGTCCACAGGTGTGCCCCTACGCACACGGTCAGCGTACTCAATGGCCCCTGTGTTGTTAACAGGGAGTTCCTGGGCTGCGTGGGCATGTGGACCCTGTGACGCTAACAGGGCTCACAGTCTCCAGATCCGAATGGCGTCTAACTCGGTTCAGGCTACTATTAGTTTCATAGCCACATAGCTCTGTATCCTCCACCAAACCTTCCAGTTGCCAACCTCTCCTTTTCCAACTGGGAGCACGGTGGACACTGACTGCTGATGGGGATATATACCTTTCTCTTTCTTTTCTTATTAATTTTCGTTATATAGCGGTAACATAGTATATACCACTTTATCCAAATCTGCCAGTCCCACTGTAACAGATGGTGTTTCTTCAGCAAATGTTACAGTTGCTTAACCACCAAATCCACGGACCAAAACTTTTTTCCCCTTTCCAACACACCTGTTCCCCTTTCCATCAGCATCTGTCCTTTTTCAACTCATTTTGGTATATGACCAAAAGTGCAACTCTGCAGGGACACCGTACTCAACGCCATCTCAGCACAGCAGCCATCCCTCGGTCCCTCCGATGTGGACAAGTAAAAGACCATTTCCTCCTATCCATGACAAAGCGTTGAGATTCACTCTGTGCAGCACTGGTGTTTAGTGGAAAAGTAGATCTAAGATTGCGTACCACATTCTGCAGATACTCCTGTATACGTGCGTCCATTTCTATGGCAGGAATTAGTTCGCCAAATTTTGTCTTGTACCGGGGATCTAACAGTGTGGCAACCCAGTATTCAGGATTACTTCGAATTCATACAATCCGAGGGTCATGTAGGTAGTGCAGCAAGAAGGCGCTCATGTGTCTTGTGCATCCAGGAGGACCAAGTCCTTGGTGTGTTGGTGGCAGAGAGGTGAGAATCGTGCATCCTTCCTCTGCCCTCTCCCCACAACCTCGCACAACCGAAACGTGAGCAAGCTCTCACTCATCTGCTGAGTCTTCCATGCCCATCGCCAGTTCGTCCTCCATTTCTTCATGGGCTCCTGCACTTTCATCAACACTTTTTGCTGATACTATGCGCCCTTGTTAATCCCTCTCCCTCACCATGAATGCCGCATAGGTGCCGCTGACCATCTGGACCTCGTAGATCTTGTTATCCCTTCTGCATATGACTCCTCCTGTACTTCCTCCCCTTCCTCTTGTCCCAACACCTGACTCCGAATAATAATTACAGTGTGCTCCATCATGTAGATGACCAGAATTGTCACGCTGAGAATGACATTGCCAGTGCTAAACATCTTCGTCGACATTTGTAAACTGTGTAGCAGGGTGCATAGGTCCTTGATCTGACACCACTCCAGCAGCGTGATCTGCACCACCTCTTGATCAAGTTATCCCAGGCTATATGTCATACCGTATTTCAGCAGGGCTCTGCGGTGCTGCCACACACGCTGCAACATGTGCAGATTCCAATTCCTGCGTGTCGGAACATCGCATTTCTGGCGTTTAACTGCCAGACCCTAAGACTTCCGGAGTGATGAAAGTTGTTGAGCTGCTGTGTGCGCACGATGGAAGTGAGCACATAGCGAGCGTGCCCGCTGCACAAGGCCATGTAGGCCGTGATGGTGTTTTAAAAATTGCTGGAGAATTAGGTTCAACACGTGAGCCATACAAGGCACGTGTGTCACATTGCCCTGAGGATGGCCCGCAGCCAGGTTTGCATCATTGCCGCACACGGCTGTTAAGTCACCAACGGAGTCCGCTCCGTCAATTTGTACTCCGGTCGCCAGGTGACAACGTGTTCCTTTCATGAATAGTGCTGATGATGGGAGAGGAGTCGATGCCAGCGGCGCAGGTGGACGCAGGTTATGCTCACCCACTGGGCTGCATTACCTTGACAGATGCAGAATCTCTGGCTGAATGTAGCTGGTGGGTATCTCACAGATGAAATACCATCATTCAGCTACAACCAATGGGAAGACACCACACCCTTTTTTATGCCCATCCTGTCTGCAGACCACTGCCAGACATAGCTATGACCTCTGGTTACTTTTACCCCCAGTTCAGTTTTATGATTTTGTGTGCTTGTTACCTGACTACTTTTCCTGCTTGCTGTTTATGTACCTTGTTGGCCGACCCGCATTTCACCTCTGCTTGTTTTCTGATTAAGTCCTGGCCGTCCCATTCTGTTCCTGTTCCTCAATTAATGTTTTGACCCTGCCTGACTACTATTCTCTGGAACTGCAGCCTTCCACAGGTATTAATCACCTTGGGCCCTGTGCAATTCCTAATCCCTGTATAGGGGTTAAAGGGTTTCAGGGTTCTAGGGGTCCTGCTTGGTGAGTGGCTTCCCTCTAGCCTATCATTAACAGCCCATCTGAGTGTGTGGATCAAGGAAGGCGTTACACCGTGCTCTCTGCAGAAGGCCATGTGGTCCAGGATAGTGCTTTAAAAATTGCTGGACAACCAGGTTCAACACGTGAACCACACAAGCCATGTGTGTTACATTATCACAGCGAAGGGCCGCACCCATGTTTGCATCATTGTCGCACCCGGCCTTCCCTGGCTGCTGGTTGAGTGGAGACAACCATTGATGAAACTCGGTATCCAGAGCTAACCGTCCACAACTTCTCAGCGGTGTGACTCACATTTCCCATACATTTCAAAGTAAAACTTTGACCGCCTGATGGCATTGAGCTCTGCTGCCAGCATAGTAAGGAGGTGTGTGGTAGTGCTTGTGCGCAGTTACAAGGAAGGGTGGCCTGACCACACAGGGTTTGCGCCAAGGTGGAGGACCCACACGAGGTTGAAGAGGCAGAAGCAGTGTATTAACTTCTACATACAGAAGAAGGATTGAAACAACTCGTGGGGACGGCAAGACTTGGACAGCAGACCCTTCTCCATCTCTCACCATAGTTTGCCAGTGCCCAGTCAGTGACATGTAATGACCCTGTCTATGCTTACTGGTCCAAGTATCTGTGTTGAAATGCACCCTGTCGCACACATAGTTTCTCAAGGAAGTGGTGATGTTGTATTCGACATGCTGGTGTAGCGCGGGCATGCTGTTCTTGGAGAAGCAGTGGTGATTGGGCATCTTGTACTGGATCACAGCGACAGACATAAGGTCTCTAAAATCCTGTGTGTCCACTAGGCGGAAAGGCAGCATTTCGGTAGCCAACAGCTTACAGAGGGATAGAGTCAACCTCTTCGCTTTGTCATGGGTCGCAGGAAGTGGCCTTTTATTTGACCACATCTGAGGGACAGAGATCTGGCTGCTGTGTGTAGACGGTGTTGAGTAGGGTGTCCCTAGAAAAATGCAGGTTTGTGAGGAAAGTGCAGGCGGAGACATGATGTTGCCTTCATCCAACGTTGGTGCTATCGATGTCTGAGACAGCTGTACACACTCACTTGTTTCCCCTTCCAAACCAACTGACGACCTACCAAGCAAACTGACTGTTGCGGTTACAGTGGTGGAAGTTGTGGGTGGAAAAACAGGTGTGACAGCTGTCCCCACAGTCCTAGAAGATGACGAGCGCGCGGATGCACTGGAAGGGGCAGGCGGTGGATGGTTCGCTCCGCTAGGCCGCATTGCAGCATGGTGAGCTTCCCACCGGGCCATATGATATTTATTCATGTGACGATTCATGGAAGAAGTTGTCAAACTGCTGAGGTTTTGACCTCTACTAAGAGAACCATGACAAATTTTACAGATCACATAATTTGGGCGATCTTTTTCTATGTCAAAAAAGGACCAGGCTAGGCAAGGCTTAGAGGCCATGCGACCTGTTGATCCACCCCGAATAATGCTCAGAGGCAGAGTGGTGGCTGAGGATGCAGTTGTAGACGTGCTACCAGTGCTCCGACTCTGTCCAGGAAGGCGCAAGGTAACTTCGTCGTCGGTTGCATCCTCCTCCACCGCCTCTGTTGACCTCCTCGAGTGTCTGACTGTGGGTTGACAGTAGGTGGGATCTAGAACTTCATCATCAATTGTTGTGTTTGCACTCCCCTCCCCCTCAGACCGAGCCTCTTCTTGCCCTGACCGAATATTTAAGTTGTCATCCCAATCGGGTATCTGCGTCTCATCTTCATCAGTATGTTCCTCATTGTCTATAACCACAGGTGTTGGAAAGGCAGCATTTTGGTAGGCAACAGTTTGCAGATGCTGAAAGTCAACCTCCAAGCCATGTCATGCCCTTCTAAAAGCATGTAAAACACAGCGAGGGGACTCCAACCACAGTCTCCCTCGTTTACACTAACTGTGCCACACACACCCCACTTGACTGGCATCGGTTGACCCCCCTTTTGAAAAAGAAAAAGATGCTTTGCATGAAGCACTCTCAAAAATACGAGTGCCTTTCCCGTCCCCTGGCTGACCCAGGGGAAGAAAAGTCCTCTGAGAGCCATGACTTGTTCATCTTGGTTCTTTTAGAAACACAGCGAGGGGACTCCAACCACAGTCTCCCTCGTTGACACTAATTGGGCCACACACACCCCACTTGACTGGCATCGGTTGACCCCCCTTTTGAAAAAGAAAAAGATGCTTTGCATGAAGCACTCTCAAAAATACACGTGCCTTTCCCGTCCCCTCGCTGACCCAGGGGAAGAAAAGTCCTCTGAGAGCCATGACTTGTTCATCTTGGTTCTTTTAGAAACACAGCGAGGGGACTACAACCACAGTCTCCCTCGTTGACACTAATTGGGCCACACACACCCCACTTGACTGGCATCAGTTGACCCCCATTTTCAAGATGAAAAAGATGCTTTGCATGAAGCACTCTCAAAAATACGCGTGCCTTTCCCGTCCCCTGGCTGACCCAGGGGAAGAAAAGTCCTCTGAGAGCCATGACTTGTTCATCTTGGTTCTTTTAGAAACACAGCGAGGGGACTACAACCACAGTCTCCCTCGTTGACACTAATTGGGCCACACACACCCCACTTGACTGGCATCAGTTGACCCCCATTTTCAAGATGAAAAAGATGCTTTGCATGAAGCACTCTCAAAAATACGCGTGCCTTTCCCGTCCCCTGGCTGACCCAGGGGAAGAAAAGTCCTCTGAGAGCCATGACTTGTTCATCTTGGTTCTTTTAGAAACACAGCGAGGGGACTCCAACCACAGTCTCCCTCGTTGACACTAATTGGGCCACACACACCCCACTTGACTGGCATCAGTTGACCCCCATTTTCAAGATGAAAAAGATGCTTTGCATGAAGCACTCTCAAAAATACGCGTGCCTTTCCCGTCCCCTGGCTGACCCAGGGGAAGAAAAGTCCTCTGAGAGCCATGACTTGTTCATCTTGGTTCTTTTAGAAACACAGCGAGGGGACTCCAACCACAGTCTCCCTCGTTGACACTAATTGGGCCACACACACCCCACTTGACTGGCATCAGTTGACCCCCATTTTCAAGATGAAAAAGATGCTTTGCATGAAGCACTCTCAAAAACACGCGTGCCTTTCCCGTCCCCTGGCTGACCCAGGGGAAGAAAAGTCCTCTGAGAGCCATGACTTGTTCATCTTGGTTCTTTTAGAAACACAGCGAGGGGACTCCAACCACAATCTCCCTCGTTGACACTAATTGGGCCACACACACCCCACTTGACTGGCATCAGTTGACCCCCATTTTCAAGATGAAAAAGATGCTTTGCATGAAGCACTCTCAAAAATACGCGTGCCTTTCCCGTCCCCTGGCTGACCCAGGGGAAGAAAAGTCCTCTGAGAGCCATGACTTGTTCATCTTGGTTCTTTTAGAAACACAGCGAGGGGACTCCAACCACAGTCTCCCTCGTTTCCACTAACTGGGCCACACACACCCCACTTGACTGGCATCAGTTGAGCCAATTTTCAAGATGAAAAAGATGCTTTGCATGAAGCACTCTCAAAAATACGCGTGCCTTTCCCGTCCCCTGGCTGACCCAGGGGAAGAAAAGTCCTCTGAGAGCCATGACTTGTTCATCTTGGTTCTTTTAGAAACACAGCGAGGGGACTCCAACCACAGTCTCCCTCGTTGACACTAATTGGGCCACACACACCCCACTTGACTGGCATCAGTTGACCCCCATTTTCAAGATGAAAAAGATGCTTTGCATGAAGCACTCTCAAAAATACGCGTGCCTTTCCCGTCCCCTGGCTGACCCAGGGGAAGAAAAGTCCTCTGAGAGCCATGACTTGTTCATCTTCGTTCTTTTAGAAACACAGCGAGGGGACTCCAACCACAGTCTCCCTCGTTTCCACTAACTGGGCCACACACACCCCACTTGACTGGCATCAGTTGAGCCAATTTTCAAGATGAAAAAGATGCTTTGCATGAAGCACTCTCAAAAATACGCATGCCTTTCGCCTCCCCTGGCTGACCCAGGGGAAGAAAAGTCCTCTGAGAGCCATGTCCACATTGTCAGTGGACAGACGCGTGTGCTTATCTGCCAGCAGACCCCCAGCAGCACTGAAGACAGGTTCCGAGAGAACGCTGGCTGCAGGACACGACAAGATCCCCAAGGCGTACGTGACGAGCTCAGGCAATTTATCCAGATTGGAAGCCTAAAATGAGCAGGGCTCAAGTTGCACAATAATGGAATCGATGTTTCCTTGCATATACTCATATATCTGTGTGTCCTCCTCTTTTTCCTTGTCCAGCTGTTTTGTTTTCGCATGAGTATATGTCCTTGTCACTTTCCCATGTGTTTGTGTTGTGTTGTGAGTTGTTTGTCACCTTTTGGACACCTTTGAGGGTGTTTTCTAGGTGTTTTTCTGTGTTTGTGATTGCCTGCCATTGTTTCCTATGCAGTTCGAGTTCGGTTCGTCGAACGTTCGACGAGCCGAACTCGAACGGGACCTCCGTTCGGCGAACCGGCCTCGAGCCGAACCGGGACCGGTTCGCTCATCTCTACTAATAAAGATGTATTGGGAATATGATGCAAATTCATTAGCACCTCTAAGAAATGGGACGTGTCCTTGAGATACGAGGGAGTCAGAGGGATGAATTGTGAAAGGATTTTCTCTACTGTGCGGGCCAACGGAGAGAGGACCGAGTCCGTTGAAGCCACTATGGGTCTGCCAGGGGGTCGAGTGAGATGTTTGTGGATTTTTGGAAGTGTATAAAAGACTGGGGTAATCGGATGTGGGTTGCTGAGAAAGTCTCTTAATTTCTGGTCAATGACACCTCGTTCAAAATGATATTGAGCCGTGGTTTTGATGAGAGAGGCGATGTCGGATGTTGGATTATGGGAGACCGGTTCATATGTGGACCCATCAGATAGTTGTCCTAAGATTTCTGAAATGTAGTATTGTCGGTCAAGGACAACGATGGCTCCACCCTTGTCCGCTGGCTTAATGATAACTGTATGATTGTCCCTCAGGTTGTTTAGGGCCCTAGATTCGTCTATAGACAAATTGTTTTTAATGTAGAATGTGCCTGAATGAATCTGTCTGTTCAAATCCTCCATGTCCTGGGAAACCAATGAGACAAAGGTTTCGACCGGATGATATGACCTAGGGGGCATGAAGGAACTCTGTGTTTTAAGTTGTAAAGACTTAAGTGAAAAGCAGGGGGGAGTAACAGATGAAACCATGTCAGCATTATTAACATAATCGGCAGTGTTCACATTATTAAAATGCACTTTCAATCTTACAGATCGAAAAAACTGATCAAGTTCCTTTTGCACAGAAAAGGTATCATACATCGGGGTAGGGCTAAATGAAAGCCCTTTCTGTAGGACCAAGTGCTCAGCAGGAGACAAGTTATACGAAGAAATGTTGTAAACTAGGTTTGTTTTACCTGTGACCTGGTCCATACACGGTCTACCCGATAGTTGCGATTGCCGCCTGTGCCCCCTCCTCGTCTTCTTGTGGGGAGCCGTCGCTGGCCTAAAAAACCGGGCTGATGACGTTGGGGACGGGTGTCGAAATCCGAACTCCCGGATGATGAATAACCTGTGTAACGAGAAGGGCATCGTGAGTAGGAGGAGGACTCCCCTGAGCGCCATCTGTAGACGGTCCCCTGGGAGTAGTCCTCCTGATCTCTGAGAAACTTGTTACGTATTTTTGCCTCTAATGTCCTCCTGAAATTAGAAATGTAGTCGTCGGTTTCTTTTTTAAGTTGTTCAAGGTCTGTGGCTGATAGAACTTGTTTCAATTGGATTTCCGTTGCTGAGATATAGGCGGAGAGTTGGTCGACTTCTTTTTGCAGGAAGTCGATCGTTAGAGTGATGATGTCCATTGAACATTTGTTTAGAATTGCTTCGAACTTGTCACAATATTCATTGTTATCTGCAAAAATCGTTGGTCTTAATGTGACCCGTAGGCCCCTTGGGATGCGCTTGGTCCGATGATACTCAGCAAGAGTGGTCAGATGGAGGTCCAAGGAAGCGTGTCTCTGCAACACCTTCTCAAGATCCCTTTTCTTGGTTTCTTCGGCTGGTATGTTGAGAAAAGAGCTAGGCTTCGTGACCCTTGATACTATGCTGTTTGTCTCGTCTTCATTATAGGAGAATGTGGTGAAACCAGATTGCGTAAATCTTGCCGAGTATCATCGGGATGGAATGGCGACCTAGATTCCTTACTCGCATTCTATGATGAGGTCAACACATTTCAAACAGGACTAACTTTTTCCATCAATCACAATACTGACAGGATCAATTTTTTGGATTGCTGGGTCATCAAAAATAGGGACGGCACTATTACAACTGACATTTATACCAAGCCCACGGATAAGAACAGCCTTCTCCACTACACCAGCAATCATCCAAAACACACGAAAAATTCCTTGCCGATAAGTCAGCATACGAGAGTAGACCGGATTGTAAGTGACGAGGACAATCGTATGGCGAGGCATAACGAGATGAGCAGCAAGCTCAGGCAGAGAGGCTACCCTACTAATATAGCAACTAAAATGAGATCCTTATCTCATAAGCCACAAACACAATCAGAACGCATGCCTATGGTCACTACATTCCATCCCTTCTCTCCATTGGTTAAGAAAATCATCTTAAAACATTGGCCACTTCTTGGCCTCTCCTATCCACAAATCAGTGAATTTAGGACACCCCCACTATTCTGCTACAAAAAATCACCAAACATCAGGGACAAGCTGGTTCGGGCAGACATTGGTCCCAGTCATCATGCCCCCTACAAATATTCCTCAGTAATCCACAGTTTGGCACCTTCCCATGCCTGAACTGTGCCCAATGCTCCAACGTCACCAAGGGATGCTCCTTCACACACTCTAGAACTGGTAAATCTTTTCCCATTAAAGATTTTTTTACTTGTGATAGCTCCTTCGTTGTCTACTACATCAAGTGCCCCTGCGGTCTCGGATATGTTGGAGACACAACCCAACATATCCGAGATCGCTTCAATAAACATAAGTCAGATATCAGGTGTGGTCTCACCTTACTACCCGTTCCCCTCCACTTAATAACAGCAGGTCATAGGATCTCTCAGCTTAAGTTTCAGGTCATTGATCAGGTTGGCACTAACCGCACAGGTGGTGACAGAGTTAAACTTTTTCGAGAAAGGGAAGCCCGATGGATTCACACTCTGGGCACCCTTGAGCCTCACGGTTTGAACCGGAGATATGAGCAGGTTTTCTGATGGACCTCTTCTCATAGTATTTCCATCATCAGTCCCTTTTCTTATTTCTGATTGCCTCATGTTTTGACAATGTATATGTGAATACATGTATATACCAATTTCATGTGAGTACCTGTATATAACTATGGTTATCCCATATCTTTGATTTACAGTGCTGTATCATTATGAACCACTTGTTTATTGTCCCCCTTTTAACATTAAAGGTTAAATGACTAACTACGTCCATATCGCCACTCTACCATATAACCTCACTGTATATACCCTATTTGCATATGTGATTATCCTACGATATAGCATTCTAATTCTCCTTTTCTGCCTTACAGAATTAACACCACCTTGTGACAACCACAAACCAACCTGTCACTCACTCCTGCACTGAAATATGATCTCCGCGCTTGGATCCACTACCAGCACTGTCATGTGACTCACTAACACGCCTCCCTTGTCACATGTGCGCTCCAATACCCTACTTCCGCGTTCCACCCAGCAGCAGTGACGCGCTCCCCACCTCGAACACTAGAAGCCACTCGCGCATGCGCAGTACACCGAGGTCCAGCATGCACCACTCCGTACGAAACCGGAAGTGACGTCGCGGCTCTTTTCAAGTTAAATGGACGCTTCCCCACCATCTTCATACACCACAGGACGAGCGATCTACCTCTGCGGCACCACAGGTTCATGGTGACTCACCTGGACATCGCTAGATCCACACCATCAAGGCATGATGAGTGTTTACGGTTTCCCTCTCTTTCTTAGCTAGCTACCTTTGACTCCCTCCAGGCCCAACGGACCTCCCTCCAGGCCATACCACTGAAGTCATTAGGTAACCTCTATCTCTCTCCTCCAATCCCTCTCCTCTATTCCACACTCTATAGCTACCACTAAACCACCCCTGATTTCATTCCATGTAGCTGAGGCAACAAACAGGCATATTACCTTGACTACAAGTGTGAACTCTGGACTCTGACTCCGTGCTACAGGAGCTGTCCTCTGTGTGACCCTCATGATTGCTATATCCCCCAAGTCCAACGTACCTTCCTCCAAGCTATATCACTGAAGTCACCAGGTAACATGTTTTCTCTTCTATTTCCCCCCCTTCTGGTTCTCTCTTATCCCCCCTCTCTTCTTTATTCCCTCTTTATCTACTTTTTACCCCACAGTAACCACTGAATCTCCTTTGTGTTATCTCCTCTGGTATAGCAGGATTTCAATCAGGCACAATATCCTGATTCCCAGCGTGAGCCCGGGACCCTGACTCCACACCACAGGAGCTGCCCTTCTCCTTACTATCTTATGATTGTAATATATCTCAGGCCGTGCGGATCTTTCTCTAGGCTATAACACCAGAGCCAATAGGTAACACTACTCTCGCTTTTTTACTCTATCTCCCCTCTTCAACCTACTACTCTACTTTACATAGCAATAATAGCAATCAGGTATACCTACCTGGTCTCCAGTTTGAATCTTGGATATTGATACCACACTGCAGGAGCTGCTTTCTCCCCCAGACTTGCATGGTCGCCACCCTTTCCAAGCATCTGGATTCTCCAACAAAGGGGTATATACAACCACTGAGGTAACCAACACTCCACCTTTCCTTAGGGAATTTACCTGACGATCAGTCACATTCTGTTATCCCACCCTATGGGTCACTCCCCACTTCTCTACCTCTATGATCTAAGTTTCATGTTCTCCATTCCAGACTTCCCCACCATGATCCACATACTTTCCTAGGATCTGATCCCATATGCCGACATTACCCAGAGAATTTACATGTTTGATATAAGGTATGTCTGGACAGGCACCACCTTCTGATCTCGCCCTCTCTCTCTTTTTCCTTTTTCTTTTTCCTTCTTCTTTCTCTTCTTCATTAATTTTTCTTCCTCCTCTAGCTATCTCCGCATGGAGGGCATTACATTCTTGCAGCCACCCTACATGTTTACCAGGTTGCCATCCCAGTGTAAGTCAAGGTGAGCGTCCTTACCATGTTCTTTGTACGGTCACCCCAGGGCACTTCCATTCCATACTCACCATGTTGCATCACAACAATAATCAATAGGTTTTATGTATTTTTATAGGTGGTATCCCCAATGTCTAAATTGCATGTATTGGACCCTTGTCTCTATGGTTCTGTCATCACCTATGGTCTCTGATTTTCATATTTTGCCTTTTGTACCTTGACAAATGCAGCCATCTATTTGCAAATGACTAATTTCCTTTCTTTGTTTTGTTTTTTTCATCTGTAAATAATATATTTAGCCTGTTCGACCTGATGAAGTCTTGTTAGCCGAAACGTCGACACCTGGCGGACAATTGTACAGCACCGTTTTTTTCACATTTCTGCACTTACAAAATGAAATAAAAGAAAAGGATTTTGACATCCAACTACTGCATTCTTTTTTGGTTTATGGGAAATCGGTAGTGTGCCGGAGTTAGCCTCTCATGACATTTCTGGGCCTTGTACTGGGTCTGAGAACCCCTCCTGGTGCTCCAGTTTCCAATCGGTTCCCTGGTTCGGTACCGGCGGGCCACCGCCTGTCCCCGGTCCCTACGGTTCCACCGGCTGTACTCCCAGCTCCTGCAGGTGGCCACCACCGTCTGCCTCCTTGCCAGAGGTTACTGGGCTCCAACCCAGACACTTGTGTAGACTATTGCAGATCTAGGCACAGGTCTTCCCTTGAACTTCACTCCACTCCACTTCAGTGTCAAGACTAAACTAGACTACTTCCGTCTGCTCCCCACGGGGAACTACACTGTTCTTCCTGCCTCAGGGCCTGTGAACTCCTCGGTGGGCAGAGCCAACCGCCTTGCTCCGCCCCCCCTTGTGTGAACATCAAACCCGGAGGGAGGTGACAAGGGTTTTGTAGTTTGGCTGCTGTCACCTTACTAAGTGGGGGGGGGGCATGTGTGTGTATGGGACTACCTATGACAATCTGGCTAGTCCAGGGTGTGACATTATGGCCATAAAGCGTAAGCCTACAACCCTCGTCATGGGACCTCATGCTTGTAGGTCCCTACACTAAATATAAAAATAGCAACAAAAAGAGGATAATATCCTCCAAATATTAAGTATTACTCACAACAAGTTGGGCTGCAGTATGTACATCGCCCAGGCCAAAAACTAGTGCTCTACCAGGATACAGCTAAGCCCCACCTAAAGTGGAAGTATCACAGGTGCAGGAGAAGCAAATCACACACACACCTCCATGGAATGGAGGGGGGCGAATGCTAGATGATAAAACTGTGTATCGCCCCGCGGGCTCGGCTGCGACCGCCGAGCCGCTCGGATCCGTACTCATACGGTGGGTGGTGGCTCGAGCCTCTCATGGACCAGTGGGTCACATCGCTCTGCAAGGGAGTTGGCGCTACACGCAGGGACTTGACAGCTAGTTCCACGACCGGGGCCGCGGTGGTTTGGTTTGGGATGTAAGTTCATGACGCCACCCACGGGTTGTGGTGAATAGATGGACACCACCGCTGCCGTTAACTAGGCCTCCCGGGGACGGTGTTGCGCAGCTTGGGGTTGACTAGAGTTGAGCGCGGTTCGTGGTTCGAGGTTCTCCAGTTCACGGCTCGAGTGATTTTGGGGGCTGTTCTAGATAAAACTAGAACTCGAGATTTTTGCTAAAGCTCGATAGTTCTAGATACGTTCGAGAACGGTTCTAGCAGCAAAAAGACCAGCTAATTACTAGCTGGCTTTCCGCTGTAATAGTGTAAGTCACTCTGTGACACACACTATTATAAAATTTCAGTGTATAGTGTGTGGGAACAGCGCATTCAGATCACTGCTGTATGTATAATGGCGATCGCCATTTTTTTTTTTTCCTTGTCTTCCTTCCCTAAGCGCGCGCGTGTAGTGGGGCGGGCCAGCATGTCAGCCAATCCCAGACACACACACAGCTAAGTGGACTTTTAGCCAGAGAAGCAACGGCATGTGTGATAGGATGTCCATGTCACATGTCCCTGCATTATAAAACCGGACATTTTCCTCCAGCACGCTATTATCTGCCTTCTGCGTCCTTGGTGTCAGTCATCACTGGCGCAGCTCCTATCGCCGATACTGCTGTGTACGCTCCATACACAGCGCTGTACAACATAGGGATAGCACTTTCTATCAGTCCTTTTAAGGACTCATACCGGCAGGGTCAGAGCCATAGGTGACAGGTCCGTGAAAACAGAGTTTAACAGCTACACAAGATGATAGCGTCTGCGTAGCTAAGGTCAGGGATTTCCTCGCTGCATTTCCCCATTAGGAGGGATAGAAAGGCAGGCTTCCTTTCCTCAACCCAGAGACCCACAACCCTGGCACTGTACCCTCCTGCCCTTTGCACACTCAAACTCATTGTTACTAAGCCATTATACTAGCAAACACTGAGTGAACTTAGTGGCATCCTAAACGTGGCTGTTGGACTTCTGTATCGTCCCACAAGTGCAAAGATATTTGCAGCACCTCTGCCTGCATTGCACATTCAAACTCATTGTTACTAAGCCATTATACTAGCAAACACTGAGTGAACTTAGTGGCATCCTAAACGTGGCTGTTGGACTTCTGTATCGTCCCACAAGTGCAAAGATATTTGCAGCACGTCTGCCTGCATTGCACACTCAAACTCATTGTTACTAAGCCATTATACTAGCAAACACTGAGTGAACTTAGTGGCATCCTAAACGTGGCTGTTGGACTTCTGTATCGTCCATCAAGTGCAAAGATATTTGCAGCACCTCTGCCTGCAATGCACACTCAAACTCATTGGTACTAAGCCATTATACTAGCAAACACTGAGTGAACTTAGTGGCATCCTAAACGTGGCTGTTGGTCTTCTGTATCGTCCCACAAGTGCAAAAATATTTGCAGTACGTCTGCCTGCATTGCACACTCAAACTCATTGTTACTAAGCCATTATACTAGCAAACACTGAGTGAACTTAGTGGCATCCGAAACGTGGCTGATGGTCTTCTGTATCGTCCCACAAGTGCAAAGATATTTGCAGCACGTCTGCCTGCATTTCACACTCAAACTCATTGTTACTAAGCCATTATACTAGCAAACACTGAGTGAACTTAGTGGCATCCTAAACATGGCTGTTGGACTTCTGTATCGCCCCACAAGTGCAAAGATATTTGCAGCACCTCTGCCTGCATTGCACACTCAAACTCATTGTTACTAAGTCATTATACTAGCAAACACTGAGTGAACTTAGTGGCAATCTAAACGTGGCTGTTGGACTTCTGTATCGTCCCACAAGTGCAAAGATATTTGCAGCACCTCTGCCTGCATTGCACACTCAAACTCATTGTTACTAAGCCATTATACTAGCAAACACTGAGTGAACTTAGTGGCATCCTAAACGTGGCTGTTGGACTTCTGTATCGTCCCACAAGTGCAAAGATATTTGCAGCACGTCTGCCTGCATTGCACACTCAAACTCATTGTTACTAAGCCATTATACTAGCAAACACTGAGTGAACTTAGTGGCATCCTAAACGTGGCTGTTGGACTTCTGTATCATCCCACAAGTGCAAAGATATTTGCAGCACCTCTGCCTGCATTGCACACTCAAACTCATTGTTACTAAGCCTTTATACTAGCTAACACTGAGTGAACTTAGTGGCATCCTAAACGTGGCTGTTGGACTTCTGTATCGTCCCACAAGTGCAAAGATATTTGCAGCACCTCTGCCTGCATTGCACACTCAAACTCATTGTTACTAAGCCATTATACTAGCAAAGACTGAGTGAACTTAGTGGCATCCTAAACGTGGCTGTTGGACTTCTGTATCGTCCCACAAGTGCAAAGATATTTGCAGCACGTCTGCCTGCATTGCACACTCAAACTCATTGTTACTAAGCAATTACACTAGCAAACAATGAGTGAACTTAGTGGCATCCTAAACGTGGCTGTTGGACTTCTGTATCGTCCCACAAGTGCAAAGATATTTGCAGCACCTCTGCCTGCATTGAACACTCAAACTCATTGTTACTAAGCCATTATACTAGCAAACACTGAGTGAACTTAGTGGCATCCTTAACGTGGCTGTTGGACTTCTGTATCGTCCCACAAGTACAAAGATATTTGCAGCACGTCTGCCTGCATTGCACACTCAAACTCATTGTTATTAAGCCATTATACTAGCAAACACTGAGTGAACTTAGTGGCATCCTAAACGTGGCTGTTGGACTTCTGTATCGTCCCACAAGTGCAAAGATATTTGCAGCACCTCTGCCTGCATTGCACACTCAAACTCATTGTTACTAAGCCATTATACTAGCAAACACTGAGTGAACTTAGTGGCATCCTAAACGTGGCTGTTGGACTTCTGTATCGTCCCACAAGTGCAAAGATATTTGCAGCACCTCTGCATGCATTGCACACTCAAACTCATTGTTACTAAGCCATTATACTAGCTAACACTGAGTGAACTTAGTGGCATCCTAAATGTGGCTGTTGGACTTCTGTATCGTCCCACATGTGCAAAGATATTTGCAGCACCTCTGCCTGCATTGCACACTCAAACTCATTGTTACTAAGCCATTATACTAGCAAACACTGCTGCCAGTTTAAGGGCCGTAGTTGCATTGTCAGTGATAATTTTTGTTGTTTATTCTGCTGTTAATAAAGATAGACCACCGCTGCAATCTACACCACCTCTCAATTTTTACTACCACATTTTAAGTGCACAATCTTGTCGCAATCAAAATGAGTGGCAAAATGACAGATGCTGGTGGAAAGGGTAAGAGGCGTGTTGGAAAAGGAAAAAACGGGTTTGTCCGTGGGGAAGGTGGCAAAGCTCCATTAACATCTGCTGAAGATAGACCATCTTCCAGCAAAAGTAAGATGTCTACTACTTACCGTGGACAATCCAATGTGCTCCCTTTTTTACGGACACGGACAACTGGAACAAAGGTAGAAGATGGCCAAAAAAGGAAAATGCTTGAATGGATCTCAAGTGGTCCAACAAGTGCCCCCTCCGCCACCTCAACTACCGCATCCAAAAAACACCAGTCCTCTGAGTTGTCATCCCAATCAAACTTGCTTTCTCCCAGCTCTGAAGTCTCCATCCGCCCTGCACAGTATGGTGGAACTGAGATGGCTGAGTCCGCAGAGCTGTTCAGTCCCACTATAGCCTGGGAATCAGAGGTCTGCTCCCAAGCTATAGTGAGTACAGACCAGGAAATGGTCTGCAGTGATGCCCAGAACCTTTGTGACTCTGATTCAGGCCGTGAGGACCAAG